>NW_007726145.1:822272-866946 GCF_000696425.1 Galeopterus variegatus
GGGGGTTGGGATCCGTTGCCGGACACGGAAAAAAAAAAAAAAAAAAAAAAAAAAAAAAGAATAATCTATGCACAAATACATATGGCGATATTTCATTTATATATACGCAATTCAAATGTAGGCAAAACAAATCTATGTCGTTAAGAATGGGATTTGTGCCTAGGAAAGACACAAGGAACCTTCTGTTTCTTGATCTAGGTGTAGTTGCGTATGTGTGTTTCATTAAAATAAGAACAACGATGTGAGAGGTGTCTAAATGAGACCGATCTGAAGAAGTCACTTTTAAGATGAGATCAGAAAGCTGAGTATGCTTTTTTTCCCAGAGGATGCTGGTGCAGAGGAAACACCATGAATGAAATCCTTGAGGTTGAGAAAATTTGACATTTTGGACAAAATGAAAGGAAAGCAGTCTGGCAGGAATGTCAACATTCAGAGTGAGAATGACAGGAGATGAAGCTGGTGTACAGCCCTCAAGACCATGTTAAGGATTATGAACTTTATCCGAAAAGCAATGGGAAGCCATAGAAAAAATTTAATCAGTGACCCAGGCATATTCCAATTTAGTGTTGCTTTTAAGATATTTAGTGTTGTGATTATAATGTATTGGAGGGGAGCAAAATTAAGTTTATAGGAGACAGATTAGGAGCCTACACAAGAGATGACAATGGCTTGCACAAAGTTTGGGGCAGTGGAATTCAAAATAAGTGGACATGTTCAAGAAATATTTTGGAGGTTGACAGCAG
This sequence comes from Galeopterus variegatus, assembly GCF_000696425.1. Taxonomy (NCBI): domain Eukaryota; kingdom Metazoa; phylum Chordata; class Mammalia; order Dermoptera; family Cynocephalidae; genus Galeopterus; species Galeopterus variegatus. The sequence continues at coordinate 823,016 of NW_007726145.1, forward strand.
GGATTGGTGATGAGTTGCTTGTGGGAAGTGAAGGGCAGATGTTTACCAAGTGTAACTCACATGTTTCTGGATTGTGCACCTTGGTCATGTTAGTGAGATGGGGAAGACTGAAGAAAAAGTATTTTTGGATGAAGAATACAAATTTAGTTTCATATATATATACATACATAAAATTCTAAAAATTGTAGTAAAATAACACACAACATAAAATTTACCATCTTAACCATTTTTAAGTCTACAGTTCAGTAGTGTTAAGTATATTCATATTGTGCAACTGACCTCCAGAAATTTTTCATCTTGCGAAACTGTAATTCTATACCCATTTAACAGCAACTCCCCATTCCCTCCTTCCTCAGTCCCTGGTAACCACAATTCTATTTTCTGCTTCTTTGAATTTGGCTTTTTTATTTTTTTATTTTTATTTTTTATTTTTATTTTTTTTTGTCTTTTGTCTTTTTTCCATGTCCGGCAACGGATCACAACCCTCAGTGTTGCCCCCGTACCGGACCGGGGACCGGCAACGGGATCGCAACCCTCGGGGTTGCTCCCGCGCCTCGCTCAGCCAGTGAGCGGGAACCGGTCTGTATATGGGATCTGAACCCTCGGACGGGAGCGCCACCGCGCTTCCCAAGCGGTGCACTATCCAGTGCGCCACCAGGCCGGCTTTTTTAGCTACTTCATGTAAGTGGAATCATACAGTTATTTGTCCTTTTGTGGCTGGCTTATTTCCCTTAGTACCCTTAGTATAATGTTTTCAAGGTTTATCCAGGTTGTAGCATGTGACAGGATGTCCTTCCTTTTTAAAGTTGAATAATACTCCATTGAATGTATATAATATATTTTGTTTATCCATTTATACATCAATGGACGTTTGGGTTGCTTAACTTTAGATATTTTAAGTATGAGAATGCTGTGAAGCTTTCAAATGGCAATAACAGGAAGACACTGTATATTGGAGGGTAGAGGTTATATTCAATGTATAAAGGAAACGACAAAGGTTAAGGAAAATCCAAAGATTGGCTGTTCAAACTCTATTTGCAAATTAATTGTCTTTTTATTAGATGTAATCAGATAAATTTACTTTTCTCAAAAGTCATTTTGTATAATTGAAAGCAGCATACATAGTTTAAAAGAACAGGAATAAATTTTTCTAAAGCAACATTTTATAATAGTTGGTATTTACCTGAATTTGTTTCTCCTGTTGTGAGTATCTTTACTGCAATAGTCATATAGGTGTTAAATGTTATTTGCAGAAGTTTTAAACTTGAGATATTATGAATAGATAAATAAAATAACTAAGAATAAATTAACCTACAAAATAATATAGAAGCACTAAATGTTATACAATGGTTATAGTATATATAATGAACTTTTCTAGGTTAGAAAAGAATGAGAGTTCTATTTTAATTGTACAGAAAAAAATGTAACAGAAAATGTGATGTAGATTAATTTCACTACAAGAGCAGGTAGAAATGTGACAAAATAAATTCAGAGAAAGAAGCATAACAACAAAGAGTTTGAAAATAGAGAAAGTGACAAAGCAGCAATAGAAGAAGGCGATCACGGGTGAAGGAAAGCATTTTTCTGGATCAGGAATATTGGAAGGTGCTTAAAGGATGAAGTAAACTACCAAGAGTTCTTTGATTACTAGCAGGGTAACTCATTAGTCAAGTTTTGTGTAAGTGCATGGAAGAAACTTTCCATGATTCTGTAATTGATTTCTTGTAAGTCTAACTCAACCCACAGGCCATCAAGAAAAATGTGCCATGAACCACAAGTCTGAGCTAGGTGAAAACTGGGGAGTAGAGATTTCTTTAAAACGCCAAGTTCCCCAACAGGGTCAATAGTAATTTCAAATATTTTGTCAGAGTTGGACTAAGAAGCCAAACAAAATTATTTTGTGGGGGGAGAGGAGTATATCTTGAATGCCCCACCCAATTTTTTATCCTTATTTTATTTTACTTCTTTATTATTTATTGTTAGCATATTCATTATTACAAATAGTGATTTTTCTTTACGCCCTTTACCCGACCTATCACTCCCCACCCCCACCCCCTCATGTCTATTATCCTTAGGTTTGTTCTCTTCTTCTGAAAGTTCAGCTTACTGTTGTGGCCTTTTCTTACTTACTTTCTCCCTCCCTCCCTCCCTCTTTCCCTTCCTTCCTTCCTTCCTTCCTTCCTTCCTTCTTAGCGTCCAGCTATGAGAGAGAACATGCAGCATATCTCTTTCCTTGTCTGGCTTATTTCACTTATAATTTTCTGCAGGCTCATCCATGTTGCTGCAAATTGAAGAATTTCATTTCTTTTTATGGATGAGTAGTATTCCAATTTGTATATATACCACATTTTCCTTATCCAGTCATCTGCCAATGGACACTTAGCTGGTTCCATATTTTGGCATTGTAAATAGAGCTGCAATGAACATGGGAGTGCATGTATCCCTTCAGAATGATGATTTCTTTTCCTTAGGATATATACCCAGTAGTAGGATTGCTGGATCATATGGTAGTTCTATCTGTGGTTGTTGTGAGGAAACTCCATATTGTTTTCCACAATGGCTGTGCTAATTTACAGTCCCACCAACAGTGTAGAAGAGTTCCCCTTCCCCCACGTCCTCACCAGCATTTGTTATTCTTGGTCTTTTTAAAAATGGCCAGTCTAACTGGGGTGAGATGATATCTCAATGCAGTTTTGATTTGCATTTCTCTGATGACTAGTCATGCTAAACATTTTTTCATGTACCCATTGGCCATTTGTATGTCTTCCTTTGAAAAATGTCTATTCATCTTCTTTGCCCATTTTTACTTGCATTATTTGGGTTTTTTACTGTACAGTTGTTTGAGTACAGTTGTGTGAGTTCTTTGTATATTCCAGATATTAATCCCTTGTTGGATGTATAGTTTGCAAATATTTTCTCCAGTTCCATAGGTTGTCTTTCCACTCTGTTAATTGTTTCCACTGCTGTGTAGAATCTTTTCAGTTTGATTTAATCCCATTTTTTTGTTTTTTCTTTTGTTGCTTGTGCTTTTGAGGTCTTGTTCAAAAAGTCTTTGCCCAGTCTTACATACACAAGTCAATAAATGTGATACACCACATCAGCAAAACCAAAGACAAAAACCATATGATTATCGCTGTATATGCAGAAAAGCATTTGACAAAATTCAACATCCCCTCATGATAAAAACTCTCAGCAAACTAGGTACAGAAGGAAATTATGTCAACACAACAAGAGCAATATACAACAAATTAATCATCAATATCATCCTGAACGGGAACAAGACAAGGATGCCCAGTCTCACCACTCCTATTTAACATAGTATTGGAAGTACTAGTCAGAGGAATCAGGCAAGGAAAAGAAAGAAAGTGCTTCCAGACTGGAAAAGATGAAGTCAAACTCTTTCTGTATGCAGATGAAATGATCTTATATATAGAAAAACCTGAAGACTCACCAAAAAACTCTTAGAGCTGATTAACAATTTCAGTAATGTTACAGGATACAAAATCAACATGCAAAAATCAGTTGTGTTTTTATACTCCAACTAGCAGAAGAAAACTCATGAAAGCAAGCCCATTTACTATAGCAACCAAAGAATTAAAATAAAATAGTAGGAATCAATTTAACCAAGGAGTTGAAAAATATCTGCAACAAGAACTACAAATCGCTGTTGAAAGAAATTAAAGAGGACACAAAAAGGTGGAAAGATATAACAGGCTCTTGGACAGGGAAAATTAACATTGTGCAAATGTGCATTCTACCCAGAGCAATCTAAGATTCAATGCAATCCACATCAATAATACCAATGACATTCTTCACAGAAATATAAAGAACAATCCTAACATTCATACAGAATAACGAAAGACCCCAAATAGCCAAAGTAATCTTGAGCAAAAAAATAAAGGTGGAGGCATGACACTACCTGATTTTAAACTATATTACAAAGCTATTATAACCAAAACAGCATGGTACTGGCATAAAACAGACATTCAGATTAATGGAACAGAATAGAAAATCTGGGAATCAACCCACATATTTACAGACAACTGATCTTTGACAAAGGCAGCATGAATATACATTGGGGGAAAAGACTGCATCTTCAATAAATAGTGCTGTGAAATTGGACATCCATATGCAGAAAAATGAAACTGGAACTGGGCTTCTCACCATATAACAAAATCAACTCAAAGTTGACTAAAGACTTAAATATAAGAACCAAAACCATAAAATTACTAAAGGAAAACATAGGGAAAACAGTGCAGGTAACCCACAAAATTAATTAGAGACTGTTGGATAGTATTTGAAATGGGCTTTGAGAAGGACTCTAAAGTCAGTAGGTACATTTTAAATTCTTTCTACCAGACCCATTTCTAAAATAGTAGTCTGATATTGCATTGAATTGAGAGGAAGAATCTGAGCAATTATTTGGCATTGTTGTAACAATATCTTATTTTCAATGACTTACAACAATTACATTAGTTTCTCAATTAGTAAAGTCAACATTCATGGTTTTATAAATCTTATTGATGAGATTATTTTTCATGACATTTTTTTATTAATTTACATTACATATATGTTTCCAGCACAGCATTTATTATTTACTTTTTTATCAAGAACTCTCAAGAAAAGAATATCGTGATAAAAATCCACTTTTTAAGTAAGTGCAATTTATGATCTCACAAATAGTTATTTTTCTTTTTATTTCTGCTGCATCTAAACAAACTGAACATATAATCAATTCCAGTTTACTGTCAAAGGTTGTTTGAATATGTTTTCTGTGTTATATGATTCTACAATGAAAATAAAACATGACTTTAGTTCCAGTAGATTATGACTATGCTCACATGGTGCCAAACACCTGGATAAAATGGTATATTTCCATCAATTGTAGCTATATTTCAATACCCACATTTCAATTGCTGGGTAGATAAGGCATCGATGTAACAATAGATAACTGAGAGAAAGAAGTTCATCTTATTACTAATAAAACATGACTTTGAAGAAGTTTAATTTTATTTAATAATTCATTTCAAATAATTTAGTTCAAAAGGGTTTTTTAAAGCATTTAGTATGCATTTAACACTATGCTAGGCATTGTGAGTAATAAAAAAAAGTATAAAAACACTAATTCAATCTAATTCAACACAATCAGTCTGTGCCAGGACCTGTGTTAAGCATATTACATGAATTATCTTATTTCATTTTCATAGCAACTCTGTGAAGCAAAACCTATTAATATCTCAATTTTAAAGATGAAAACCTTTAATCATAGAAAAGTAACATTTCTAAGGTCATAAAATTAGTAAGTAGCAGAGCCTGGATTCAAACTCAGTCTGACTTTAGAGTGTGAGTTATCACATAATATATTCTACCTCCAGTTTTAAATGCAGTCTGGTCAAAAAAATGAGACTAGAGGCCCATGTAGCAGAATGTAATTAAGTAGAAAATCATGTAGTGCAGGAAGACATTACTATGAGGGATTAGGAATAGACCCTGTTTCTTGCTTTTCTGGAGCTTAAAGGTTCTAATTGCAGTCACTGGCTTCCTTAGCATCACATTTGTGGCCTGCTTTGATTTATTTATAAGAACTCTCATACTCAGTGATTTTAAGAAGGGAGACAGTATGGGATAGAATAGAATTATCTCATTTCTTGTGTTTCCTGTTTCCTGTCTCTCTGTACTCATTTAATGTGAAGGTGGTTTCTTTCCAAAACCCTTTTCCTTTCATGCTACCCAGAAGCCAAAGATAAACCAGAATTAAAGTGTATTGTCCAAATCAGTTAAGGGTTGCAAAGAATGATTACATTTTATAATGGTGAATATACTAATTATTCTTATTTGCTCATCACATATTGCACACAGGTACTGCTATTCAATTCTGTACTGTACATATGTGTATAATCAATTATGTTTCAATAAATAAATAAATAAATAAATAAATAAATAAATAAATAAATAAATAAATAATAAAGTCAATGTCCTTTCCTCCCCCAAAATAAAATAAAATAAAATAAAATGTATTATCCTGATCCACCTTCACAACCAATGAAATCCCAAATACCGATGCTTATTTTTTTTCTCATTTATACTCCTTACTTTGCATTTTTTGTCACAGCTCTGATTTGAGTCCTTTATAAGACTGGGCCTTCTAATATTCTTGAATAGGTATTCCTATCTATAATCTATATCTTTTTCTTCTCTTTTTATCCTTGCTACATCCCACTAATAACCATTCTTAAATCATCCCTCTTGTCGTGTCATTTTCCAACATAAACTCTTTCAGTGGAGAACTACAGTTAGTGTTAAAAGTTGTGGAATTTCAGTTAAGAAATTCTCAACTCTCAAAATGTATTTATATTTACATACCATTATATCAGCCAAAACTCTCACATAAACTGATGCACTTTTTCTGGTCAAATTATTTCATTCTACTGAAGTAACCTCCTATCAATCTGTCCATCTCTATAAAAGCCTATCCCTTTCAAGGACTTTTAAAAATTTTTTTCTTCAGGGCTGGCCCCATGGCTCACTCTGGAGAGTGCCACGCTGAGAGCGCAGTGGTGCTGGGAGCCCCGAGGCCACGGGTTTGGAGCCTATATAGGGATGGCCGGTGCACTCACTGGCTGAGCACGGTGCAGGCGACACCAAGCCAAGAGTTACAAATCCCTCGTATAACTTCGTATAATTTTTTAGATTCAGGGATTAAAATATATATCACTCATTTCCTCAAAAAAACTTTTATGAGGCATAGGAAGTACATATTACTCCAACTTAAAAGTTAGGAAACCAAAATTCCACGACTTATTAGTGTCAGAATTTGGACTTCCCTCTTCTGAACTCCTCCAGTGCTGTACTGACTTTTAAATCAGTAACAGAATCACATGGCTAGGTTGTAAATTGTATTAGTCTATTTCCTGTTGCTTATAACAGAACACCTGAAACTGGGCAATTTATAATGGAATAGATTTTTTTCTTACAATTCAGAGGCTGGGAAGTCCAATGTCCAGGAAACATATCTGGTGAGAGCCTGTTACTTGGTGGTGGCTCTCCACAGTGAAGCAGGGTATCACATGGTGAAATGGCTGAGCAAGAGAGATCTAACTTCCTCACTTGCTCTGATTTTTAAAGCAGTCGGAACCACGCCCATTACCACCCATTAATCTATCAATGGATTAATCCATTCTTAAGGGTACAGTCCTCACAATCTAATCACCCTCAATGGTCCCACTTTTCAATTACCATAATAGAGTTTTACATCCTCTTAACACTGTTACAGTGGGGATTACGTTTCCAGTGCATAAAACTTTGGGGGACACATTTAACCCATAGCAGGATTTAAAAGTAACGTGGTCTAAAAATCCATTTGATAAACCATTTGATGTTGTAACTTCTACAACATCCTTAAATTTTGTCATTCAATTTATATTAGAACACTCTCAGTCATAAGGATCTCACTACTTTGTGAGCCAATTTTATTTTTGTACTGCTCACGAGTTATTTCCTATATGAAGGTAAAATAAGCACCTTTGACAATTTTCCCCATGGTCCTCGTTCTATCTTTTGCTACTTCCCATTTAAAATGTCATAAGACCAAAGATACTATGGGTAAAGTGAAATCACAAGTAAGGCAGAAGTTAGCCTGTGGTGGAAGGTAAAGTAAAATCAGAGACAGACATAAACTGAATGTTTAGTGTGGAAGATTCACTACTACAGAATGCAGTGGATTCTCATTTCCTATTTCTAAGTGGATTGTTTCTAAACAAATGACTATCATGGCTGCTGTTGGTTCGCAGATCTTCCTTCACACAACTGGACCCACTGTTGTAACTTGAACAAGATTTCTGTCTTTTAAGCCTACTTGTGTGACTGCTGAGATATTTTTTGGTTTTGAAGAAATGAATATCAATGATGTCAAGTGTCTCTTTACTTTTCTCATGTATCCATACAATAAACACTTGCTCAATGATAAAATTTAAATGTGAAACTATCTGTTAGCCATCTCAAATTGAAAAGTAAATGTTCAAGCCATATACAATATAATATTTTTGGATTATATAACTGTTTGCAATCATTTTGCGATTCTCATTCTTATTTCTAATATATTTAGTTTTTCTTTCAGCTATCTCCCATCAGCAAATTGGGTAACTTTATGTATTTAAGAAGATGTGGCCAAAAAGAGATCTTGCAAAACCACCCTCCTAGTTGACAGAAATCTGCTAATGAACATAGAGTATGTGTGGTTGAAAGACCATTGAAAAAGAATGTAACTTTATAATTGTACTGTCATCCATAGCATATTTCTCTATCTTTTTTCAGTCTTATCATTTTGAACCTTGTTGAATGCCTTTCTGAATAAACACATTTCAATTACCTTAATAGGATTTTACACCCTCTCAACACTGTTACAATGTTTTAAATGATCACTCCATGTGTACATATTTTACATCATAGTAAAGGACAATAAAGAAATAAACATGGGTTCTAAAGTCAGATTTCGTGGTTCTGAATACCAGCTCTGATATTTACCAGCTGTGTGATCTCAGGCATATTATTTAATTTCTCTGTGCTTTCATGTCTTCATCCATAAGGTGAGCATAATAGACTCTACCCCATGAGATTTTTGTGAATATTAAAATAGTTAGTGTATATAAAAAACTTAAGGTAGTCCCAGAAATATAGTAGTTTTCAATGTTAGCTATTAGCTATTATTTAGTCTGTTAGTTCTGTGGGGATGAGTGTGGGTGTGAATTGTAAATCTGTGTTAACTGTTCCAACGTGAATAGTGTCATAAACAGAGTAATCATTCAAATAATAGATGATTAATTTTTATTCAGTATTTGTTGAGCACCCACTGCATGTAAGAAAAATTGGTAATTTGATTAGTAATTAGACTGAATCCACTAAAAACATTCCACCTTAGGTTTACACATAAAAATGAGATAGAACAAAAAGAAAGGAGGAGGAATGAAGAAGAAAATAAAGGCAGTAAGGACATTTTTTATAGTAGATGTTGAATAGGGCAATTGGAAAGAAAGGACAATTGCCTACAAATAGGGAGTTCTGGTAAATAAAAAACCATTAAGAAAGTTTGAGGAAATTTGTTAATAAGATTAAGTTAATTAAACATCAAATAGTCTTCAGGAACAACACAGCTGGTAGGTTTAGAAAACTGGGTATAGTTTTAATAATATTGTAGAGTAGTTCATAATAATGAAATATTGGAAAGAGTCTAAAAGTCTGACAATATGATATCACTTTAATAAGAATGATATGTCCATGATTACTGGTGAATATATGTAGACATACATTGAAAGATGGTCAAGTAGTTAAGATAAAATAATAGATATCAGAATAGTGTGTGCAGTATATTCAAATATTCTGATTATAATGTATATAAAAAGGTATGATGGACACAATAAAGAAGGAACTGCCGTTGGTTTATACTTTCTTCATTTTGCTCATCAGTGTATTGTAAATTTTATGCAATAAATGTTTGTTATACTTGTGATTGAAAATGTGGTATATATTTATTTTATACATAGTTGCATTTATGTAGCAATTTTTAGATTCAGGGATTAAAATATATATCACTCATTTCCTCAAAAAAACTTTTATGAGGCATAGGAAGTACATATTACTCCAACTTAAAAGTTAGGAAACCAAAATTCCACGACTTATTAGTGTCAGAATTTGGGCTAGAATTCATTGCAATTTATCTTTTTGCATGCTGAACATGTTGGAGTTAATATCAACAATGATTGCCAGAAATATCCTTTTTTATTATTATTATGAATATTCATGAGATACTAATTACCAGAAATTGTTTTTATACCCCATGTCCCAACCCAATTATCCCCCAACCATACTCCCCCTCCTTCTCTCACCCCACTCCGCTTTGCAGCCCTAGGAGTGTTCCCTCCCTCTGGAAGACCACTGTACTACTGTGGTCTGTCTTTCCTTCCTTCATTCTCTCTTAGCTCCCACATATAAGTGAGCACATGTGGAATTTATCCTTCTGTGTTTTGCTTATTTCACTCAACATAAGTTTCTCTAGGTTCATACATGTTGTTGCAAATCGGAGTACTTCATTCTTTTTATGGCAAAGTAGTGTCTCATGGAGTATATATACCACAGTTTCCTTATCCAATCATCCATTGATGGACATTTAGGTTGGTCCCATATCTTGGCTACTGTAAACAGAGGTGCGATGAACATGGGAGTTCAGGTATCCCTTTGACATGATGATTTCCATTCCTCTGGGTATATACCCAGAAGAAGGATTGCTGGATCGTATGGAAGATCTATCTGTAGTTGTTTGACAAACCTCCATACTGTTTTCCATAGTGGTTGTACTAATTTATAGTCCCACCAACAGTGTAGGAGTGTTCCCTTCTCTCCACACCCTCGCCAGCATTTGTTATTCACCGTCTTTTTGATTATAGCTAGTCTGACTGGTTTGAGTTGATATCTCAATGTGGTTTTAATTTGCATTTCCCTGATTATTAGTGATGTTGAGCATTTTTTCATGCACCATCTGGCCATTTGTATGTCTTCCTTTGAAAAACATCTATTCAGCTCCTGTGCCAATTGTTTAATAGGGTTATTTGGTTTTTTTTACAGTATAATTGCTTGAGTTCCTTGTATATTATGGATATTAATCCCTTGTCAGATGCATACTTAGCAACAATTTTCTCCCACTGTTTAGGTTGTCATTGTGTTCTGTTGATTGTTTCCTTTGCTGTGCCAAAGCTTTTTAGTTTGATAAAGTCACATTTGTTTATTTTCCTTTTGTTGCCTGTGATTTCAGGCTCATGTTCATAACGTCTGTGGCCAGACCTACTTCTTGAAGTATTTCCCCTATATTTTCCCTTAGTAATTTTAAAGTTTCTGATCTTATAATTAAGTCTTTAATCCATTTTGAGTAGATTTTAGTATATGGTGAGAGATGCATTTCTAGTTTCATTCTTCAGCATATGGATATCCAATTTGCGAGCACTACTTATTGATGAGGCAGTCTTTACCCCGATGTAGGTTTTTGTTGCCATTGTCAAATATCAGATGACTGTAAACCTGAGGGGTGATTTATGGGTTCTGTATTCTGCTCCACTGCTATTAGTGTCTATTTTTATGCCAGTACCATGCTGTTTTGGTTACTATAGCTTTGTAGTATAGTTTGAAGTCAGGTAGTGTAATGCTTCCAGCTTTAATTTTTTTGTTCAGGATTGCTTTGGCTATTTGGTGTCCTTTGTTGTCCCATATGAATGTTAAGATTGTTTCATTCCATTACTGTGAAGAATGTCATTGACCTTTTGATGAGGATTGTGTTGAATCTGTAGATCACTTTGGGTAGTATAGACATTTTCACAATATTAATTCTTCCAATCCAAGAGCATGGAATGTCTTTCCATTCTTTCATGTCTTCTCTAATTTCTTTCAGTAGTGGTTTCTAGTTCTCATTGTAGAGATATTTTCTCATTGTAGAGATCACTTCCTTGGTTAAATTGATTCCTATGTATTTTATTTTTTTCATGACTGTTGTAAATGGGCTTACTTTCTTCATTTCTACTTCTGTTAGTTCACTATTGGAGAATATAAATGCAACTGATTTGGGGGCATTTATTTTGTATCCTGCAACATTACTGAAATTAGCAACCAGATCTAGGAGTTTTTTTGATAGAGTCTTTAGGTTTTTCTATATGTAGTATCATGTCATCTGTAAATAAGGACAGTTTGACATCATGTTTTCCAATCTGGATTCCATTTATTTCTTTCTCTTGTTTGATTGTTCTTGCTAGTACCTCCAGTACTCTGTTAAATAGAAGTGGTGAGAGTGGGCATCCTTGTCTTGTTCCTGTTCCTAAGGGGAAAGCCTTCAATTTTTCCCCATTCAAGAGAACACTGGTGGTGGACTTTTCATAGATGGCTTTTATTGTATTGAGATACATTCCTTCTATAAATAATTTGTTGAGAGTCTTTATCATGAAGGGATGTTGAATTTTTTCAAATACTTTTTCAGTGTTTATTGAGAAAATCATATGGTTTTTGGACTTTAGTTTTTTGAAGTGATGTACCACATTTATTGACTTTTGTGTGTTGAACCATCCTTGCATCCTTGGGATGAATCCCACTTGATCATAGTATATCATTTTTTTAATGTGTTGCAATATTCTGATTGCTAATATTTTGTTGAGGATTTTTGCATCTAGGTTCATCAAGGATATTAGCCTGTAGTTTGCATTTTTTGTTGTGTCTTTATCTGATTTTGGTATCAGAGTTATGTTGGCCTCATAGAATGAGTTTGGGAGAATGGCTTCTGTTTCAATTTTTGGAATAGTTTGAGGAGAATTGGTATTAATTCCTCTTTAAATGTTTAATAGAATTCAGCTGTAAAGCCATCTGGACCTGGGCTTTCTTTGTTGGAGGATTGCTGATTACTGCTTCTATCTCATTACTTGCTATTGGTCTGTTCAGGTTTTCTTTTGCTTCTTGATTCAATCTGGGTAGTTTGTGCGTGTCCAGTAACTTATTCATATCTTCCAGGTTTTCATATTTGTTGTCATACAGTTTTTATTAATAGTCTCTAATGATTCTTTGTATTTCTTTGGTATTGGTTGTAATGTCTCCCTTTTCATTACTGATTTTTGTCATTTCGTTCTTCTCTCCTTTTGTTTTAGTTCCTCTAGCTAATGGTCTGTCTATTTTATCTTCTCGAAAAACCAACTTCTTGTTTTGTTGATCTTTTCTATTGGTATTGTTTTTTGGGTCTGTATTTCATTTAGTTCTACTCTTTTTTTTTTTTTTTTATCTTTTTTCATGTCTGGCAACGGATCGCAACCCTCAGTGTCGCGCCTGTAACAGACCGGACCGGCAACGGGATCACAACCCTCGGTGTTGCCCCCGCACCTTGCTCAGCCAGTGAGCGGGAACCGGTCTGTATGTGGGATCCGAACCCTCAGCGGGAGCACCGCCGCACTCCCAAACAGCACACTGCTACAGTGCGCCACCGGGCCGGCCGTCATTTAGTTCTACTCTGATCTTAATTATTTCTTTCTGTTTACTACCTTTAGGATTGTATTGTTGTTGTTTTTCTAGTTCTTTGAGGTGTAGTGTTAGGTCTTTTATTTGAAGTCTTTCCATTCTTTTAATGTAAGCGTTTATTGCAATAAATTTTCCTCAGCACTGCTTTTGCAATATCCCAGAGGTTTTGGTATGATGTGTCTTTATTTTCATTAGTTTGCAGAAATTTTTTTTATTTCCTCTGTAATTTCTTCTTGGATCCATAGGTCATTCTGGAACCTATCGTTCAGTTTCCATGTATTTGTATAGTTTCCAGAGTGTTACTTATTAACTTTCAGTTTTAGTCCTTTGTGGTCTGAAAAGATACTTGGATTTATTGCAATTTTTTAAAATTTTCTGAGGCTGGATTTGTGACCTAATATGTCTTCTACCCTGGAGAATGTTCCATGTGCTCATGAGAAGAAATTATATTCTTTAGTTGTTGGGTGAAGTGTTCTGTATATGTCTGCCAAGTCCAGTTGGTCTAAGGTGTAGCTTAAATCCTGTGTCTCTTTGTTGATTTGTTGCCTGGAAGAACTGTCCTGTACTAAGAGAGTGGTGTTCTGTTCACCCATTATTGATGTATTATTTCTCTAAGTGTAAGAGTGTTTGCTTTATATGTCTGGGTTCTCCCGTATTGGATGCATACATATTTATGATTGGTATATCTTCTAGCTGGGTAGATCCTTTTATCAATATATAGTGGCCTTCTTTGTTTCTTTATGTTTTTTGGTTTAAAGTCTATTTTAAAGAATATTAAAGAATAGCTACTTCTCCTCGTTTTTGGATTCAATTTGCCTGGTATATCGTTTTCCATACCTTCACATTTAGTCTGTGTGTGTCTCTACAGGTTAGGTGGGTCTCCTGAAAACAACATATACTTGGGTCTAGTTTTTTTAATTCAATAAGTCCCCATGTGTCTTTTGAATGGGGAGTTTAATCCCTTCACATTTAGGGTAGTTCTTGATAGGTATTGTTTAATTCTTGTCATTTAATTACTTCTTGTTTAGATGATTTGAATATCTTTTGAACATCACTTCCCCTTTTATTTCTCTTCTTCAACGTTAACTGGAAATTTGAGGTGGCATGATTTAGCTTCTTTCTCTTTCTCACTGGCATTTTTGTTTTAACAGTGGGTTTTGCTCTTTCTTGTGTATTCATGATATTGATCATTATTATTCAGGTGCCAGATGAAGGATTCCCTTGAGAATTTCTTGCATGGTTAGTCTTGTCGTGGTAAAATCCCACAACTTTTGTTTGTCTAGGAAATACACTTTTTCTCCCTCATTTCTGAAGGAGAGCCTTGCTGGGTAAAGAGTTCTTGGCTGGCAATTTTTTACTCTTAGTATTTTGTATATATCATTCCACTTTCTTCTGGCCTATAGGGTTTCAGTTGAGAAGTCTGCTGTTATTATGATGGGGGTCCCCTTACAGGTGACTTGGAGCTTTTCTCTTGCTGCTTTTAAAATTCTCTCTTCATCTTTGAGCTTTGCAAGTTTGACTATAATGTGTCTTGGAGAGGATCTTTTTGGGTTGAATCTGTTTCTGGACCTTTGAGCTTACTGTACTGGAAGGTCTGCATCTCTCCCTACACCTGGGAAGTTTTCTGTAATTATTTCCTTGAATAGGTTTTCAATACTTTTTCTTTCCTCTTTCTCTTCTGGAATACTCACAATTCAGATGTTAGAGCACTTGAGGTTCTCTGCTATGTCTCTTAGAATTTCTTCATTATTTTTAAGTCTTTTTTCCTGCTTTTTCTTTTTTTGTGTGTGTGTGTGTGTGTCTGCCTTGTTTATTTCAAACAGACCATCTTCAGGATCAGAAATTCTTTCTTCTGCTTTCTCTAGCTTGCTGCTCAAGCTCTCTGTTGTGTTTTTTACTTCATTGAATGAATCTTTCTTTTCTAGGAGTTCTGCTACACTCTTTTTTAAGGTATTAATCTCTTTGTAGATTTCCTCCCTCATATTCTGGATATTTTTTGTTGTTTCATTGTGTTCTCTAATTGAGTCTTTTATCTCTTCAACTTTTCTTCAGATCATTGCTTGGAATTACTTTCAGATATTTCAAGGATTCCCTGTTCTATGCAGTCTGAAATTTGAACATTACTGTATTCCTTTCATGATGTCATATCTTCTTGTTTGTAGCTCTAGTATTTTTTTGTTGATGTTTGGTCATCTGGTAACGGACTTGCTTCTTCTGTTACCCTGGGGTTGGCTGTGAGGATAAAGATTTCTTCCTCAATTTGTAGGCTCTACTGGGGAGTCTTATATCAATGGAGTCAAGCAAGCAGCATGTTGCCTGTAGAGTGGCCCTGGCTGCTACAGTGGTAGTGAACTGTCCTTGTAGTGATAGTAGTTATGGCAGTGGCTATATTATACCATTTTGGCTTCTGTTCCAGAACCAATGGCTGAAGACCGAGCCTCCACCACCATGTGCATCTCAACTCACCTCTGCATGTACTGGGCCTATGGGCACTACCCTCCAGGGCCTAAAACTGAGCCCCAGTGCCACATGGGTCTCTGCTCACCTTGGCAGTTGCTGCAGCTGTGGGTGCTTCCCTCCAGGGCCTAAGACTGAGCCCCAGAGCCACACAGGTCTCCACTCACCTTGGAGGCTGCTGTGGCTATGGGCACTTCCCTCTTAGGCCTAAGACTGACCCCCCAGAATACATTTTTTAAAGCTACAATTTTTTTACCTTTTCTTTAGAATTCAATCCTTTAATAAGAAAACAACATTCCCTTTGAATGAGTTAATTATTTTACTTATGAAGCCATCTAGATATTGTGGATAGCATGTTCTCTGGTCAAATATACATGCAAACATTTACATATATAATGTGTTCTAAAAATTAATACACTGTTTTAAGGTTACTTTTTACATTATGTTTCTTTCTCTAATAGACCCTGAGCTCCTTTAGGACAGAGCCTGTGACTTATTCATCTCTTATCTCCAGCACATTGTCTAGACCTTGGAACATGGTGGGTGCCACAGAAATGGTTTGGAATAAATGAATGGATAAATGAATCACCGAAACCATTTGGTAAATATTTCTGCTTGAATACAAAGTCCAGAGTGGAATAAATCTCCGGAAAATGTCATTTTAAGGAAATGTCAAGTCTTAAACTTACTCAAAAGTCAATATTCCTGTAGGATCAGGGACCATGTTTCAGTTATCATTGTATACATCTTTATATCTAACACTATGCCATAGATGTAACAAGTCCTCCATAATAGTCTATGAATTGTGCTATATTCAATGGAGCAAATGGAATACTGGTATATTTTGATCCTGATGGCTCATATTGCTCTTCAAGTATACTGTACTATTGTACAATAGCTAGAGCTCTTCGAGGAGTTTACCCTATGCATGCAGAAACAGGGGTGGGAATGGGGGGGAGGATTAATGTAAGCCATTGTCTTTGTGATCAGCAGGATTCAGTTTATGATTTTTTTCACTTTTTGTACATTCATTATTTACTGTTACACATATAGAGGCAATAAACTGCAGCCAAATTTCTTTCAATACGAATATTATCACTCAAGTAAACCAGGTGATTTCAGATTCCTTAATTATTCCAAAGCTACTCAGCCTAGCTGTGGAGGCTCAATTTGAAAACTAAATGGCATAAATTCTACCTGTGCATTTGTCACAAAGTCATGAAGAAACAATTTTCTATTATCTGTGCATTCACTTTTCATCTCACAAAGTAGGAAAATACCTCTTTTCACTCATTTCTTCACAAATATATGTAAGGAGGTTTAACAAGGTTGGAAGCCAAATGGGCCTATGTTTCCACTCATCAACTTTTTATTTGCTTGATTCTACATTGTTCTAAATGCTTCCCTAGCGGCACAAAGTGTCCCATGAGTGCCGTTACAGTATCTTTCTCATCTAGCAAATTCTGGCTCAGTTGTGGTAGTATATGATTAGTGAGTGATTTGCATTCAGCTTTATTGATTGTCATTCTTGGAACAACATAAACCTGAGGATTTATGCAGGGAAATATGAAAGGAATAGAATTCTACTAATCACAGGGATCTTTAGAGCCATACACATTTTTAAACTTTTTTATGGTGATATGGAGTTCCCAAGGTGCTTATATAAGAAATATTCAGATTAGCATTGAAAATGAGTGCTGGCATATTTGGCACTGATTCTCTATTCATATTCCTGCTTTATGTCTAAAGTCCAGGCTGGAAGAGCTAGGAGGTGTTTGTAGTAGTGTGGATTCTTTCTTCCACGTCCCTTAGAACACATCATTCCATTCCTCAAAGCTGAAAGAAATGGGATTAATAGAATTTTTATAATGTAACTTTTCATTGTTTGAGATTTTCACCTATGGCAAGAAAATTGATTTAAATATTACCATTTGAAGAAAATGAGCCAAAAATTAGTCCTCCAGTAATCACAAGTGGCACTTGAGGAAAGAATTAGGCACTACAAAGCATTCTATGTTCTTTTTCATTTAATTTGGTACAATGAAGTATTTTTTGTTGTTGTTGTTATCTGGAAATTGAGTGTTAAACACAAAGAGGCATGTGTTTGTCTTTGAGGTTTCAGACCATTTAGTGTTTGACTCTCGTTAACTTAGAAACTAGTGAATGCATCTTTACTTTGTTATCCTGATATTCCTGAAGTTCTGCAGTCTAAGCATAGCTTATGCTCCATTTAAATAGAATTTCTTTTTTTTTAAAGAACTCACATTGTGGAAGATTATATTCATTACTCTTCTTTTCTGTTGTTGTTCTTGGCAGAGCAGTAAAAATGTTAGAGATCTTTCAATATATACCTAGATAGATGATACTTATAAACATATATTTAACATAACCTATTGAAGAAACTTTAATATAAAGACTTCTCACATTTTTCATCAAGGGAAGTAAAAATCTAGGTGCTTTAAAGAACACCAATGGCCACAAATCACTACCTGTAACACATTTTGCAGTAAATCCTAATGTATGAAAAGGTGTTTTTTTAGCCAACATTTTAGATAGTTTTATGCTCTCCCCACTGTTTTCCATGTCATAGAGGTTAGTTCTCCAGGGATTTGATATAAAACATTTAAGAAAAAGGTAACTGTTATCTGAATTCAGAACACAAAATTTATACAATATTAATATGAGTTGTCAAAGTAATATACATCCAGATTGTTGTAAGTTTTCAATATTCTTTTCCTATGGAAAAAAACCCACAAAATTATGAACACTTACGAATGCTGCCTGACCTATCCAAGATCTTCCTTTCTCTCACTTATCTTCATGTATTAGACTAAAATCGAAGCCCAGGAATATAAACACCAATTCATTATTGGGTGTAACAGTACATTACACTAAGTATTCTCTAGAATACTTCAATTTCAAAATGCTAACAATACCAAGAGTGTGAACCAACTTGGACTCTAAAATAGTTCTGGAAAGAATGAAAATGTTAAAGTTCATTTTGAAAACAGTTTAGCAGTTTCTTTAAAATAATTACCAGCTGACTATATTTATGTGGGTTTATTTCTCGGCTCTCAATTATGTTCTATTGATCTGCCTATTCTTTCACTGATACTATACTTCTTGATTACTGTAGTTTTATACTAAGTCTTGAAGTCGTGTAGTGTCAGTTTCCTACTTTGTTCTTTCCCTTCAATATTGCATTAGCCATTCTGGGGTTTTTACCTCTTCATATAAACTTTAGAATCAGTTTGTTGATATACACAAGATAATTTTGGGGGGATTTTGATTGGGACTGCATTGAATCTATAGATAAATTTGGGAAGAACTGACATCTTGAAAATATTGTCTTCCTATTCATGAATTTGTAACATCTTTCCACTTACTTAGCTCTTTGATTACTTTTATTAGACTTTTGAAGTTTTGCTCATATGAATCTTATATTTTGTTAGATCTATACCTAAGTATTTCCTTTTTAGGAGAAGTTAATGTAAATGGTATTTCATTTTAAATTTTAAATTTCACCATAATCAACTGAACTTTAACAAAGAAGCAAAGATAATACAATGGACAAAAGATCATCTTTTCAACAAATGGTGCTGAAAGACCTTAACATCCACATGTAAAAAATGAATCTACACACACATACCTTACACCCTTTACATTAACTAACTTACAATGGTAATCATCATGTCAAAGGGATACCTGTACTCCCTTGTTTACTGCAGTGCTATTTACAATAGTCAAGATTTGGAACCAGCCTAAATGCCCATCATCAGATGAATGAATAAGGAAAATGTGGTATATCTACACAATGAAATACTATTCTGCTGTTAAAAAAGAATGAAATACTACCATTCACAGCAACATGGATGGGCTTAGAGAAAATTGTATTAAGTGAAATAAGCCAGGCACAGAAAGAGAAATACCACATGTCCTCATTTATATGTGGGAGCCAATAAAAATAAGCACATAAACATACAAACAAATGTGGGAAAATAAAAGACACAACAATCACAATAATTCCTTGAACTTGTTAAGATAAGTGAACAGACATGATGTTGATGGCAGGGGGAGAGGGATGGGGGAAAAGGAGGTTTTGGTAAAGGGATACTAAAATAAACTACATTGTATATGATAAATTAAAAATAAATAAAGAAAGAAACAAAATAATGGATCACAGACCCAGATGTAAAATGCAAAATTATAGAATTCTGAGATGATAACATAGGAGAAAATATACATGACCTTGGGTTTGGCAATGATTTTTTAGGTGTTACACCAAAGGCATGATTTACTAAAGAAGGAATTTATAAACTGGACTTTATTAAAAGTAAAATTTTTGCTCTGCAAAAAATGCTGTCATAATAATGAAAAGCAAAACCACATACTGAAGAAAATATTTGCAAAAGGGATAGCTGATAAAAAAACTGCTGTCTAAAATAGACAAAGAACTCTTAAAATCAACAATAATAAAACAACTGTATTAAAAATGAGGCAAAGATCTGACCAGACACCTCACTAAAGAAGATGTACAAATCACAAATAAGTAAATAAAAATATGCTCCACATCATATGTCATCAGGGAAATACAAATTAAAACAACATTGACATACCACTAGACACCTATTGGAATGCCTGAAACCCAGAACACTGACAACACTGCATGCTAGAGAGGATGTGGAGAATAGGAACTCTCATTCATTGCTGATGGAAATGCAAAATGGTATGGTCATTTTGAAAAACATTTTGATATCTTCCTACAAAACTAAGCATACTCTTACCATATGATCCATAAATACCACTTTTTGGTATTTACTCAAAGGAGTTGAAAACATTATATCCACCCAAAAACCTGCACACAGATGTTTATAGTAACTTTATTCATAATTGCCAAAAGCTTAAAGCAACTAAGGTATCTTCCATTAGATAAGTGAGTAAATAAAGTGTTGTTCATCTAAACAACTAAATATTATTTAGTACTAAAAATAAATGGGATATCAAGCTATAAAATAACACATAGGAAATTTAAATGCATATTAATAAGTAAAACAAGCTAATTTTAAAAGGCTTCATATTGTATGATTCCAATTACATTCTATGACATTCTTGAAAAGGCAAAAGTATGGAGGTGGTAAAAATATCAGGGGTTTTCAGGTGTTAGAGGATAGAGAGGACTAAGCAGAGCACAGAGGACTTTTAAGGCAGTAAAACTGTCCTGTATGATACCATAATTGTAGATACATGTCATTGTACATTTGTCCAAACCCATGGAATGTACAACACCAGGAATGAACCTTAATGTAATCTGAGAACTCTGTATGGTATTGATGTGTCAACGTAGGTTTAACAATTTTAACAAATATACCCCTCTGGTAGAGAATGTTGATGGGGGAAGACCAAATTTGTGGGCCTGGAGTATTTGGAATATCTCTGTACCTTCCAGTCAATTCTGCTGTGAACCTAAAACTGCTCTAAGAAAGAAAGTCTAAGTAAACTCAACCATACACTTACCTTATGCATTTAGTTGGTGTTCTCCAAAGAAAACAGAATAAATAGGATCTATTTATCTGTCTTATCTGTGTGTATGTGGGGTGTGTGTGTGTGTGTGTGTGTGTGTATACAGAGAGAGGGAGGGAAAGAGAAAGAGAAAGAGAGAGATAGTGAGAATGGGAATTGGCTTGTGCAATTATAAAGGTTAAGAAGTTTCAACACGTGCCATCTGCCTGCTGAAGAACCAGGAAAGCTAGGGTGTAATTCGGTCTGAGTCCAAAGGCCTAAGAACCAGGGGAGCTGATGGCATAAGTCCCAGACTGAGTCTGAAGGCCTGAGAAACATGGGGAGTAGTGCTGCTAATATAAATCCAGGATTACAAAAGACCAAGGACCAGGAGCTCTGATGTCTGGAGACAAGAGAAAATGAATGCTCCAGCTCGAGAGGAGGGAGATGGAGATGATGGAGAGGGAGAGGGAGAGGGAGAGGGCGAGGGAGAGGGAGAGGGAGAGGGAGATGGAGAGGGAGAGAGAATTTGCTCTTTCTCTGTCTTTTTGTTCTCTTTAGGCCCTCAACTGATTTGATGATGCCCACCTACATTAGCGCAATCTTCTTAACTCAGTCTACTCATTCAAATGCTAATGTATTCTGGAAACACTGTCACAGACACACCCAGAAATAATATTTTACCATCTATTAGCTCAGTTAAGTTGGCATAAAATTAACCATTACACCATGCGACCCAGCAATTCCACACCTATGTGTTTATTAAGAGCAGTGAAAACATAACAGTAAGAATAACATTCAAATGTTCTTAGTAACTTTATTCATAGCAGCCAAAAAAATTAAAATGGCTCACATGTTTATCAATTGGTGAACACATAAACAAAGTGTGGTAAATGTGTATAATGGAATACTATTCAGCAATCAAAGGGGACAAACTGCAGACAGATTTTGGCACTGGGCTACAGGATGCTGTTATAACAAATACCTAAAAATTTGGATGTGGCTTTGGAAATAGAAAATAGATAAAGACTGGCAGAATTTTGAGGCCCTCAATAGTAAAAGCCTATTTTGCCTTGAGGGGACTTTTAGTTGAAATACGGATATTACAGATGATCCTGGTGAGGGCTAGAAAGACATGGGGTGAACTGTAAAGAAAACTTCTATCATTTTAGAGAATAAATATATTGTCATGAACAGAATGTTGCTTGAAATATGAACATTAAAGGCATTACTGATGAAGCCTCAGACTGAAATGAGAAGGATGTCATTGAACACTAGAAGAAAAGCACTCTTTGCTATAAAAGTGGCAGAAAGCTTGTATGAATTATAGTCTACTATTTTGTGTAAAAATCGTATACAATCAACTTGTTTATTTAGCTGAGGACATTTCCAAGCAAGGTAAGGAAATTGCAGTCTGGTTATTCTACCAGCCTATGGTAAAATATGAGAGAAAAGAGATAAATTGAAGAATAAAATGTTAATCAAAAAGGAACCAACATTTCACCATTTAGAAAATTCTCAGCCTATCCAGACAGCATGCTCTGGAAACAGAGCAAAAAGTGTAGCATTGCTAGTTTGGACTGAAGTGAGCAGAACTTTAAGCCACAGATAATTGTTTTGGGGTCTTGCAAAATAATGAAATTTTCTGTGCTGGGTTGCAGATGGCTTTGGACTAGTAACTTCTTTACTCCTTTCATTTTCTTCCTTTGAGTGGGAATGTCTATTTTATGCCAGTTCCACCATTATACTTTGGAAGTAGATAACTTGTTTTCTGTCTTACAGGTCTGTGGACATAGATGAATTTTGCCATAGGATGGACCATACCCAGAGACTCATCCATACCTAATTTGAATGACCTTTATATGAGATTGAGGATTTATAATTAATGTAGAATGAGTTAGGACTTTGGGGGACACAGATGGGGTGAATATATTTTGCACATGGGACAGATTGAATTTTGGGGTTGCAAAGGGCAGACTGTATTGTGTTGGATAGTGTTCCCTCCAAAATTATGTCCTTCCTGCAATGTCAGAATTTGATGTTATTTGGAAATGGGATTATTTAAGATGTAATTAAGATGAGGTCATACTGGAGTAAAGTGGGTCTTTAATTTAATGACTGGTGTCCTTATAAGAACAGTAGAAGAGACACAAAAGGATAATGCCATGTGATAACAGAGGCAGAGGTTAAAGTGATTTGTCTACCAGTCAAGGTACACCAAGAATTGCCAGCAACCACCAGAAGCTAAGAGCCAAATAAGAATCTTCTGCTAGGGTTTTCAGAGAGAGCATGAATTTATCAGCATTTTGATTTCGGACATTTTAGCCTTCAGAACTAAGAGAACATAAATTTCTGCTGTTTTAAGCCACCCAGTTTGTGGTTTGTTATGGCAGCACAAGGCAGATTTGGGACTGGAATCTTTGAAACTAAAATTCCCGTTACCATAAAAAAACAAAGAAATTAAAACTTTAGTTTTCAAGTGACAACACACACAAAAAATGCTAACCTTGGAAAGAAGTCACTTTAAATAAAGGCTTTAATTATTTAGCACAGATAAAGTTGAAAGGAACATAAATTTAAGATTAAAAGTCACTAAACACATGTACAACGCATGATGTTACAAATACATGCATAAATAAAAAGTCATTAGACTACAGGATTGGCCATACATTTTAATAAAGCAGAGTGTGAGAAGTTCATTAATATGATTTCTTATTCCACTTTTTGACTAGCCTTTAGGAAACTTCTATTTGTGGAGTTCTGGTCTAGCATTGTAGAATAATATCCACATTCTCTTAAAGAGTCTATTCACATTCTCTTTTGCAGCTACATATCTGTGTAAGCAGATTTTCTTCATGTCCTTCAACCACTATAACACAATGCAATAGATTGAATGCACAAGCAGATCTCAGAATCCAGGTGTCTTCAGTAAGCTAGACATTAAACTGATTTGCAAAATAGAAAAACAATGCAACTTTGCTTTTTAAATTTTTGTTTTGTAAAATAAAGTTACAAAAAATATTAAGTTAAAATAAAATGGGTTTATTATTATTATATTTAAATTAAAAATGAGCATAATGAAGCACAAAGTAAATGTTATTTATTATTTGTTAAAACAAAGAGATTATTGGATTATGTCGACACAATATTTCTGAGTTATTTGTTATTAACAGATAATAAATAATAAATAATAACTGTTTTATGCTTTATCCCATCCTCTCAAAAAAATATATTTGTACCCACTTCACACTTCTATCTCTTGCCCTCTCCGATTCTCCTATTAAGGTCCAAACTGATACTTGTTACTCTTGTCTCCACCTTTTCCTGCCTGTTCATGCCTCACTCCATCAAGTATCTCTTTCTCAAACCTACAATTTTTCCCTCTTTCTTTACTTTTTACTGTGGTACAAACACATCATGAGACCTCCCCTCTTAATAATTCTTCAAGTCCTCAATACAATATTGTTAACTATAGGCAACATGTTGTACAGTACATCTCTATAGCTTGTTCATCCTGTATAACTGAAACTTTATATTTTATTCTCAAAGCTTATTATCATATCGAAGTCATACTATTTAACAGAACAATGCAAAAACATTCTCTTGCTCTACTGTCTCGTAAAATGAGCTTGTTTGTTTTGAAGGTGAGAATGGGAAAGATTTATCATATTTCAAGGCTAGGGTGAAGGACAGAGTATATATATATATATATATCTGTCACAGATATGTAAATTTGTATATATTTTTATATATGTATATTTATGTATATTTTATTTATATTATGTTATGTATTTATATATAGTATTTCATATATTTATTTTATTTTATTATATACATTTATTTATATATTTATATATTATATTTATTATATATATGTATATATGTATATATACATATATATACTTGATGCAATAATGGCTTGAAGGACAAATAAATGGAAGATCACAACCACAAAGTCTTGCTGTTTCCAGCTTTGTCTCCTCCTGTCCTTACTAAGGCAATCCAGATTTCCAGAAATCACCATTTTTATCATGTTATTAATTAAATCAAAAGAATCATGTTTGATTTAACAATACAACATAATCAAACACAACTTTCTAGATAAAAAAACCAGAACCCATATTTGTAAGTGTAAAGGGATCATGAAACCATTCAGAACCACTGAATTAAACAATACTTAGAAAGAAATACAGCTAGATGGTGAGTGTCTGGGAACATATTTCATTAGTATTTCTTTCTAAACTTCATATTTGGAAATAATTATGGATTCACAGGAAGGTGCAAGGATCATACAGATAGGTACCATGTACCCTTTACCCAGTTTACACTAATGGTTGCATCTTATAAAACCAGGAAGTAGGCATGAGTAAACTTGTATAACCACCATTGCAAATCAAGATACAGACTACCCCATTACCACAAAAATCTCATTGATGTTGTATCTCACTGTGGATACTTTAGATAACTTTCAATTGATAAACTTATTTTATTAATATTTTATATGTTATGTTAGAAAAACAGTTGATTAAGACTTATTTGAGTAAAAACTTTTAACATTATTTTTTAATATTTTAAAAATAGAAGAATTTTTAAATATATGTAACAACATAGGTGGCATAACGATTAGTAAAATGGCACTGTGTTAAGATTAAGTCTCATGTATGCCATTGATTAAAGTTTTGGAATGAAACGATAGGTTGAAAATATTATTATACATTGATTGTTCTCAAATGACAGGGAAAAGTCAAAGCCAAATAGGAATTCACTATAAAAAGTTATCTGTGGTCCAGTTTAACATGTTGCATTTTGGATTCAGAATGTGTCTGAAACCATATAAACCATACTCAATCTCCCTTTCAAATCAGGGATATAGTGCCTTCCTTCTTTTCCAAGTGTTTCATACAAATCTTTCACAGATGCAAACATTCCCATTCAGCCTGCAATAAATTACTTTCAGTGTCAGGAAACACCACTTTTTGAGAAAGTCCATTTCATTTTGTAAATTGTCCTTGCTGTTCTTTCTTATATTGATTTAAAAATCTGTTTCCTTAATACTTTTATTCTTTGGATCTAGTTCTCCCTTCTGGAATCAGACTAAGTAATCGCTTCCTTATCCCTCAAATATGTTTAGTAAGTTTAAATCCTATATCTCTTTAAGACTTCTCTTCTATAGGCTACAAAATCCCCACAGCAACTATCCTGATGTAAACTGGCTGTCAGATTCTTAGCCTTTTTGTTGGCATTCTTTGAAAATGTGCTAGTTTGTTAATAAAACTTTTAAACAGTGGCAACCACAGTAAAGCACAATTTTCTGGGTTTTGTTTAATGTACGCAGAATATGTCAAATAAGGTTTATAATATGGCACCATCAAGCCCTGAAGTGTCAAAAAATATAAACAATACAAATATAAATAAACTTTTACTTTTCAGACTACATGGTAACAGGAACAAATTTCTTGATGCCAGAGAAAGAAATAATTATAAATAGGGAAATCTCTCTTTATAAAACAAAGAGCTGAATTCTTGCAAGGGTACTACTTTCATACTTAGATTTATATCATACCAGTATTGAGTTGGTTCTCCTCGGTGCAAAATGCAAAGGTAAATATATTTTCTTTCAGCAGAACCAAATTTATTTTTACTTTCTCACCACTCTCTGACTACAATATTGCATATACCCCTATTTTATTTTCATCTTTTTACAATTCATCTGTGTCCATTCTGTGCACCAAGAAAATTTTGTTTTGGTGACTTGATTTAGGAGAAACAGTGCAAGCCTTTGCAAGATATGCAAATCTGACAAGATGAGTTGGTAACCTTTGAGAGTCACGGGAAAAATCACAAATTCTGCATCTTTTCTAACCAACATGACAAACAAGCTGAGAAGCACCCAGGTATAGTTTGGAGCTATTCTTTTATGGAAAATTTAATTCGGTGTCCTGGAATTCTAGAGTTAAAAGAAATCCGGAGAGATTATCTAGTTCATTTTCATGGCCTTCATATGGATGATCTGCTAACTGTGCTAAGGCAGAAGAACACTCATTCTGTTATCTCTTCACAGTTTCCACAAAAATCAGCCTGAAATACCTTCATCGTTAATGCAAGACAATTTGCACTCAGACCTTTATGAAGAATAAAAAGTGTTCAACACTCTATAAAATCCAACCATCAGATTTTGGGAAAATAGTGGCACTGAGAAAATGGTAGCATAGATTTTGGAACTTCCTAAATCCCATAGACAAACTCCCAAATTATTAGTAAGGAAGAACCTAGGAAATACTGTTCCCAGGGGTCCTTCCTAAATAATCTGCAAGAGGGCAGGTTTCAGACAACCAAAATGACCAGAGATGCAGTAACATAAAGACTGGTAGTGGGAACTAAACGTATACCTATATGCAACATTAAGACTAAATGAGAGTTAAAAGGAAGCAATTCAGTATAACATGCCTAGATGATCTAAAAATGTAGATATAGTACAACCTTACAATAATAGAATGATATTACGGGTAGCATATTTAAGCTTTTTTTTTCTCACTTTTCAGTAGTCATAATTGGTAGTAGTAGCAATAATACTGTTATTATGAGACTGTTTTCATAGCTACTGTGGGATAAAGCAAATGAGCAATTATGGATTATTATATTTATATCATCCCTTGTGTCTTGGAGAACCAGAATTTGTAGTATGGCAGAAAGGAGTTAAAGATTTAATATAAAAGAAATTAAGTGAAATATGTTGTAGTCATGAATTTCAATTTGAACTCAATAAATTCAAATTATAATTTACAAACTCATGAAAAAAAAAAGAATTGCTACCTGAGAAGGATGAAAAACTAATTCATTTTCTTGAAAGCTGGTTAAATAAACATAAGAAATTAATTACTTTTCCTGACATTTGTATATGATCTGTACTACTGGGTAACCAAATATTAGATGAAGGGAAGTGTCTCTGTGATTCCAGCTAATAAATAAAACGAACTGATAGATCACTACTATTTTACACCCATCAATGAATACAAGAATGAAATCAAATATTATACACCTCCTGATTAAAAATCTCACATCACTACCTATTTAGCTTTGCCAAAGGGATCAAATCTGAATCTTATGAAGCCCATAGATACAGATGCCAATTTGTGGAAAACACAAATAAAGACAAACAATTTGAACTGTTTCATGATTCTGCAATCAGCAAAATCCAGGTCAAATGGCAAATCTTTCAGCAGATAATTACAAGGAAAAGAAAGACATGTGGGGGATGGCCTTGAATGATATAACTATGAAAAAATGTAAATGAGATATTTCTATAAAAGTCACATAATGGTTACTTTTCAGAGGAAAAGAAGGAGGCTCTGATTTGAATAGAGTACATGGAGGGGTGTCTTGGGTTGTTGAAAATGTTCTATTTCTTGACCTGCTTAATGGCTACAAGAGTGTTTGCCTTATAATAAAATAAGTTATAAATCTATTTTGTGTTGTTTTCTGCATCTGTGTTTTATTTTTATAGTAAAAAGGTAAAAGCAAACAAATCCAATATTTTCGAACAATTTTTTCTTTCCTTGTTTAACTATCCTAATTGCTGTAACATATTTTTGAAAACTGTTTTCCCATACACAAAATTTTCTTGTTCTTACGATTCCCATATTCTTCCACATACATTTTAAAATAGAGATCACAACTGTATATGTTTATAGTCCAGCTAATGTGAATATAACAGCAGAAAAAAAATCTCCATCTATTTTTGTGTACTCTTTCTACTGTATGCTTAAAAGCTATTCAAAGTGTAATCCACAGCACATGCTAATGCTCAGCTATTACTAGTTCACTAAGAGATGAGTACAGAAGTTAAGAGCATTTAGAAATTATAGTCATTTGACAGAATCATTTTATACTTGTTTAATCTAATAAAAAGATACTTGAGCTTACATTTTAAATGTTTTTGCAACTTGTTACTTTATTTTTTAGGGTTATGTCAAAAAGATCTAGAAATCAACATTTTTCTAATAATTCTTTGTTATACTTTACAGATGTACTTGTGCACAATAGGTTGCCAATAACAGCAACAACAAAACCCTGTTTCTTCATCACTGATCATTGAGAAGCACCACTTTAGAGATTCTACTTGCTTGGTATTTATTCATTTTGTCAGGCTTGAGAGACTTCAAATGGTTCATCATTTGCCCAGTGAAGGCTGTCTTAGTCCATTTGCTGCTGTAACAAAATACCTGAGACTGGGTAATTTATAAAGAACAGAAATTTATTTCCTCACAGTTCTGGAGGCTGTAAAGTCCTAGATTAAGGTGCTGGCAGGTTTGATGTCTGATGAAGGCTGTTCTCTGCTTCCAAGATGGTGCCTTGTTGCTGAATCCTCCAGAAGGGACAAACTCTGTGTCCTCACATGGTGGAAGGGATGAAGGGACAAAAGGGGACTAAAGTAGTTCCCTGCAGCCCTCTTATAAGGCACTAATCCATTAATAATGGCAGAACCCTAATGATTTAATCACTTCCCCAAAGGTCCCACCTCTTAATAACCTCTTATTACCAGAACAACGGGGATTGTTTCAACATAAATATTGGAGAGAGCACGTTCAAACTATAGCAAAGATAAATATTTGTTTTAGTGCCCTCATAGTTGGGAATCTAACTATACCATGCCAGAAAAGGTAAGTGGTATTCCTAGACAATAACTCTTTCAAAATAACACATTTTTTGAGCTTAGGTAATTTAAGCACTGCCATGTCTGAAAAGGATAAGAACGCTCAAAACATAAGTCATGATAAAGTCCATACACCTTTAATTTCATGGCTCCTTAAATCTTCTAAATATGCATGTTGAAAGAATTTATATGAAAGAAAAAGAGACCATAAAGGCATTTTATAATATTGCATAATGTCTACAGCCATGTTACGAATATTTTCCTATTTAAAAAGCAAGATGTTTTATTGTAAAAACATCGAAATATGCATATTAACTAAAGAAAAAAGTTAGTATCACATAAACCTACCAATCAACGATAATCACTCTTCATACTATTTGTGTATTTACTTTCTAGTCTCAATCTTCCTCCCCCATCTATGTCTACACACAAACACACCGAACACCCCCCCCACACACACACATAAATATACACATAATGATTAAGTACATCATTTTTTAAATGCGGGTAAATTTTTTAAAAAATTTAACTTCTCAATATACATTATAGCTGATTTACTTGACCCTTTACCCATTCCTCGTTCCCCCCACTCTCTCTCCCCTCCCCCATCACATCTGTTCACTTGTATTAATAAGTTCAAGGAATTGTGACTGTTGTGTCCTCTTTCCCCACTATCCTTTATTTGTTTCTGTTTATTTATTTATTTATAACTCCCACAAATAAGTAACAACATGTGGTATTTCTCTTTTCTGTGCCTGACTTATTTCACTTAATAGAATTTTCTCTAAGTCCATCCACGTTGTTGTGAATGGTAGTATTTCATTTAAAATATAGCACAGTAGTATTCCTTTGTGTAGGTAAACCACAGTTTCCTTATCCACTCATCTGATGATGGACATCTGGGCTGGTTCCAACTCTTGGCTATTGTAAATAGTTCTGCAATAAACATGGGAGTACAGGTATGCCTTTGGCATGATGATTTCCATTCCTCTGGGTACATTACCAGCAGTGGGATAGCTGGGTCATATGGTAGATCTATCTGCAATTGTTTGAGGTACCTCCATACCATTTTCCATAAAGGCTGCACCATTTTGCAGTCCCACCAGCAGTGTATGAGAGTTCCTTTTCCCCCACAACCTCACCAGCATTTATCATTCTCAGTCTTTTGGATATTAGCCATCCTGACAGGAGTGAGATGGTATCTCAAAGTGGTTTTGATTTGCATTTCCCGGATGCTGAGTGATGTTGAGCAATTTTTCATGTGTCTGTTGGCCATTCGTATACCTTCTTTTGAGAAATGCCTATTCAGCTCCTTTGCCCATTTTTTAATTGGGTTATTTGTTTTTTTGCTGTAAAGTTGTTTGAGTTCCTTATACATTCTGGATATTAATCCTTTGTCAGATGTATATTTTTCAAATATTTTCTCCCACTCCGTTGGTTGTCTTTTTACTCTGTTGAATGTTTCTTTTGCTGTGCAGAAGCTTTTTATTTTGATATAATCCCATTTGTTTATTTTTCCTTTAGTTGCCTGTGCTTTCATGGTCATATTCATGAAGTCTGTACCCACTCTTACTTCCTGGAGTGTTTCCCATATGCTTTCTTTAAGGAGTTTTATTGTTTCAGGATGTATATTTAATGCTTTAATCCATTTTGAGTTGATTTTGGTATACGGTGAGAGGTACAGGTCTAGCCTCATTCTGCTACATGCGAATATCCAGTTTTCCCAGCACCATTTGCTGAAGAAGCAGTCTCTTCCCCAGTGTGTAGACTTGGTGTCTTTGTCAAAGATCAGATGGCTGTAGGTGTATGGCTTGATTTCTGGGTTCTCTATTTTATTCCATTGATCCATGTGTCTGCTTTTATGCCAGTCCCATGCTGATTTGGTCATTATAACTTTGTAGTATAGTTTAAAGTCAGGTAGTGTTGTGCCTCCAGTTTTATTTATTTATTTATTTTTACTCAGCATTGCTTTGGCTCTGCATGGTCTTTTGTTATCCACATAAATGTCTGGATAGTTTTTTTTCCATTGTAGAGAAAATTGTCATTGGAATTTGGATGGGGATTGCACTGAATCTGTAGATCACTTTACATAATATGGATATTTTCGCAATGTTAATTCTTATGTTCCAAGTGTGTGGGATATCTTTCCATCTTCTTGTGTCCTCTTTAATTTCTCTCAACAGTGGTTTGTATTTCTCTTCATAGAGATTTTTTTACATCCTTGGTTAACTTTATTCATAAGTATTTTATTAATTTCATGGCTATTATAAATGGACTAGCTTTCTTGATTTCTTTTTCTGTATATTCACTGTTGGAGTATAGAAATGCTACTAATTTTTGTGTGTTGATTTTGTATCCTGCAACTCCACTGAAATCATTTATCAACTCTAAGATTTGTTTTGTAGTGGCTTTAAGCTGTTCATTATTTAAGATCATATCATCTGAAAACAGGGGCAGTTTGACTTCATCTTTTCGAATCTGGATGCCATTTATTTCCTTCTCTTCTCTGATTGCTCTGGCTAGTACTTCCAACACTATGCTGAATAGGAGGGGTGAGAATGGGCATCCTTGTCTAGTTGCTGCCATTCAGGATGATATTGGCAGTGGGCTTATCATATATGCCATTAATTGTGTTCAGATACTTTCCATCTATACCTAACTTGTAGAGAGTCTTTATCATGAGCGAATGTTGAATTTCGTCAAATGCTTTTGCAGCATCTATAGACACAATCATATGGTTTTCATCTTTGCTTTTATTTATGTGGTGTATCACATTTATTGATTTGCACATGTTGAACCATCCCTGGGATGAATTGCACTTGATCATGGTGGATAATTTTGTGTATGTGTTGCTGTTATCTGTTAGTCAATATTTTATTGAGGATTTTTGCATCTATATTCATCATGGATTTTGGCTTGTAGTTTTCTATTTTTGATGTATCTTTGTCTGGTTTTGGTATCAGGGTCATGTTTGCCTCATATAATGAGTTTGGGAGAATGGCCTCTCTTTCAATCTTTTGGAATAGTTTGTAAAGACTTGATATCAGTTCCCTTTGAAAGTTTGGTAGAACTCTGCAGCGAACATGTCCAGTCCTGGGCTTTTCTTTGTTGGAAGCCTTTTGATAACAGCTTCAATCTCTTTTATTGTAATTGGTCTGCTCAAATTGTCTATACCTTCTTGGCTCACTATTGATACTTCGAATGTGTCCAGAAATTTATCCATTTACTCCAGATTTTCAAATTTGATGGTATCTAGTTGTTTATAGTAGTCTAATGATTTCTTGTATTTCTGAGGTATCAGTTGTAACATCAACTTTTTCATTTCTAATTTTTGTTATTTGGGTCTTCTCTCTTCTTTTCTTAGCCTTGCTAAAGGTTTGTCAATTTTATTTATCTTTTCAAAAAATCAGCATTTTGTTTCATTGATCTTTTGTATCATTTTTTTGGGTTTCTATTTCATGTAGTTCTGCCTTTATCATAATTATTTATTTCTGTCTACTAACTTTGGGTTTGGATTGTTCTTGTTTTTCTAGATCTTTAAGGTGATGTGTTAGGTTGTTTATTTGCCATCTTTCCATTCTTCTGAAGTGAGCATTTAATGCAATAAATTTCCCCCTTAGTACTGCTTTTGCAGTATCCCACGGGTTTTGGTATGATGTCATTATTTTCATTAGTTTCAAGAAATTTTTGATTTCTTGTTTGATTTTTTCTTTGGCCCATATGTCATTAAGTAGACTGTTGTTTAATTTCCATGTGTTTGTGTAGTTTCCAGAGTTTTGTTTGTTATTGATTTCTGATTTTAATCCACTGTGATTGGAAAACCTACATGGAATAATTCCGATTTTTTTTTCTATTTGTTGAGACTGGCTTTTTATCCTAACATGTGGTCTATCCTGGATGAATGTTCCATGAGCTAATGAGAAAAATGAATATTCTGAGGTTGTTGGATGGAATGTTCTGTAGATTTCTGCCAAGTCCAATTGGTCTAAAGTGTTGTTTAGATCTTGTGTTTCTCTACTGATTTTTTGACTAGATGATCTGTCCAATGTTGAGAGTGGGCTGCTCAGGTCCCCTGCTGTTGTGATGTTAGTATCTATCTCATTCTTTAGATCTAATAGTGTTTGCTTTATAAATCTGGCTGCTCCAACATTAGCTGCATATATATTTATGATTCTTATGTCTTCTTGATGGATAGATCCTTTTATCACTATATAGTGGCCTTTTAAATCTCTTTTTATCGTTTTTTGGTTTAAAGTCTATTTTATTAGATATAAGAATAGCTACTCCAGGTCATTTTTCATTTCTATTTGCATGGTATATCTTTTTCCATCATTTCATTCTTAGTCTATGTGTGTATTTACAGGTGAGGTGAGTCTCTTGAAGGCAGCCTATTGTTGGGTCAGTCAGTCTGTGTTTTTGAGTGGGTAATTTAATCCCTTTACAATAAGAGTTGTTATTGAAAGGTGTTGATTTACTCCTACCATTTTATTGATTTTTGGTTAGATGTCTTAAGTATCTTTTGTTCCTTTCTTTCTGATTTTCTGTTTGTCTTCTGTATTTGTTGGTTTCTCAGGGTGGTAGATAAACTATTTTTCTCTTTATTGTCAGCATTTTTGTTTTATTTGTAGGTTTTGTTCCTTCTTGATTATTCATGGCAGAGATGGTAGTTTTTCAGGTATCAAACTCAGTACTCCCTTGAGAATTTCTTGTAAAGCTGGTCGTCTGGTAGTGAACTCCCGCAGTTTTTGTTTGTCTGATAAATATACTATTTTTCCTTCACTATTTTCCTTGTTGGGTAAAGTACTACTGCCTGGCAATTTTTGTACTTTATTGTTTTGAATATATCATCCCATTCTTTTCTGGCTTTTAGTGTTTCTGATGAAAAGTCTCATATTAGTCTGATTGGGGCTCCCTTATACGTGACTTGACAATTCTCCTTTGCAGCTTTTAAGATTCTCTCTTTGTCTTTGAGTTTTGCCAGTTTGACTATAACATGTCTTGGAGAAGACCTTTTTGGTTTGAATATGTTTGGGGTTCTTTGGGCCTCCTGAATCTGAAGATCTGTGACTTTCCCTATACCTGGGAAGTTTTCTGCTATTATATCATTGAATATATTTTCAATGTCATTTCCTTTTTCCTCCTCTTCTGGAATACCCATGATTCAGATATTTGAGTGCTATGGTTGTCTGTTACCTCTCTTAGATTTTCTTCAATTTTTTAAATTCTTTTTTTCTTTTTCCTATTCTGCCTGTGTTAATTCAAACAGCCTATCTTCAAGGTCAGAAACTCTTTCTTCTGCTTGTTCTAGCCTGCTGCTTAGACTCTCTGTTGTGTTTTTTATTTTGTTGAATGAATCCTTCAGCTCCACAAGCTCTGCTACATTCTTTTTCAGGGCATTGATTTCTTTGTACATTTCTTCTTTCAGATCCTGTATTTTTTTTATCATTTCATTGTGCTGTCTAACTGAGTTTTCTTGTATCTCATTTAGTTTCCTTAGAATTGTTGCTGTAATTTCCTTCTCAGTCATTTCAAGGACTTCCTGTTCTACAGGAACAGAGCTTGAGTGTTATTATTTTCCTTTGGTGGTGATGTATTTTCTTGATTTTTCATATTTCCGGTATCTTTCCTTTGATGTTTAGTCATTGCGGCATCACAATAGATATCACAGTCCACTCATTCCACCCTGATGTCTGCCCTGGATGCTGAAGGGACTGCCAATTCTGGACAGCAGGAACTAGCCTGGTTGGGGGTCCAGTGGCTCTTGGGCCTCTCTGGGTAGCTGGGACTGAACTGGGCTGGAGATCACATGGCACCTGCCTTTTCCGGCATGGCTGACTTGAGGCATGTGGGCCCGACAGATCTCAGCCCTCCCTCAATATGGGGAGTTTTTTGAAAAACTAATTTCATTTCCCAATTGGCAGCTATCCTTCAATCATTCACCCTGTGTACAGTCTTAGTTTTCACCATGTGACTTCTCTTGCATAAAAGCATTATTAAGAAATGTCAACTTTATTGAGGACTTTATAGAGGAGCCAGAGAAGAAGTTTATATCACATCCTACATCCCCCTGCCTCTCCTACTCCTATCCCTTGTGAACACACACACAGAGTAAACAATTTGAAATTTATTTCAGACATGTTTGTTCCTCAAAGTCCCTTCTTTGTCAAGCTCAGAACAGGCGTAGATGAAGTATAATTTTTCTTCCTATGCTTCCTTACTGTGCTTGCTTCTTTCTCCCTAGGACTTTCCCAACATAATTTCACCTGCTGCTCCATGTGTTTTGCAGAGTAATTTAGTTCTGTCTCATCTGCTACCCCAGTTTTTACGATCATTCATATCAAGGTGCTCAGCAAAGCAAAAATCCTACAGTAAACAGGACTTACCATTTTCCTAAAGGCTGTAATGTTTAGAAATAATGTTTATCTTTTATGCTGCTTTTTCTCTTAGAACCTTAACATTTCCTCAGATTCTCATATAGTTTTGAATACACTAATCTTAATTACTAAATATAATTTCAGCCTTTGAATGTACCATAATTTATTTAACCATATTCTTATATACTATCATTTGCTTATAAGCTGTTTTACAGTGAAATCTTTTACACTGAACAAACTTTAGAAAAATCTTTGGGAACACTTCTGATTATTTGCTTAATTGAATTTCTGGGTTAAAAGATCATCGAAGTCTTTTCTTATTCCTTTCCAGAAATTTTCCGGTAATTTTTACATTACCATTAACAATGTATATGAGTAGTTATTTTTTTTTTTTGTAAGCTTACTGATGCTAGGTATTATCATTCAAAAATACTTTGCTAATTGGATAGGTTAAATAAATTCTTTGTCTTATTTTCATTTGCATTTGTATGATTGAGAGTGAAGTTCCATTTTCCATCTATTTGTTTAAAAAGTATTAATTGAGTGCCTTTTACATAACAGTCTTGTTCTTACTGCTGGGAATACAGAAATGAACATGACAATATTCCTGCTCCATGATTATTGGCTGCATATATATATATATATGGTCTATTCCCATTTTATGGCCTCTGGGGGTTTATCTGTATTTTTCCTACTGATTTTTAAGAGCTCTTTTAATATCAAGGATATCAACCTCTTACACACCATAAAAGTTGCAAGTATTTCCCTTACTTTGTAGTTTGCTTTTTATTAAGGCAGACACTTTTATTGTATAATTAGAAACTATTTTAATATCTATTGAATCAAATTTATTAGTCTTCTTTCTTTACTTTTATGCTTAGCAGAAAATATAAGTAGATTTTATATATATAGGTGTTCTCTATCACTAGAAAAGAGTGGAGACTGGTGACTAAAGTCCAGTCCAATGGCTATAGAGATTATGATTAGATATTTGTATCTTCATGTGGGTGCCAGTTTCTCAAAGTGTGGTTCATAGTCCCGGGTGCTTATTTAAAATGCTTAATTCTAGGCCTACCCGAGACCAGTTCAATCAATACCTCTAGGGATAGGGTCTGAGATTTTACCTTTTAATAAGTTTCCAAGGTTATTTTGATGCACACTAAAGTTTGAAAATCAGGGGTAAATTACTTTTACTTTTAGTATAATAATCAAAAAATGAAAGTATAAAAATAACTGTAAATAGAAAATATGTTAATAGATGAACAATATAAAAGAATGCAAATTACAGTATCAATAGCATAAAGTATGAGTGGGGTGTAATAAATGTAGACTTTTGTATGTTAAAAAACACGTTTGAAAGTTATGATGTGAGAAAACAACACAATTACAACGATCTAATTATATTGTTAGTGAATTTAAATTGATTTTTTATTGGTTATGAATATTTATGAGATACAAAGTTGATTGTCACCACTTGTGTCCAAGATGTGATGGCCAGATCCATACTAGCAGCATGCCCATTACCACAAATTGCAATTATACCTCATGTCCCTCACCCAATTATTCCTAATGATTTTTTTTAAGTAATAAAGAAGAGAAGAAAGAAATTGTATTTTGACCTATTGATAATAATAAATAACTTTGAGTCTTTATAATGAACTAGATGGTACATATATAGTCTTACTGGGAATCTGAGATTTTACAGGGTTAAGTAATTAGCTCGAAAATAAATTGGATTTTTCATTTTATGAGTCTTAGAATTTGGGGGTCAGCATGATAAAACTGGGGAAAGTTGCTATGAAATATATTTTAGAGGAGATAAAATAACATTTGTTCCAAAATTTTTAAACAGGAAGGAAATATTTATTGAATGTCATTGAAATATATATCTTAAATATAAGAAAATATGTAGAAAAAAATCCACCCAAATACAATAGAAGAAATTTAGGGAAATAAAAAAACAAAAGTGAAATAATATGCGCATCAATAAAATTGCACATAAATAATAGCTAAAATGACTATAAATCAGCTAAAAAGCCACTATAAAAAGCAATCAGAAAATCTGAAGAGATGAAAGTAGAACAAGATAATATGTTATTTTAAAAAAGATTAAATGACCATAATAAAGATAATGCCAATTAGATTCAAAATAAGCTAAAGTAATAAAGAATACAAAGTGAACTAAGGAAAACAAAAGAAACTTTTACAATACCTATTGACAATATATCAACCAATCAAACCTGTTAGTTTTCCTGACAAGAGCTTATGGTATGAAATGAGTTGTGTACCCCTAGGTTTATGTATTAGAGGGTTGATCCCCACTGTGACAGTTAAGAGGGTGGGAAGTCCTATTACCGTAATTGAAAGGTGGGGTCTTGAAGAGGTGATTGGATTCTGAGTACCATGCCCTAGTGAGCGGATTAATGGTGGTCATGGTGTGTTTCTCAGAGCTTTAAAAAGAGAGTACTTGAGAGTCTCTTTCTCTCTCTCCTCCACCATTTTCACCATGTAATACCCTGAGTTGCTGTAGTCACACCAGGACAAGGCCCTCAGCAGATGTCTTCCCTGGTCTTTTGACTTCCCAGCTTCTGAAACTATAAGCAATAAATTTTGTTTTCTTACAAATCACCCAGTTCCAGGTATTGTGTTATAAGCAACAGAAACAGACTAATACAGCCTGCAAATGGGCAAAACTGACCCTTTCTCCTAGTTGGTTTCTTTGTAGAAAAATAATCTCACCAGAAACACTTGTCGGAGACAGAAGACAGAAAAAAATGTCTCCTTTGGTGATCTATGAGGACCAATTAAGACAGGAATTCAGCAGTATTGCTAAATTCTCTCAAAACTGAAATATTCAATGGTTTCTTTTACACATAATGTTCTCCCCTTTTAATTTCAGCAGTCAGTGTCTATTGACTTTCGTTGTTACAACAAATACTATGCACTGATCATGTGACAGATATAGCAATAAACAAAACAGACCCATGCTTTCCTTCATTGAGCTTTCAGTCCATTGGGAAAGAAAGAAGTAAACAGTCATTCTAATTAGGTGATATGAAAATGGGAGTACAGATTGCTGTGAGACCACATACCACAGTCACCTAAACCAGTTGAGTGAGGTCATTAGAAGCTTACGAGGAGGCAACATCTAAGCTAGCCACTGCTTTGTGTCAAGTAGAGCAGATTGTTCAATCATGCTGGACTGTCTTGGAGGAGGTCACTTGAAACACTGTGTTTAAAGACAGTTTGTCTTGGTGGGGGTGTTTTCCTTTTGCTTCTGTTGCATAAGGAAAAAACAACAGAATTGTGACTTAAAAGGACAAGAACTTACTCACGATTCTGCAGATTGAAAATTTGAGCTATATCAAGGAGAATCAGTTTATCTCTGCTCCATGTGGTCTGCACTGCTCTTATACATAAGACTCATGCCTCATTTGGGATAGCTAGAAAGGCTGGAAGAGCTGGTATTATCATATAGTTGTGCCTCTCTCTCCACATAGTCACCCATCCTAAAAGAGGCTTACCGTGATTTTCACATGGCAATAGTGTTTCAAGACCAATAAAGCGGCAGCTTTATTGAGGCCTTGCACACCTCACTTCTGCTGCACTCAGTTGGTAAAAGCCAGCACATATTTGAAGGGTAGAAAATAGACTTTACTATTGATGGAAGAGCTGAAAATTTGGGGTATTTGTGAGTTATTCAACGGGTAAAGGAAAAATAATTTATCCATAAACTAATGTCTGAATTTGTCATTTTTCCCAAAGACAATTAACTAACTTACAAAAGCTTCATGAAAGGTCTTGTGCTGCTTGGCAATCCAACATCAGTGCCCTAATCTATTCACTCTTCCACTCATATGGGTGACTGTTTCACACTTTCTTCTCTCTTCAAACCCCATCTCCCACGCTAAAAATCTTATTTCCTAATTCACACACATGCACACAAAAACTCACATGAATCTACTGCCACTATCAATCCGATTTCTTTTTTTTTTAACTTCTCAACATATATTGTGGTTGATTTTCATGACCTTTTACCCATCCATCTAATTTCAGTGATTGTACTACATATCTGCTGTCATCCCTCTTTTCACAATGCGTGAGGTGTTTGTACTCTTATAAAAAGTAAAATATATCACTTATGAACAAGATCCCACCACCTCCTGCCTAATCACTCCTAGGAGAAAACATAGGGTAAACATTCCAGGATTTAGGATGGGTCGATGACTTTATGAATAACAACCCAAAAGCACAGGCAACAAAAGAAAAAGATAAACAAATGGGATTATATCAAACTGAAAAGCTCTGCACTGCAAAGGAAACAATCAATAGAGTGAAAAGACATCCTGCAGAATGGGAGAAAATGTTTGAAAATTAAGCATCTGACAAGGGACTAATATCCAGAATATACAAAGAGCTCAGACAACTTTACAGAAAAAGTGAAATAATCCAATTTAAAAATGGGGAAAGGAGCTGAATAGACATTTCTTAAAGGAAGACATACAAATGGTCAACAAGTATATGAGAAAATGCTCAACACCACTAATCATCAGGGAAATGCAAATCAAAACTACTCTGAGATATCACCTCACCCCAATTAGACTGGCTATTATAAAAAAGAGAGAGAATAACAAATGCTGGCGAGGATGTGGAGAGAGAGGAACCCTCCTGCACTGTTGGTGTGACTGTAAATTAGTACAGCCATTATGGAGAGCAGTATGGAGGTTCCTTAAACAACTACAAATGAAACTTCCGTATGATCCAGCAATCCCACTCCTGGGGATATATCCAGAGGATTGGAAAACATCAAGTCGAAGGGATACCTGCACTGCCATGTTTATTGCAGCTCTACTTACAATAGCCAGGCCATGGAACTAATCTAAATGTTCATCGATGGATGACTGGATAAGAAATTGTTGTATATATACACAATGGAATACTACTTAGCCATAAAGAAAGAATGAAATTCTATCATTTGCAGCAATGTGGATGAGCCTGAAGAAAATTATTCTAAATGAAACAACCCCAGTGTAGAAAGATAAATACTGCGTGTTTTCACTCATAACTGGGAGCTGAATCCATGAGTAAACAAATGAACAGTAAAGAGAGACAAAGAAAGAAACAACAATCACAGTAATACACTGAACTTTTAGAAAACTAGAGGTGGAAAAGTGGAGGGTGAGAGGGAGGGGGGCTAATGAAGAATTGCTCAATGGACACAAAGAATGTCTGCATATTTTAATGATGAATAAGCTAACTATACCAATCTAACCACTACACATTCTACACAATTATTGGAAATCAACATTTTACCCCACATATATGTATGATAAAAAAAAAGTCATATTGGTCAATCTTCAGTTCTTATGTTACTCAGCCTATTAACTGGGTTTGATATAGATTTGATTCATTTCTTCTCTTAAACATTTCTTTGAATTCAGAACAACAACTCACTGATGGTTTTCTTTTTATATTTCTGACCTCAGTAGCTCAGTCTCTTTTACTGGTTTCTCATCTCCTTGACCACTTCATATTGAGATAGCCTAGCATCTGTCCTTGGACCTCTTATATCCTTGATGCTCATACACTCCCAGGGTGAGATTATCCTGTCAATGATTTAAATACTATCCGTACTCTGATAATCATCAAATTTATAATCCAATACAGTCTTCCTTAACCTTAAGAGTCTTACACCTTTAAACATATATTATACTTGAATATCTGATAGACACATTACACATGTCTTCCCCCATGAAATCCTGCTAGTTTTTCACCAGAACTTACTCTTTTTACCTATTTCAATAATGTATGATTGTATAATGATAAATAAAAAAAACAATTAAAAAATAAAAATAAATTATGTGTAATTGGATTTCAAGAAGGAAGAAAGAGGATTGGGAAGAAGAATATTTGAGAATATAACAGTTGAGAACTTTCCAAACATATGAAAGACATTAAATGACAAGTTCGAGAATGTCAGGGAACACCAAGCATAATAAATACCCTGACCACACAAACTCTCTCTCTCTCTCTCTCTCTCTCTCTCTCTCTCTCTCTCTCTCTCTCATACACACACACACACACACACATCATATTTAAGCAGTAGACAATGAAGATAAAGTCTTGAAGGTACTGAGAGGTGAAAGAGGTTACATTACAGAGGTACATATATAGAGGAAGAAAGATAAGAATAACAGCAGTATTGTCATAAAGTAAGCAAGGCAAAAGTCAATGAAAAAGCATCACTGAAGTACTGAAAGAGACAAAAATAATTACAAACAAGTCTGTGTGCAGTATCAATATATTTCAAAAATGAGGGTATAGACTTTTTTCAAGCAATCTGAAGCTAAGATCACTCATTATAAACAAAGTGCATTGTAAGAAATGTTAATGTACTTCAAAAAAAAAGGATATTGATACCAGAAAGAAACTTGGATTCTTACAAAGAAATGAAGAATGCTGGAAATGGTAAAAAATTAAGGCAAATATAAAATTCATTTTGTTATTTTTAATCACACTAAAAATAATTGATTACCTAAAGCAAAAATAGTAATGATGTAATGTGGTTTTATAGCATATATAAAAGTAAAATGTATGAGAAAAATATCACAAAAACTGGGAAGAAGAAATTGGGAGTATAATGTTCTTAGTCTCAAACACAGTATATAAAGGGTAATATTATTTGAAGGTAAACTGTGATTAAATAAACATGTATGTCATAAACTTTAGACTTAATTTAAAGTTTATTAAATTTAAGTAATATTAAAATTAACAAGCCTAACATGGAGATAAAACCTAATTATAATAATAATCAGTGAACCCAAAGAGTAAAGAAAGAACAAAGAAAAGATGTAACAAATAGAATATGACTAGGAAAATAATAGATTTTAAACCAACTACATCTACAGTTACATTAAATATTAATGGTCTATGTACACCAGGTAAATACAGAGGTTTTTAGATTG
This sequence comes from Galeopterus variegatus, assembly GCF_000696425.1. Classification (NCBI taxonomy): domain Eukaryota; kingdom Metazoa; phylum Chordata; class Mammalia; order Dermoptera; family Cynocephalidae; genus Galeopterus; species Galeopterus variegatus. Next base: position 865,999 of record NW_007726145.1, read on the forward strand.
AATAGACAAAGTAGAGTCGACCATATGCTGTCTACAATAAACCTACATTAATATAAAGGCATACTTATGGTAAAAGTGAAATGATTTAGAAAATGCCATTCAAACTCTAATGAAAAGAAAAATGGATTGGCTATATTGATATCAGAAAACATGGCATATTACAGGGATAAAAAAGGACATCACACAACTATAAAGAGGATAAATTAATGAAGAAAACATGAGAATCCAAATTATGAGTATTTATATGCACAAATTAGGGCTTAAAAGTAAGTGAAGCAAAAAAAAATGGTAGAACTGAAAGATAAAGTAGAAAGATCAAAAAGTATATGTGGAGACTTCAGAATTCATCTCTTAGTAATCAAAACAAGCAGAAAGAAAAATCAGTGCAATACGTAGACAAAAGCAACAGTATCAACTGACTTAACCTAACTCACATTTATGGAGAAGTCCAACTAACAACAGCAGACTACACATTATTTACACATGATTATAAAACTTAAGTAATGAAAGAACATATTCTGCATATAAAAAGAATCTTAAGTTTTAAATAAGCAAAATAATGTATGCTATTTCTCTCATCATAAATTAAACTAGAAATCAATAATGGCAAATCTCTGGGAAGTACTCAAATATATAGAAGTTTAAAAAGTACCTCTAAAAAATCATGGGTAAAAATAGGAGTTATGAGAGAAATTTAAAAATATTTTGAAATCATTGTAAATTTAAAACACAATTTAAAATTTCCGGGATGTAAACTGAAGCAGAAGGAACTCTCATACATTGTTGGTGGGAATGCAAAATGGTGCAGCCTCTGTGGAAAATGGTATGGAGGTTCCTCAAACAGTTGCAGATAGATCTACCATATGACCCAGCTATCCCACTGCTGGGAATATACCCAAAGGAATGGAAATCATCAAGTTGAAGGTATACCTGTTCCCCAATGTTCAT
>NW_007726145.1:866956-917970 GCF_000696425.1 Galeopterus variegatus
TGGAACCAACCCAAATGGCCATCATAGGATGAATGGATAGGAAAATGTGGTATAACTACACAATGGAATACTACTCAGCTATTAAAAAAGAATGAAATACTGCCATTTGCGATAACATGGATAGACCTTGATAGAATAATATTAAGTGAAACGAGTTGGGCAGAGAAAAAGAAATACCACATGTTCTCACTTATTGGTGGGAGCTAAAAATACACAAATAAATTCACTCACACACACACACACACAAAAAAAAAAAGGGGGGGGGAGAAGATATAACAACTACAGTTTCTTTGAAGGTGTTACAACAAGCAAACGGAAAGAACATTCTTGGGTGGGAGGGGGGAGAGGGAGGAGGGAGGGAGGTTTCGGTGATGGGACATAATAATCAACCACATTGTATATTGACAAAATAAAAAAAAAAAATTAAAAAAAAAAAGAAAAAAGAAAAAAGGAAATTTCTCATATCAATGACCAAGCTCCATTTCAAGAAACTAGAACAAGAAGAGTAAAATACATCCAAGCAAACAGAAAGAAGAAAGCAATAAGGACAACAGCAGAAATCAATGAAATTGAGAAACAAACAAACAAACAAAGCAAGGTGATGACTCTTTGAAAAGATTAATAAAATTCATAAATTTCTATCCAGACTAAAAAAGAAAAAAATAATACAAATTACCTAGGACTCCACAAATGTGAGGGAGTTAGTTGCAGTTGCCGGTACCACTGCCACTCATACGAGGTAATCCTGCTGCTGTTGCAGACACCACAGATGCGACGGAGGCTGCTGCAGCCAACAGAGCCACTGCTATCCCCACAAGGTAACTCCATTGTTGCTGCAGACACCATATATGCAGGGGAGGCAATGATAGCTGCTGACCAACTGCCATCACCATGATGTGTCCCTGCTGCCACTGCAGACATCACAGACGCTAGGGAGGCAGTTGCAGCCTTCAGTGTCCCTGCTGCCTCCATGAGGTATTCCCACTGCTGCTGCGAACAACACAGATGCAGGAGAGGCAGTTTCAGCTGCTGACGCTGTTGCTGCCACCACGAAGTAACCTTGGTACTGCTGCAGACACCATAGCTGTATGGGCAAAATGACCAAGCAGAAGGCTGCTATAACCACCACTTCTTCAGTCACCCCTGGTGCAGCCAGGCAGCCACCATCATGATGTGAACATCCTGCCACCACTGGAGCTACTGCTGTCATGCAAGAAGCCTGCAAAATCCACTTCGACAACCACCACCACCACAAGGACAGCCTGCTACTACAGCAACAGCTGCACCAACCACTGTGCAGATGACCACCAACCAATTGACTACATTGATAAAAGGAGGGATGCCAGTAGAATCAAGGGAAGGAGAGTAATAAAAGAAGCAACTGCTCTACCAGATGACCGGACATCATTGTACAGATACTAGAAATATGGAAAAATGAGAAAATATGGGTCCACCAAGAAATAAAATAACCCTCCAGTACCTGACCGAATAGAACAGGAAACCCTTGAAATGCCTGAAAGTTTTTCTGTGTAAAAATCTTCAGTAAACTCAATGAGATACAAGAGGGCACAGTTAAATGATACAATCAGCAGAGCAAAAAATTCAGATATGAAAGAAATTTACAAAGAGATGAATCTTTTAACAAAGAATGCAACAGAACTCATGGAACTGAAGGAGTCATTCAATGAAATAAAAAACACAACTGAGATTTTAAGCAGCAAGCTAGAACATTTAGAAGAAAGAATTTCTGATCTCAAAGACAGTCTCTTCAAAATAACTGTCAGATTAAAAAAGAAAAAAGAATTTAAGAAAATGAAGAAAATCTAGACAGATAGCAGACAACCTTAAGCACACAAACATCTGAATCATGGGTGTTCCCAAAGGAGAGTAGAAAGGAAAATATATTCAATGAAATAATAGTGGAAAACTTCACAGGTACAGGAAGAGACACAGACCTTCAGATTCAGGAGGATCGAAGATCCCCAGACAGCTCTCTTTTTGCTCTCTCTGCTTCCACCATCTTGCAGTGTGATATCTGTGGGTCACTGTCACCACCACCACCAGATGAACTTTGGATTTCTCAGCCTTAGACACTATAAGCAATAAATTTCATTTTCTTTTTAATTTACACAGTTCCAAGGGTTTTATTATAAGCAACACAAAATGGACTAATACAGAAAAGTGGTACCAGTGAGTTGGGGTGTTGCTTATAACAGATACTTGACAATGTGGTAACAGCTTTGGAACTAGGTGTTGAGGAGAGGTTGGAAGACTCAGAAGACGAAGAGATGAGGGAAAGTTTGGAATGTCTTAGAGACTGGTTACTTGGTGGTGAGCAGAATGCTGATAGAAATATGAACTGCAAAGACCATTCTAAGTAGGTCGCAGATAGAAATAAGGAGTTTTTCAGACACTGGGGCAAAGATCACCTTTGATGTGAACTGGCAAGGAACTTGGTTACATTGTGTCCATGCTCTAGGACTTTGTGGAAGTTGGAACTTAGGAGTTGTTAACCAGAGCACTTGGCTGAAGAAATTTCTAAGCAGTAAAGCATTAAGGAAGCCACATGACTACTTGTGACAGCCTATGCTGAGTTATGGCAGCAAAGGCTTGACGTCAAGCCAGAATTTAAAAGGGAAGCAGAGTGTAAAGATTTAGAAAATTTGCAGCTTGGACATGTGGTAGAGAAGCAGAAAGCATGCAGTAGTGAAGCCCAGTGAACATTAGCTAAGAAGATTAGTACAAAGAAAGGGGATTTTCAAGAGAAGGGGAAAAGGACCCTGAAGGCATTACAGAAGCCTCTGGGGCCAATCGTTCCATTTCAGGCCCAAAGACCTAGGGAGACAAAATGGTCTTGGAGGACAGACCTGAAGCACCCTCCACAGGCTCACTGCTCAGGACCACCTTGGGAAGCTGCTTCTAGCACCAGCACGCCAGTTGCTCTGGCTGCTCCAGCTGTGGCTAAATTGACCCCATGTGTGGCCCCATATTTGGAAAACACAAACTGGAAGCCTAAGCAGTGTTCATGTGGTGTTAGGTCTGCAGGCTCGCAGAATGCCAGAGCTGGGAAGGCTTGGGAGGCTCCACCACAATTTCAAAGAATGTATAGAAAAGCCTGGGGGCCCAGGAAGAGAACTGTTGCAGGGGCAGAATCACCACAGGCAACCTTCACTAGAGCAATCCCGAGCAGAAACATGGGGTTGGAGTTGCATCAGGGAAACTCCAACAGCACCATGCCTAGTGAAGCGGGGAGAGCGGGAACACCATGGAGACCCCAGACCTATGGAGCTACTAGAGTGGAACAGCAGCCTGGGAGAGGTGAAGTGTGGCCTGAGACCAGGAAAGCCAAAGGAGCAGAGATGCCTGAGTACTTAGGGACCCAAACCCCACACCAGCATGCAGAGGAGGTCAAACGTGGAATCAAGGTACCCGATTCACCAGCTTTGAGATTTACTGCCTGCCCTGCTGAGTTTTGGACTTGTTTGGGACCTGTTACCCCTTTATTTTGGCCTATTTCTCCCTGTTTTGAACGAGAAAATGTACTCTATGTTTGTCCACCATTGTATCTTGGAAGTAGATAACTTGTATTGATTTCACAGATGGGACTTTGAACTTTGGACTTTTGAGTTGATGCAAATTGAGACTTTGAGGAAGAAATGAATGCATTTGCATGTGAAAAGACATGCGTTTTGGGGGGGCAGGGGTGGAATGTAGTGGACTGAATTATGTCCCCCAAAACTCACTGAAGCTTGAATTGTGTCCCCCAAGTTTATGTATTAGAATCTTAGCCCCCACTGTGACTGTTAAGAGGGTGGGAAATCCTCTTATGGTGATTGAAAGGTGGAGCCTTAAAGAGATGATTGGATTGCATGACCGTGTAGTAGTGCATGAATTAAAAATGGTGGTCAGGGCATGGTTCTCAGGCTTTAAAAGAAGAGGAGTCTGTCTTTCTCTCTCTGCTCTCTCTGCTTCCACCATCTTGCAATGTTAGAGCCATGGGTCACTGTTGCCACCACCAGATGGACTTTGGACTTCTCAGCCTCAGAAACTGCAAGAAATAAATATCATTTTCTTTATTAAAAAAAAAAGGTCCCTAGATAGATTCAATCCAAAAAGGTCCTCTCTGAAGTGTTTTATAGTGAAACTGGCGAAACTCAAAGACAAAGACAGAATCCTAAAACCAGTAAGAGAAAAGTGACAGGTCACCTCTAATGGAATCCCGATCAGACTAGCAACAGACTTCTCAACAGAAACTCTGCAGACCAGAAGAGAATGGGATGATATATTCAAAATACTAAAAGAAAAATATTGCCATCCAAGAAAACTATACCCAGCAAGATTATCCTTCAGAAATGAAGGAGAAATAGCATATTTCCCAGACAAACAAAATCTACAAGAGTTCACCACCACATGACCACTATAAGACATCTCAAGGGAGTACTGCATCTGGAATCTGAAAAATAATAATCACTAAGAAGAATACACAAGAAAGAAAAAAAAACTCACTGTTAGAACCAAAATACAAATGAGAAAGAAAAAGAAACTGTATATTACCACCTAAGAAAACCAACAAATACCTAAGACAAACAAAAAAATTGAAGGAGAGAAACAAAAGTTATTTAAAACATTTAAATGAAAATTGACAAAATGCCATGAAGAACAAAATGCTTTTCCATAACAACCCTAAATGTAGATGGACTAAACTCCCCACTGAAAAGACAAAGAGTCACTGATTAGATTAAAAAGCTAGATCTTAATATGTGCTGTCTTCAAAAGACTCACCTCACCTGTAAGGACACACACAGACTAATAGTGAAGCTATGGAAAAAGATATAGTGTGCAAACGGAAATCAAAACCAAGCAGAAGTAGCTATTCTTATATCAGATAAAATAGACTTTAAATGAAAAACCATAAAAACAGACAAAAAAAAGGCCATTATATAACAATCATATATAATTGCACCCAACATCGGAGCACCTAGATATATAAAGCAAACACTATTAGGCCTAAGAAAAGAGATAGACCCAAATATAATAATAGTTGGGGACCCGAACACCCCTGTCTCAACATTGGACAGATCATCTAGGCAATAAATCAACAGAGAAACACATCGGATTTAAATGACACTTTGGACCAGTTGGACTTGGCAGATATCTACAGAACACTTCACCCAACAACCACAGAATGTATATCCTTCTCATCTGCACATGAGACATTCTCCAGAATAGGCGACATGTTAGGTCATAAATCAAGCCTCAACAAATTTTAAAAAATTGAAATCATTTCAAGTATCTTTTCAGATCACAATGGATTAATGCTAGAAATCAATAGCAAATGAAATTCTGGAAATTATACAAACACATGGAAATTAAATAGCATGCCCCTGAAAGAAGAAATTAAACAGGAAACCAAAAAATTTCTTGAAAGTAATGTAAATAAAGACACCTTATACCAAACCAGGGGGACACTGCAAAAGCGGTACTGAGGGATGTTTAATGCAATAAACACTTACGTCAAAAGATTAGAAAGATTTCAAATAATCTAATGTTACACCTCAAAGAAGTAGAAAAACAAGAACAATTCAACTCCAAAATTAGTAGACAGAAAGAAATAATTAAGATCAGAGAAGAACTAAATGAAATAGAGACCCCCAAAACAAAACAAAAGATCAATGAAATAAAAAGTTGGGTTTTTTGTGAAGATAAACAAAATAGACAAACCTTTAACTAGGCTAATTAAAAACAGAAGAGAGAAGACCCAAATAACAAAAATCAGAAAAGAAAAAGGAGACATTGCAACCAAAACTACAGAAATACAAAGAATCATTGGTGACTATTGCAAACAACTATATGCCAACAAAACCTGGAGGAAATGGATAAACTTCTGGACACATACAAATGACCAAAACTAAACCAAGCAGAAATGGAAAACCTGAACAGACCAATAAGAAGTAACAAGATTGAAGCAGTAATCAGTAGTCTCCTAACAAAGAAAAGCCAAGGACTCGATGGCTTTACTACCAAAATCTATCAAACATTTAAAGAGGAATTAATACCAATTATCTTCAAGCTTCCAAAAAATTGAAACAGAGATCACACAAAAAGGATTTGACAAAATTCAACATCCCTTCAAGATAAAGACTCAACAAATTAGGTATAGAAGGAAAGTCTCTCAACACAGTAACAGCCATATATGCCAACCCCCCACCAATGTCATCCTGAATGATGAACAGGAACACGATAAGGATGCCCACTCTCACCACTCCTGTTTAAGATAGTATTGTAAGTACTAGACAGAACAGTCTGCAAAAGAAGAAAATAAAGGGCATCTAGGTTGGAAAAGACTAAGTCAAATTGTTTCTGTTTCAGGTGACATAATCTGATGTATAGAAAAGGCTAAAGACTACAAAAAATCTCTTAGAATTGATTTTAGTAAAGTCACAGTATACAAAATCAATAAACAAAAATCAGTAGTGTTTTATACACCAACAATGAACTAGCAGAAAAAGAAATAGGGAAAGCCAGCCCATTCACAGTAGTTAGCAAAAATAAAAATAATTAAAAAAATACCTAGGAATCAACTTAACCAAGAAGGTGAAACATCTCTGCAAAAAGAACTACAAATCACAGGTGAAAGAAATTAAAGAGAACACAAAAAGATGGAAAGACATTCCATGCTCTTGGTTTGGAAGAATTAACACTGTGAAAATGTCCATAATACCCAAAGTGATTTACAGATTCTACTCAATACTCATCAAAATACCAGTAACATTCTTCACAGAAATAGAAAAAAGAATCCTAACATTCATATGGAACAACAAAAGACCCCAAATAGCCAAAGCAATCCTGAACATAAATAAATAAATAAATAAATAAAGCCAGAGTCATAACACTACCTGAATTCAAATTATACTAGAAAGCTGTAGTAATTAAAACAGCATAGTACTGTCATAAAAACAGACACTCACACCAATGGAATAGAATAGAGAACCCAGAAATCAACCCATGTACTTATAGCCAACTGATCTTCAACAAAGGCACCAAGAACATACAATGGGAAAAGACTGCCTCTTCAATAAATCGTGCTGGGAAAACTGGATATCCATATGTTGAAGAATGAAACTAGTCCTGTACCTCTCACCACATACCACAATCAACTCAAAATGGATTAAAGACTTAAATACAAGACCTGACACTATAAAATAACTCCTAAAAGAAAACAGGGGAAACACTTCATGACGTAGGACTGGGCAAAGACTTTATGAATATGAACCCCAGAGCACAGATAACAAAAGGAAAAATAAACAAATGAGATTGTATCAAACTAAAAAGCTTCCACACAGCAAAAGAAACAGTTAAGAGGAGTGTGAAAAGACAACCTACAGAGTGGAAGAAAATATTTGCAAACCATGCATCTGACAAAGGATTAATATCCAGAATATAAAAGGAACTCAAATAACTTAACAGTAAAAAAACAAATAACCTGATTAAACAATTGACAAAGGAATTGAATAAGCATTTCTCAAAGGAAGATAAACAAATGGCCATTTGTTTGTTTTTGTGTGAGTGTGTGTGAGTGTGTGTGTGTGTATGTGTGTGTGTGTGTGTATGTATGTGTGTGAATTGATTCATTCACCTTTAGCTCCCTCCAATAAGTGAAAACATGTGGTATTTCTTTTTCACTGCCTGACTCGTTTCACTTAATATTATTCTTTCAAGGTCCATCCATGTTGTTGCAAATGGCAGTATTTCATTCGTTTTTATAGCTGAGTAGTATTCCATTGTGTAGATATACCACATTTTCCGTATCCACTCATCCGATGATGGACATTTGGGCTGATTCCAGCTCTTGCCTGCGAAGAGTGCTGCGATGAACATTGGGGTACAGGTATACCTTCGACTTGATGATTTCCATTCCTTTGGATATATTCCCAGCAGTGAAATAGCTGGGTCATATGGTAGATCAATCTGCAACTGTTTGAGGAACCTCCAAACCATTTTCCATAGGGGTTGCACCATTGTGCATTCCCACCAACAATGTAAGAGAGTTCCTTTTTCTCCGCAACCACGCCAGCATTTATCTTTCAGAGTCTTTTGGATTTTAGCCATACTAACTGGGGTGAGATGGTATCTCAGTGTGGTTTTGATTTGCATTTCCCGGATGCTGAGTGATGTTGAGCATTTTTTCATATGACTGTTGACCATTTGTATATCTTCTTTAGAGAAATGCCTGCTTAGCTCTTTTGCCCATTTTTTGATTGGGTTGCTTGTTTTTTCCTGGTAAATCGTATAACTTCGTATCATGTAGGCTATACGAAGTTATTACGAAGTTGAACTCAGATAAGAGAGATAAGCAAAGTTTTGCATGTTAAAGTGGCTTAATGGAGAGTACTCAGTCCCGGCAGATAGAACACAAAGTCACATGTAGCATAAGTCCTGTTGGAGAGCTGGAAACTGTGAAGGGCTTCTGTCGTGCAAAGCCAGAGTGGCAGGGAAGAATCTGAAGGGATCAGCTATTTAGGAGGCATTTTTATGGCTTTCTGTAAAAATCCTTCATCTCCAAGAATGACCCTGTAGAGGGACTCAAATAACTTAACATTAAAAAGCAAATAATCCAATTTAAGAAATGGGCAAAGGAGCTGAATAGACATTTCTTAAAGGAAGACATACAAATGGCAAAAAGGTACATGAAAAAATGCTAAACATCACTAATCATCAGATAAATGAAAATCAAAACCACATTGAGATATCACCTTACACCATTTAGACTGGCTGTTATCAAAAAGACTGAGAATAACAAATGCTGGTGAGGATCCAGAGAAAGGGGAACCTTCCAACACTGTTGGTGGGACTATAAATTGGTGCAGCCATTATTGAAAACTGTATGGAGATTTCTCAAACAACTACAAATAGAACTGCCATATGATCCAGCAATTCCGCTGTGGGGTATATATCCAAAGGAATGGAAAGCAACATGTCAAAGGGAACCTGCATTCCCATGTTTATAGCAGCTCTATTTATAATAGCCAAGAGTTGGAACCAACCTAAATGTCCATCATTGGATGACTGGATAAGGAAAATGTGGTATATTTGCACGATGGAATACCACTGTGCCATAAAAAAAGAATGAAATATTGCCATTTGCAGCAACATGGATGAACCTAGAGAAAAATCCAATATTAAGTGAAATAAGCTAGACACAGAAGGAGAAATACCATATGTTCTCACTCATAAATGGGAAATAAAATAATAAACATATAATTAAAGAAAGAAAGATGCAACACCACAATAATATGTTGCACTTTCAAAAGGAGACAACAGAACTGAGGTTACCAGAGTTGGTAAAAGGGGAGGGGGAGGGAGCTTTAGTGAGAAATTGGTAAAGGGACATAAAAAATGATTACATTGTGTGACGCTGAATGTACTAATTATCCTGCTTTGAGCATCACATATTGCACATAGGTATTGATACTCAGTGCTATACCCCATATATATGTATAATCAATTATGTTTCAATAAATAACAAAAAAATTTAAATACTTTAGCAATCCAAATGTTCATCAACATATGACTGGGTAAATAAATTGTGGTATATCTAAACAAATAAATAAAACTAATCTAAAGGAATTAGCTATTGATACACACAGTAACACGAATGAACTGCAAAATAATTATTTGAGTGAAAGTAGCCAGATGATATAAAAGTAAATATTGTATGATTTCACTTTATAACATTCTAGCACTCACAAACTAAACAAGAGTAATGGAACATAAATCAGTGGTTGCCTTGGGGTGCAGAGCAGAGAGAAATGGAAGGAATGGATTACAAAGGGGCAAGAAAAAATTTTGGAGTGCTGGATATGTTCACCATTTTCAATGTTATAATGGTTTCACACATGTATACATGTGCCAAAACTTACCGAGTTTTATATGCTAAATATGTGCAGATTATTGGATGTAGATTACACATCAAAAAATCGTTAAATAGAAAAATATTAGGAAATTAAAAAGCAAACTACAGGATGGAAGAAATCAGCTGCAAAACTTATATCTGACAAGGACTTGTATTTAGAATATATAAGTAACCTCAAAATGCAATACTAAGAAAACAAGAAAACAATCTCAATAAAGCAAACTGGGCAGAAGATTTGAATACAACCTTCACCAAAAAAAGATACACAGATTTCAAATAAGAATGTGAAAAGATGCTCACATAATTATTCATTAGGGAAAAGCAGAATAAATTCACAGAGAAATATCACTGCATGCATATTAAAATGGCAATCAAAAAATTGACGTTATGTCAAAGATGATGAGCAACAACTCTAATATACTGGGAATGTAAAATGTTACTGCTACTTTGTATAGCAACTTGCTTACCATAAGACCCAGCAATCCCATTTCTAGGTATTCATCCAAGACTGTAAAAGTAAGACCTTTATGTAAATTTTCATAGCATTATTTATTGTTTATAATAACCAAAATGTGGAAACAACTCAAAAGTCTTCCAAAAGGTAAATGGATAAACTGCTAAATCCATAATGGAATACTACTCAGCAATAAACATGAAACAATATGAATGAATTTCAAATGCATTTTGCTAAGTAAAAAAGACATACTCAAAAGGCTATATGTTCTCGGATTTGACTTATATAACACATGGAAAAGGCAAAGCTACATGGTAGCAAACTGATCAGTGGTTACCAGGTACTATGCTTGGGGATAGTTATTGAATACAAAGGGGCTTGAGGGAATCTGAGAAGTGGGGGGAATGGAACCGTTCTGTTTGTTGATTTTCATGTAGTTACATTTGTCAAACTCAGGGCTGCACACTAAAAGTGTGAATTTTCATGTATATAAATTATGCCTCAGTTTTACAAAGGAAAATAACAGGAAACCAAGGTTTTAAAAAGCAAGTTAGATCATATTATTTTTCTGCTTAAAACTTGCAATGTCTCCCCAGTTCACTAGGAATAGAAGCCAAGTCCTCAAAATGGCCTTTGGGATCCTATACAAACTGCCTCCTCTCTGACCATCTCATCTATTTCAGTCCCCATCACTTACGCTTCTCCAACCACACTGGCCCCTTGCTCTTTCTTAAACACATCACAAAGCTTCTTCTGCCTTAGAGGTTTTGAACTCGCAGTTTCCTGTGTCTGGAAGGCACTTTGCCTAGGTAGCTTCAAGTCTTGCTCCTGTACCTCTGTTAAGTCAAATGCCATCTCTTCAGTGGTGCTTTATTTTTCATTGTAATCCTTCCTTAACAATGCTCTCTAAGCCTCTCCCATGATTTTTCTACATAGAATTTATCACCGTCTCATAACTTAAATGTTTTTGTTATTTATTTTAGTTTATTTTCTTTTTCTGCCCACTTGAATGTAATCTTAGTGAGAATAGGGAATTTTTAAAATCTATTTTCCTTCTGTTGTATCTTCAGTACCTAAAATAGTACCTGATACATCATGGGTTCTCAATAAACAATTTTTGAATAAATAAATAAGTGAATTATTCAGAGATATTAAAAACGGGACTAATAAAAGATGAGTAAGAAGTAGGCTTTTTATGACCAGATCATAAAAGGATTTGGGAGGTGGGGGTGGGGGTGGGGCAGGAGGTAAATAAGGAATTTGAACTCTATTCTAAGAGAAATGAGAAGCTATATAAAGGTTTGGGGAGGGGAGTAACAATTGTCTAAAGTTTGCATTTCAGAAAAACCAGTTTGACTACTATGTGGGAGATTGATAGAAAGGGCACAGGACAGGAGGAATTGAAACTAGTTAGGCATCTCTTTCAGTAGTCGATGTGAGACAATGGTCTACTGGACTAGGGTCATGATGGCAAGTTTGGATAGAAGTTATTGAATTGAACAGAATTCCAGAAGCTTTCTGTGATTGCCCACCCCCCCCTTCTGTTCTCTAAGAACTCCACATGCAGTCATTTTCCAGTGCCAAATATGAAACTGTGATTTTTGATTAGGTAGTTCTTAAATGTCTCCCTTGGCTCTTTCAAATCTTATTGTTCATTCTGCTGGGACAGAGACTATATCTTCTACTCTTTCAGCACTGCTCTACATCACCTAGGACTGTGTTTACCAATGAGTACATAGTTAAAAGACAACACTAAATTTTAATCAGTCGGTGATATAGAAGGAAGGATAGGAGAGATTCCACAAGATTGAGCTTGATCATAATTGTTCTTGAAGAGCTATCTCCTTCGCTCATTTTTCTTCATGCTTTTTGGTGTGTCTTTGGAAGTCAAGTTAAGATGCAACATTTCCTCCTCTCCACCCAAGTCTGTTTCCACTAGGAGGGTAATATTAAGGTTTGGAGAGGAAGAGTGAAAAAACTGGAACCATTTAGAAATGCAAACAGTGAGAAGATAAAGTTGCCTGTCCTCCATCCTGAATAAATTTTCAAATGATACCCCTTCTTACTGCATTGCAGAGATTGTTTGGGGGATAGAGATTTGATATACACACCAATTCAGGAAAAAAAAAAAAAGATCTGGAATTTGTCATTTTATTTCTAAGTGATAGTGAGTGGGAGCCAAATGCTCTCTGATCCAGTTGCATTTGTCATTTTTGGACTCCTTTGTTGGCATAAGACCTATAAACACCAGCCAGTCATAATTAGAAGCTTGTGAACTGGATGACATTCAGTTTGCCTGCAACTCTCAGGCACTGAGATCCAGCCAGTAACAGAATGCCTTACAGTGCACTAACTGATCTGATAACTTGATCTTGCACTCCCTAGCACATAGTTAGAATAACAACCGCCTTTCCAGAAGAGAAGGTGTTTCAAATTAAGTACAATTGCATGTGAGTTTTTAGCATTTAGAAAGCCTGGAAGATAAAAAGCTTGCACTTCATTGTTTCAGAAAGAAGAATATTGTGAAATCAAATGACCCCAGGAAGGAGCAGTTTCTTTCTCTCTTCTGAACAGATACTATCAGAGAAGACAAATCTGAATAAGAATTAGCCTAGAAATTAGCATTTCAAAATTAGATAAACTTCCTAGGTTATCCAATTATAGATAGCTTCTAGTTTATATGTATGAAGAAAAGCAGTCACCCAGAAGAAAGAGATTTATTGAGTTTGTACAATGTGCCAAAGAATGTGCTCAGCACTATTGAGACAAGGGTATGAGGGAAATCTGATATATTCCCTGCTCAAAAGGTGCTTATGCTCTAGTAAGATAAAGTTGTTCATGAAGTAATTAAAGAATAAAACAAAATGTAGTTAAATAACCTGTGGGTAGTAGAGATGAGATTTAACCAGAGTTAAAGAAAGCATATTTTCATGCATATCCGAATTGTCAAGGGAAATTTTTGTGGAAGAAGTATTCTAGAGATGTAAAATAAATTTTTAGCAACCCCCATATGAAAGACCCACACTGCATTTCACTTGGCCAGCCTAACCTTGGAACATCCATTTAAAGGACTAGGGGCACTTTAGAGCTATTCTTGAGTTTCCATTCCAGTGCCTAAGACTGGAATGATTCTCTTCCAGATAATCAATAGAAATGCACACTTAATCTACAAGCACGTTTATTTCTGGAAGTTTCCTTCTGTGAATGGTACCTACCATGACATTTTCCAAGTGAGAAGGGGACTCAATTATTGAATTGCTTGTAATTAACCTTAGCATCACTGTTCAATGCTGAATACTGTAACAGTGGGTGCTGAAGTTGCTCCTCCAGATATAGGACTCACTGATAAGTTCATGAATCAAATGGTACATCTCGTAAGTTCAGAGCCATGAGTGATGAGTCTTTTTAGAGCTAAATAATTTGTCTGGTTGTCCCATTGCTGTTAATAACTGTTCGGAAATGAGGATATTCTTTCCAAGTTTGGAGTCACTCTTTAGTCTCAGGGATTGTATATTCCCCACCATAAAAGCTACTTGGATCTCTGGCAATGCACTTTTACAGTGGGGAAGTAAAGGAAAGCACTTTTACACATTTGTGGTGCTGAAAAATTTTCCAGCAGTGCTAGGCTGTGGGCTGTCACCAGGCCCTGAGACATGAATCTCTTGTGGTCCTTTTCATGCTTGTGTAACTCAAAAAGGCTGTGGACTTAAAGTGGAATTTCAAAATGATTAGCCCATGTTTGCCACTAAAGTAATTGCTCCAACTATTATAAGAGGACGACTGAGAGCCTAAAGTCCCCAAATGACTTACTCTGTACACTGTGGAAGGCCCAGCAAAGCTTCAACAGGGCAGCCAGCAATATTTAACTTCCTCATTCAAGTTGCCTAACGCCTGAAGGCTAAGACAGAAATACAGTTCTAGGGGGAACAGCACATAATGAGCTCCCATGAATACAGCTTGAGTAGTTCTTAATAAGACCTAGTTTTAATTCCATGAGGGAAGCATCAAGGGGACCACACATCTTTAGCAGTCCACGAATAAAATCTAAGAATGGCTTTATGATTCTCTTTCCAATATGTGAAACTTGGAGACTTATTAGACCAGCTCTGTTACCTAAGCACTGTTCAAATCTTGGGCTATAATCATAGATTAAAATAGCTGCCAAAAGAGGTTGCCTGAGTTGATTCTGTTTCTACCCTTCTGGCTATCGATATTGGTGGAACTCAGAAACTAAAGTAAAAATATACTTTCATTGCTGGTTTTAGAAGTACCCCAGGTGACACCTGCCCCTCCCTGTTCTTTGGAAACCTATCACAGTTAATCCCAGTGATTAGCTAACATTCTTGGATGTCAGAACAGGAAGGCACCTTAAAGATCAACTAACTCCAGGTATTCATTTTACATGAGGGAAATGAGGCACAGAGAGGAAGTGACTTTTTCCAGATCACACAGCTAGCTAATGGGTGGCAATCTAATAAAGAGAATCTTGATCAACTGACTGCCAGTTCAGTGAGTTTTTTACTCTATTAGGGAACATGAAGGCATTCCAAACTGAAGGTGCAATCACAGACATGCACATACTGTAGTTCATGGGATGGCTCAATATTTCTTTAAGCAATTGAACTTAAGGTCATTTCAGCAGTAACAACTCAAATGTGTGTCGAGTTTTACAGTTATTTTAGTCTGTTTTTGTGTTGCTATAACAGAATACCTGTCACTGGGTAATTTATAAAGAAAAGAGGTTTATTTGGCTCATGATTCTGGGACAGCTGCAGCTCATGCGAGCCTCAGGCTGCTTCTACTCAGGGAAGAAAATGGCAGGCAGCAGAAAGGTACAAACACATCACATGGCGAGAGGAAGCAAGATAGAGAAGGGGGGAGATACCAGGGTCCTATAAACAACCAGCTCTCATGGGAACTAATAAAGTGAGAACTCACTAACTACCCCCAACCCTCAGGGAGAACATTAATCCATTCATGACGGATCCACCCGCATGACCCAAATACCTCTCTATACTGCCACACTGGGGATCAGATTTCCACGAGTTTTGGGGGGACGACACATCCAAACTCTATCATTCTGCCCCTGGCCCCCCAAAACTCATGTCCCTCTCATGTACAAATTACAATCATTCCATTCCAACAGCCCCAAAAGTCTTAGCTTGCTCCAGCACCAAGTTAAAAGCCCAAAGTCTTGTCTGAGACCAAAGGCAAAACTCCTTCCAGCTCTGAACTTGTAAAAATCAGAAACAAATTTATCCACTTCCAAGATACAATAGTGAGATAGACACTGGTTGCACATTCCCTTTCCAAAAGGGAGGAATAGGCCAGAAGAAAGGGGAAAGAGGCCCCAAACAAGTCCAAAACCCAACAGGGCAGACATTAAATCTTAAAGCTCCAAAATAATCTTCTTTGACTCCAAGTCCTGCATCTGGGACGACAAAGCCTTGGGAAGCCCCACCCCCACAGATCTGCTGGGCACAGCCCACTGGACTGCGCTGGTTTCTGTGGCTTTTCCAGGTGGGTGTAAATAATACAGGTTTATAGAGAATACAATCCAAATGTGACAGCTTCAGATATTAAAGGCTCAGTTGTCATGAAAAAACGTATTGCTATCAATGCACCTAAACATAATTTAATAGCTATCAAATGGTGATTTTTGCAAAAACAAAATCAAAGGTTAACAATTAATCAATAAAGAGAAAATTTGAGTAAATGAGAATTTCAGTTTTCTGAAAGTATATGGCAGAGGGAAGATACTCCTTAATTATTGCGCTGTGGTACCACAGAAATAAATAAAGAAGAACATCCTTTCTCTGGCTTTCCCCCAATTACTTCTTGAGAATGACATAGTAGTAGTTGCTATAGTCTATGGTATATCTGTTGGTGGCTTTCTGTTTCTCCCTTAGCTCCCCCGCCCATCCCTTTCTTTTCTCCTTCCTTTCTTACCTTCCATCAACAAATGTTTTGAGTGCCATGGATGCAATGGTGAGAAAACACAAAGACAACAATTTTTTTTTGTCATTTAGCTTAGAATCTAGTGAGAAATTTTGACACTGACTTTTTTTTTTTAATCACACAAATGTATATAAATTACAAATGTAGACAAATGTTCTGGAGAAGCAGATCAAAGTTTCTGACCTAGAAGAGGGTGGTAGAGGTGGTAATGGAAAGCGTCATCTGAGGAAGTAATTTTTGAGTTAAGATTTGAAGAATGAGTAGCAGTCAACTGTGCAAAAGTGGGAAATCACATTGTGGTACATAATAAAGACTGCTCCATGTCTCTTGACCCTGGGAAACATGAAGGAATTGGGCAGAATTAACATGTATAGATCACCAGCTTCCTCCCTCCTATCTTCCTTTCCACTGTTTAGATGCCTAACACCAATCCCTTATCCCTCTCCCCACTTTTGACCACCATTTACATCATTTGAGGACTTCCTGTGGAGGTCTGCACATGTAACATGTCTGATCTGCAAGCCCAATAATCAGATTGAAAGTGTGAAAAGATATTGCTTAGAGTTTGACAGCATAATGCCCAAATGAGAGGCGACAGAGATTTCAAGCATAAGCCTCCAGATGAACTAGTTTGATAGGGAATATTAATGTCCCCTGTAAAAGAACTTTAAAAATTTGGTTCTTCATCATAAACTAGAGAATACATATTCCCCAAGCACATAAATGAGAAAAAAAATAGTCTCATTGATGTCCTCACCCTTATCTCCTAAATTTTCTCAGAGCCAAGATTATGTTTGAACTTACAGAAGCTTTATTGACCTGGAGTCAACAGTCCATGCATAGCTTCTACCTCAAGCATGGATCTTCCCTGGGCAGCAATCTATCAGTACCTCGCTGCCAGAAGTAATCATGGGTCATTCTGAAGGACATCTGATTTATTTGACACTTCAGGTTGTGAGAAAAAAAAGATCTTACTTTCCCCCTGACCAAATGGATTTTTACCTCTCTACATCTTTTTCTCTAATACATAGTTATTGCCTGTAGTTTCTATTTTATATCTTTCTTTTGATAATGGCACCCCATGGCCTCTAACCAGCCTCATATCCTCTTTCTAAGCATGCTTTCACCTTAAGCTTATGCCTGTTTCCTTCCTTAATTCTCAATTCTCATTCTTGAAAATGAGAGTCAAACTGGTTCACTTCATCCCTGGACCGGCAGAGGTTCTCATTCACAATCAACTCATAATCCTTTTGATGCTATATTTGGATGAGGGATCCACCCTGAGCCCAACCAGCTGTCATTAGTGAGGAAGAATCTAGTGCAGTGCTACAGGGTGTGTACAACATTTAAGCACAAGATAGCTGTGGGAAAGCATACCAAAACACAAAGCCATTATCTTCACGTGTAGAACAAAGAAACAGTCTATTTCCCTGGGACTTTCAGACTTAGATCAATGTATAGAGCTTCTTTCCAGTGACACTGTTTCTCTACCATCGGTCAGAACAATGTTTCTAAAACTGTTTTCTCAGGATCTTTCAGGTTACTAGAGAAAAATGTCAGGGCATAAGACACACAACTTCACCTTCAACAAAATCAGGTTCACATTGACCAATTTTAGATGTTTTATTCTGTTTAAATTTGAATTTGAAGAAATAATCTCACAACATTGAGGCTCTGGATGTGGGCTCATGGAGAGGACAGCCATGTGTACTCTGAGATTTCTCTGGGCAAGGCAAGGTGGCAGCCATCCCTTTCCTGGCTGGGCAGGCAGTGTCACCTCTGGTCTACTGTACTCTCTGCAGAACGCTCTGCCTAGGCAGGGTGAACCTCTCACCCACCCCCAATTCAGGTACCTAGGCCATCCCAACATTGCAAATTTCAGAACTCTCAGAAGTTGTCCATCTACTGTGGGTTAGAGCAGCAACCTGTGGGAAGAAGAGATCCTGGGCTGGCCTTCCCCAGAGTTTATAGCAGCACATAAGCCTGGGAGGTGGCAGAAGGAGGAACCCAACAGCTATCAGGCCCAAGTGACTACGTATGTCATAAGTAAGAGAGCAGGACCACAGAGTTCCTGGTAGGGCCTGCATTCTTTGCCTAAGGGAAGATACCTGTGCCCAAGGATGTATTGTGCCCAAGGAAGCGCTCCCTTGAGCTGACTCCATGCTTGGAAGAACACTCTCTTTTTTCAGTCTTCCCGAGTTTGGCTTGTAATTTTCTGCTTTGACTGGCTCAAGGAAGAATTGTATAATTTTGGTGATTTAAAGGTTCTTATGTTTGCATTTAAAACTCATTACCCAATATAAAGATAAACAGTAAAATCCAACCTAATAATTTAAAATTTTATTTTTTCTTTACTCAGAAAGACACTAAATAGCAAATAAAAAATCATGATGAGAGATGGAAAGAAAGAAAATACAAGCTAAAACTTCAATGATTTTTTTTTTCTGCTGTTTAAACAAGGGGCCCTACATGTCATTTTCCACTTAACACTGCAAAGTATATAGGTGGCCTTGGGTGTTACATATTTTTGTATTCCAAAAAAATTCCTGAGCTTTGTTTGAGATTCAGTTAAAATTATTTACTGAAGAGACACCTGCACACACATGTTCATTACAGCACTATTCACAATAGCCAAGAGATGGAATCAACCTAAATGTCCATCAACTGATGAATGGATTAAAAAAAATATGATACACACACACACACACACACACACACACACACACAATGGAATACAACTCAGCTATAAAAAAAAATTTATCAGCAACATAGATGGAACTGGAAACCATCATGTTAGATGAAGTAAGCCAGGCACAGAGGGACAAATACCACATGATCTCACTCATATGTGGAATATAAAAAGGTTAAAAAGAAGTGATTCTCATAGAAGTAGAGATTAGAATAATGGTTCCTAGAGGCTGGGAGGAGAAGGGAGTGCCAGGTGGAGGGGAAGAGGTGAATTAACAGGTACAAAGTTACAGGTAAAGAAGAAGTTCTGGTGTTCTATGCTGACTATAGCTAAAAATATTATACTGTATATTTATAAATAGCTAGAAAGAGAATTTTGAATGTAATCAACACAAAGAAAGGATAAATGTTTAGGTGATGGGTATGCTATATAACTTACAAGAAACATTGTACAATATATACATGTACTGAAACAACACAGTATCACCCACAAATATGTACTATTAAAATTTTAAAAATGAAAAAGGAAAAGAAAATACTTGGAAAAATTTTGATACCTTCTGCTGTTGATTTTAAGATTTCTTAAGTGGGACCGGAGCAGTGCTCAGTCTAGAGTTAATTATTGCCCGCTATTGAAGCAAGATCCTATTAGGAACTCTACCCAATTCCTTGTGAATCATAAGATTTTCTAGTCTGGCTGGTGGGATCAGGCCCTATTCCCAGCCTTCCCTGAGTATAGGTCCCACTACCTGCAATCCTTTTGGGAGGGTTCATGTAGTTTCTTCACTCACATGCACTGGTCAGTACTCTGCTGAATACTTGAGTGGGACCATCCAAAGGTCTCAGAAGTTCACTCTGTGCAACTCACTCCTCTCCTGTACTCTATCCTGTGAACTCTAGGTACCTCGATTTCTCTAGACTCTTAGCTCTGTTTTCTCAGTTCAGGAAATCAATAGGGCTCCACCTGGATTCTCCCTTTCTGCTCTGCAGCCTGGAAACTCAACAAGGTAGTAAATTTGGGAAATCATAGGGCTTACCTTTTTGTTTTCTGTCTCTTAGGGATCACTGTCCTTTGCTGCCTGATATTTAGTGTACTGAAAATCATTGTTTTATTTTGGTTATCCAGTTTATTTTTGTTGTTTCGGGTAGGAAGATAAACCTGGTCCCTGTTAGTTCAATGTGGCTGGAATTGGAAGTCACATGGCTTCTTTAGTGGCCAAGTAACCTCATTGTACAAAAAGTTCTTCTGGTAAATAATGAAATACTATTTCTTTGAGGAAGGATCTTACTAGTCTTGATAATAGAAACAAACATGAATTATTACAACAGATATGTAATGATATTGATTCCTGAGTCCGCAGAGAGAAGAATTAAGTCCAAACTGGAAGGATGGAATATTCTTGATTTTCTTGACTATGTCCCCTGAATTGTAAAAGGATATGTGTCTTCTAGTTTAGGTCCACTCTCAAACTCTACCTTCTGGCTGGATTATATCTGACTCCTCCCTAAACCCTTACACATTCTTCTTCCCAGGGATACCTAAAAAAATTAGGTTCACTGGAATTCAATTATCCATTTGAAAAGAACATTAGAACATTTTTCTACCTGCATCTTTTCTTAATGAATTAGCAGTTAGAAAAATGTTAGCTAGAAATGTCTGAATAAAAACTCCACAAATAAGAGTTTTAATTTGGCTAAGAATGGGATGAAAGCCAAAATCAGCATTAGAATATAAACTTGCCTGGAAAGTTTTTTTTAAAAAAGAATTCCAGTTCCCTTTAATTTTGTTGTTGTTCTTGCTTTTGTTGTTGTTTAACTAAAGAATTTTTAACTATGATGACTAGATGAAAAGTAGCACATCAAGTCCACTTGGAAACTTATCAACTGTTAACAGTTAGGAAGAATCATTTATTAATACAATTGCATTTGCTCTAGATTTTTATTTTTTATGTGCACATGACTGCAGATGTTGGGGGGGGGTGCTTTCCTTGTTAAAAAAAAAATAGGAGGCAATAGCTCAGGCTTAAAAAAATTTGCCACTAGAAGGAAGTTCTGTATTTTTGTGTTCCTAAGTACGCACTAATAGGATTATATCCTGCTGCCAGTGTTTATGCACTCATCAATTAAAAGTTAGACTTACAGATTAAGGATAGGAGGTGTCATTTAAAAAATGATTGGCTCCAGAATAAGTTTCCTTTATTTCATTAGCTGTATCACTTTTTTAAAGTATAGTGCATCAATTCTGAGAATGAGACAGAAGGTACAGTGGAAAAATTTGGTTTAGCTACCTGAGTGTAGACTTAGCTATCAATGTGTTTCTTGATGACAGTTTCTGTTTACTGCAAAAAGAAAATCAATCTATGCTTCTGTCTAGAATATATTTTTACTTCACTCCAAATACATTAACTGCTGGTATATATCCTAACAAATGCAGGGAAGTTGACTTTTAAAAAAAAACACATTTATGTTCACTCGAATTTGAAGCAAGCTCTTATTAAATTGCCACATTTACTGCTATCACCAGCACCATCAGCACTGCCACCACCACTATCATCATCATAAGTAGCAGAAGCAGCACCCCTGACTATTTTTGATATATATAAAAGACATGAAATATCATATAGGCCATCATAGTAACGTGGTTCAGCAAAGCCAGGTTTTGCTTAAGAACACATAGAATGGAGCTGTTTGGGAAATATATAACCCAGCTTGAGTTATTGTTGCTGCGATCTATGTGTAATAGCTAACTTCATTAGCTGTCACCACCATTCCGACCTGATTTGGCTTATTATGCCAGTATTCAATAAGCCTGTGTTCTAAAGCCATGTGATTATTGTACTGTTTTCTAAGAAGACAGTACAAATCTATCAGTGTTAGATTTTTTTTTAATGAGGCACAAAGCCTTAAAGTCACACTTGATAGTATCCTTTAGATTAACTAAAAATCCTTTATATTTTGAATATTAGTTTATTTGTAGAATTTTATAAGAAATTAATAAATTGAACATAATGCAAATCATATATATTGTCATATATGTCATATGTTATAATTTAGAAAATCAGCCATAATCTTCTTATACATAAGTTTTCACTTTGTATTTGTTTTTTTCTGGCACTGGCATACTATTGAGCCTCATATTTGACTATCTGACCAGTTTCTGGTTAAACCAAAATCCAGTCATATTAGTGAGTCTGGGTTTGATCTCATGTAATGCCTAAGGTAGTTAAAAATATCAGAATGACCAATTTTACTTTATTTTTCCCTTATGGGCATTGCATAAGAAAAACTTCTAGAAGATATTTGTATACGTATATAAATAGTGTTATTGAATTAATTAAATATTGGCTAGAATTTAATGGTCTATTTAGTCTATCAATTATTACAACAAATTATTCCAATGAGATGAATGGTTGTTGATAGAATTGATGAATCAGTCAGTAATTTGATGTAAGTTTGGCATTAGCCAAAACAGATGATATACACAGATCCTGGAATGGCTATGCAATTTTAAAATAAAAGATTATGTTGTTTTTGTGTTGTCAATCATTGTTCTCTATCATGAAAACAAAAAAAGATGTGATTAAATTGAATTACCTATAATCTTTTTCAGAAACTGTGAATAGACTAAAAATGTTAAAATAAATTTTTATAGGAATACTGAGACTGGAATACTTGTGACAAATTATAATTTACAAAATCTTAAATATCTAAACTGGTATCCCAAATAAAGCGAGGCAATATCCCCTTTGATTCTCCTGATGGTTTGATAGACTATTTGCAAAGGCTGCATCTACATATGTTGCTAACGGAGGTGTTGGATACCCACAGCATATATTACCACATGTCCAGCTGCAAATGACTTGAAAGAAATTGACAAGATGAAAAGACAATCAGAGAACTGGACTAAGAAAGTTAGATCTTAACTACGACTGTTGCTGTTAGGGCAAAATATGTTGGGCTTTCTAGTGGATCCAGTTAATGTGATCATTGAAATGAATTGGCAATTTGAAAAGAAATTCTTAAAGCTGGGGTAAGAAATTTTGATCTTCACTGAGGCTGTCTCTATAGGGCAAAATATAGTCTTGTTGTATGGATCTTATTAATTTGAACGATATATACATCTAAGGTAGATAATGAAGGCCCTTGGTCTCAAGTCCAAATTATCTCTCCTGTCTTTCTTCAATTACTAATATTCAAATATTTATTCCATTTCCTGTTTTTGTAGACTCAGACCACATCTTTATAGCCTAAATATCAACATATCCATAGTTGAGCATATTGCATATAGATGGTATAGTTATTTTAGCAGTTTTAATCAGCTGCATTAGCTCACCACATGACTGATTTAGATTGCTGCATGATAGATTAACATACCATCTCAGTAGCCAGTGATATTTTGCATCTCCCTCCTTTGCCTCATGTATCTTCTCCAAAAAGAATTCAACAAAAACAAGAATTTCCTGTGCTTGATCTAGAGAAGCCATATAACGATTTCTGAAAGAGAGAGAGAGAGAAGGAAAGGGGAAGGGAGAGAGAAGAAAAAGTTTTGAAATTCTTGGATTTAAGGGTTTGAGGCATCAAAAGACTTATATAATAATCCTAGTATTAATTTAAATACAACTCACTTTGATGTGATAATCTGAAAGTCTTTTGAAGTTAATTCTACATGACGAAAAACTGCTTTTGTCTTTTTTTCCTTTTTGCTTTCTTCTTTCCTTCTCCCCGCCTTCCCTTCCTTCTTTCCTCCCTTTCTCCCTTCCTTCCTTTTTCTCTTTTTTTTTTTTCTGTCACCAATGCATACCATAGAATAAGCAATATGGTTTATTGCACTATTTAAGATGGCTCTCAAATTTTTCCAATTCTATGACTATATATAGTTTCTCATAAACCATCTTAATGTTGATGCGCTATAATGTGTACAATCATAATAATTTTCAATATTAGCTTCAATTCTTTATTTCTGTGAAACTCTAATGGCATTGTGGGGAGGAAGGAGCGAAATCAAATTAAACAGAAAAGGGAGTAAACATGAATTCAAACTTACATTAACCTTCTCACTAGCCAACTTTACAAAGAAGAGAAACCATATAGTAAGCATCTAAACTTAATGTTGAACTATGTCACTAGTATGATTTGAAACAGAAAAGATTTATTGAAGTAGAGAAAGCCAACTCTTCTACTACACCACACTTTTAATTAACTTTTTAAATTGTGCCCAAAGGGTGTGCATTGATGGATAATTTTTATAAATTCACAAAAATATATATAAACTAACATAATTGATGATTATAATTACTGCTGATCAATTCATTTTGGTCTATTACGTTTTTATCTGTCTTAGCTGATTAAAGCAGAGGGGTAGAAACTGACTCTCTGGAAGTCACATGATTTTCCCTAACAAGACATAAAGCATTTTTGTTTCATGCTTGACCCCTCCGTCTACTCTTTTCTACCTGAAGAAGTATAACAACTTATAAAAGGAGATGGTAATAGTTTATTAACAGTCACAGTTCATAGTGTGACACTGTAGGGACAGGCTTGGCACACAGCTGCTGCCCAGGGAACACTCAGAGCCCTGTAGCACAGAAGACGCAGCTAAAATGTTTGCCAAGGGCAGTCAAAAACATCAACAACACTGGATGAAAAATTGTCTCTCCATTGACTAAGTAAGCCCCAATGCTGAAAAGGACTAAATATGTAATGCTACATCAGCAGCAGTGGGGAAAAAAAGGATAAAATATAAGTGTCCTCAGAAGTTTGGGTCCTGCCTCTTAGCTATAGTGCACAGTTTTAATGACAACACTCTCATTAGCTCAGCCTTCCTGGACTATTTCAAACATTCATCATCTTATGTGGCTAACAGCATAGTTCATGCAAAATTAGTGGAGGAGGGAATGAGGAGCATTTAAAAGGTCTCGCTGCTTAAGGGAATAAAAATCAGGTTGTCTTGAGCTCTTCATCTAGTCCTCTACATTTATTAAGGGCAAAACCATTTATCTTTCTACTCATAAATGGAACAGATACAGTGTCTCTCCCCCGGGCAGCAGGAGCCACTGGGGAAAGCTAGATTAGGCCTAGAGAACTGATGCAACCTAGTGCGGTGCGTTACTTCATGGAGCAAGAAGTTAGCAACACGCTTTAATTACAAATATTTTTTTAATATGGTTTGTCACACACACACACACAGAGGGAAACTAAAGTCAAATAGATTACCATTGCCAGCTCTTTAATGTCTGAGCTGTAAGCGTTGTGCCAGATTCTTCACAAATGGACACCCTAAACACAAGTGACATGGTTGAAAGCTTGCTTATAGGAGGGTACTTGTGAGGGGAACAATAAACCGCAGAGCTATAGAGAAACAACATTTGATATGTAGAAACGCATTTTTTAATTTAAAGGTCAATTAGGCCAAAGCCTCTTGCCACTTTATTTGTCATTATCATTTTTTATGTGTAGGATAGTTCTGTCCTGAGTTCCAAGCAGAGAGGGTATTGTTCAGCTTGGCCTGTCGTGGCTGGAACATATTAACTTGACCTACTGCATTTTTAATTTCAGGATTGATATGTTGCCTTTGCAACTGTCTGTCAGAATAATTCATATACATGGTATTAAAAATAAGTGTGGTGGTTTTATTAATGTACTCTTAAAGAATAATGAAACCTTCAGATCTGCTCTAATGAATTCTGATGAAGTGAAATGCTTAAGAATGTTGTTCTTTGTAAGTGTGTATTCTTCACTTAAGAAAAGAAAAAAAATCAGCCTAAAAAGCCAAAATCACTGACAAGAACCTGGAGATCCTCTGTGAATTAATTTTCTTATTCCCATATATTGAGTCATTATGCAAGGAATGGAAATTTCAGATTTCCACTTGTGTTTGGAGCTCAGAATAATAAGGACAGTTTTTCTGTTGCTTTTTAAATCCTTCATCTTCTGCTTTCTTGCTATTCTACTCATTGGCAACATGCATATATTTAGAATGTACTTTTGAATGTAGATTGCCAATGTTGAGAACATGCAAAAACTGTGTTTTAGCACTGTATTATACTGTAGGTGTGACACACTGTTTGTTCATAAAAAACATGCTCATAATTATTGCACTTAAATTAATAACAAGAATTATGAGGCATATGGAAAAAGCCTGGTTTTATTTTTTATTGAATTGGTCATTTTCTGCAGAACTACCATATACATTTAAATATATATTTAAGTACATTTAAATATATATATATATATATATATATATATATATATTTGTGTTATGTATATTTAGCATTTTCTAAAAGGAAAAAAAAGGCTTTTATGGTGGGTATATTGATATACTAATAAGATTTACTTCATCATCCCTCTGTAAATGAAGACACCCTGGACACTCTGCTATTGGCACATCTCTGTCATATTTTAATCTGCACGTTTTGATATTAATTTTGTAGGCATTTCATACCCACAGTACCTCTATAGCTAAATTCCCATTTGAATGGTTGGGAAACCAACCAACACCTGCCCCCTGACACACTGCCACCAAAAACAATCAAAGAGATTGCAGTTTAGTAATGGTCAGTAAAAAAGTAGCTTTATTTCTTTTAGTTTGTTCCTCAAAAAAAAAATGTTTTTTGGTTGCTGAGAGGGAGTAGTAGCTATCTTTAGAATCAGCTCTAAATGCAGTTGGAACCCAGCTTACTTATTTACTAGCTGCAACAATTTGTACAAGTTAAACTTTCATTTTCTTACTGTTAATGAAGTTAACAATATGTACTTCTTTACAGGGTTGTTGTGCAGGGTGGAAAAATATAATTGCCTAGCACAAGGTAGATGTTCTTTGTATGTATAATTATTTTTGCTGGGCTTTACATATTTCAAACATTTTCACAAGCATTACTTGGTTAATCTTCACAATAACCCAATGAGATAGGTAAGCCAAAAGTTACTATTGATAGATAAGGAAAGTAAGGCCCACAGAGCCAGTCACCAGGAAAGAATCATGGTGACCTCCTCCAAAACTCGTACATATTATCAGCATAGTATGGTATGAAAAAACTTTTTTTTCCAATACATGTGGAAATGCATATATACTTCCAGATGAACATCTATGGATAGTGTTTAAATACATGTTTTCCTCAGCAATTCCTTAAGTTTAAAAAAAATAACATAATGTTTAGTTCCTTTAAAGTTATGTAAAGTGTTATATGTAAAACACTTTTATTATAAACGTGAATTCCTGGGGGAAATCCAAACCAAAGTAAAACAAAATTTCTAAGCACTTTTCCTTCTGAGAAAACTCAAAGCAATGGAACACCAGTACATGAAGGTATGGGGAAATACACAAAACGCTTGAACTTAACTATTTTCTTTAGTTTAACATGAAAAACACTGTGAGTGCTAAAAAGAAGCTTGACTCTCTGGAACCCTGGAATCCAGGCCAATTCTGGAGGCTGCCAATGCAACACGAGTAGTTGACAGTCTTAACAGCCTCAGTGCCACCTATTGCTGCTTCCTAGATTACTGCTCAGATTTGATGACTGTCTCCCCCAGGTGTCCCTAAGGCTATCACTAGCTTTCTGCATTAGGGATTGTCCCTTTCAGATAATTGCGACTATGGGGGCAGATAAGAATGTGCTACAATACCAACTCTCACTTCACGGGTTCTCTGTACCACCATGAGCAGACACGTACAGAGATGTCTGCTGAGAAGGCACTGTGGTTTCAGACACTCAGGGGAATATGGTGGGGAAGCTACATTGTATTAAAATTAATGGAACAGTGCACAGGATTATAAGAATATTCTGCATTCTAGACAGTTTTATTAAAATATAAAGCAGGAATTATAGAAAGGGGCTTATGCAATCTTATGTTTGCCTAACTCCTCATACTAATTTCTGTATCGGACTCAGAAGGAAGCCTGGCTTCTGCTTCTCAGATTTCTACTACTAAAAATTTAAGACAGATGAAGACACATACTCCTAAAATACATTATTGCAACCATGTAATAATGCTTACTCCAGTCTGCCTTGAACCAGTCATGAGGCAGATGTCAGGTTCTCTCGCTAGATCACGAATTCCTACAAGGAAAGGGAAAAAAAATATTTTTTTTTTTCTCCTGACCCTGGCACAGTGTTTTTGTACACATAAACATTTAATAAAATCTGTAAAATTAAACCAAAACATTATAAGAAAATGAATAAAAGATGAATTTGCCATGTTGAAACTATTTATTTATTGTTGACAGCCAATAACGTGACTTTTTGCTTTGAAGAAAAAATATATAGGGCAATTTAAAATTTTTCCTAAGGTTTTATGGAACAGTGAAGGTGGGGGTAGGAAAGGACTGAGAAAACAAAACCTTTGTTGAGATACTTGTACATTTAGGTTTAGCAATGGGAAAAATCTACTGTTTATTTTCTACTGAATGCCTTTAAACCACACAATATCCCAAAGAGGTAGATGTTATAATACTCATTTTAAAATGAGGAACAAGAGACTCAGAAAAATTAGGCAGCTGCCCAAGGTCATTTAGTTAGTACACTGTAGTGTCAAGAGTCAAACTCATGGGTCTGATCACAAAGCCAGCATTTGTTTCAGTATAACACAAATGCCTATTCTTCCCTCTTTGCAATCTTTATGTTAAGCTGGGAGCCTAAAATTGTCTAGAAAGAAGCCACTATGTACAAGTGATAGGAGAAGTGCAAAAAAAATAATAATATATTCATTTACCTTAGAAATAAAATTAGAATCATTACCTTATATTTAAAATGAGAAACATTAAGGAAATTGGGAATGGTTGCAAACCAGATGTGTTAGCACACACTTGTAGTTCTAAATATGAGATAAGCTAAGTCTAGAGAAAAGCTAGAACTTAGAAGTTCATATTGTATCTGTAGAAACTGGGAAACTAGGTCTCTGCATTAAATTCAGCAGTCATTCTCCTAGAAAGGATTTCTAAGTTTCCTAGAAAAGTGTGAAAACTCAAGATGTATGGACACTATCATTAAATCAAGAAACCATTAAGAAGTAGTCTCTTAAAGCAATTGCCATAGATTCTAGTATCTTTATCTTGCCAAATATTTTGAGAATTAGGATTCATCTTTGTTTTTAAGGAAATCTAATGTACTTTGAACATGCACTTTTAAAAGTGTAGCTAAATTCCTAAGAAATATTTTATTATACAATGCGCACACGTTGTTTGTGGAGGAACACATCTACAATTTCATAATATGCCAATGAGTAAAAAATGATCCCTTATGTACATATGGTTTAATAACCAACATCGAAGGAAGATATCTCCTTGGCATTCCTAAGAGTCTCAAAATATTTTGTGACTTGTGAGAATTTCATAAGGCCTATGCATGACATGGAAATATATTATTGTAGCCATTCACAGAAGAAAGATGTGTGACACACAACTGATTTGGGACTTTATGCCTACAATAAATTAGTATAAGATTCACAAATTTCCTGAAGCCTGCAAAATAACCGTCCATGCGGTCAACCATGTTTGATGTGATTGCTCTCTGTAATAATAGCAGGTCATGTGTTTTTTTCTGATTTCAAGTCATTTCGGCATTTTATCAATAATTAAGGTGTAAAATTTCTCATCTTCAACTATTTTTGCATTCATGATGTCAAACTTAGCAAAAACTAGTGAGATTTTCTAGTAGAAAAAGGCATCGAAAGAGAAACAGTCTAATCACCAAGGTGGCTTGACAAGCATTTTATCTGTATGTGTATTACCATTGCCTCTTGACAGAAGTATCAGGTATACTAAACCATGTGACAAACTCAAATGTTGCTTCATTTAGAGTGAAATCTCATTTGCCTCAGGTGGTATGCTTATTTATTTATGAGTTAATTTTAAGTGTCTGGAAGAGACTTCACTTTAATACCAAAGGGAAGGGTCTAGCCCACTTTTAGTTGTCTCTACCAAGCCCACTATCCATGAAGTCTGAGAGAGACTACAGTGCTGTTTTTGGTGAGAAGAGTTCCATGTATATCTCCCTTCTCCTTGGGTATACCTGATCTTCTTTAAGTTACTAGATTCCAGGTCAGGGTGGGGGGAAGTGTCTTTGTCTAATGTATTGATTGCCCTCTAGTGGATGGAGTGTAAAGATTTCTTGTTAATTTGTGATGAGCCTAAATACTAACCTTGCAATAGTCAAAAAGCTGCCTCCATATTTTCAAGGCACAATCCTGGCAGCTACTTTTGTCTTTGTGCTCTTAGACCACATCTTAAATCACTCCTATGCCAGACTTTCTGGTTTGCTTTCTTTTTTTCCAGACTATCCAAAAACAACAGGTCATTGTTTCAAATCTACAAGATATAAGAAACTGTGACTGAATCTGTGAGGAGAGAAAAGAAATATAATGCATGATCTCTGGCTTTATGGAACTCAAATTTATCTTGGATATGTGCACCTGAAAAAGCAGCACAGAATATTGTTTACTGGTATTAAATGGTGACTGCATCCTTAGAAATGAAGGCATTGGGTTTCAGAAGCAAAAGATCATTTCACATTTCCCCATTATCACACAACCATGCCAGATTGTAACAGAAGTTTCCCAGTAGGTGAGAGTAGAGAATTAATGGGATTATGAGTTGAAGAAGCCATAAAACTGGAATCTTTAATGTCTTTGGACTTCATGGATATCTTTTAACTCTAACGACTCCTTTTATTATAAGACTGTTGATTTCTACCTGTTGGAGTAGTTGTGACTCTGTATGTTTCTGTACAGGTAACATACTCTGTATATTAGGTACAGGGTAGCTTAGAACTTCTACTATAAAGAATATTGGGGTAATAGTTTTTAGTATATTTAGCCCTAAGTATCTTTACTAAGCTGTGAGCTCTTTTTTGAATTTCCTCCAATGTTTAGAACAAGTAAGAGCACAGAGTAGGCCCATAATTCAATAAAGGATCATTGAATGAATGAGGGAAAAGAAGTAGAAATTTCAGGAACCTGTGGAGATACTATTGCTTATGACACCCAATAACATGTCTCAAACCATAACATGTAGAAGACTCTTTCATTTTCCTGGATATTCATTTCATTTCTTTGTTACAAGTGTTTGTGAATACACAAGTGAATCTTATGAAATCCAAGTTAAAATTATACTCTTTATATTAGCTACTGCTTTTCAAAGCATGCCAAATAGGAACAAAGCCAAATTAAGCCATGCAGCAAATTATCTAATGACTGAGCTGAAGAAAATGATGACAATTTTATGGAAATTTTAATTCCAAATTTCCCCAGAAAACAGTGTCATATTATTAGTCTAATGAGAAGAATGATCTGTATATGATTAGGAAACTTAAAGGACTAAAAGTTGTGTGCATTGAAAAATAAGATTTTTGCTTAAGATATAAAAATAATAGATGTGGGAGTAAAGAGAATGTCATTGAAGTCCTCATGTTTGTGACTATAAAGAAACAAGAGCCTGTACTAATGTTAACAACTATTTCATATGAACAAGTTCTATAGAGAGTACACTAAGAAAAGAGAATTTTTAGTTGGTTGCCTCTGATATCTACATATGCAGAAATACAAAATCACCAAAAAAATTCAAGCAAGAAGACAGGTCTTAAATAAATTTTTAAAAAAGAAAAAACATTTATGGAAATAGAACATAAAACTGATGCTCTAGAAAAATTGAAGGTATGTCTAAACCATCTTTAGTTCCCAAAATATGCTTTTCATGAAAAAATAAAGAAAAAAGTAGAAGAAAAGGGAACATAACAAATAAAAACTTCAAAAAATATATCTATAAAATTCCATTCTCTCTCCTTGTGTGAAGAGAAGTCTTTTATTGTTAAAAAAATTTTTAGACACTTGTTCTCTATATTTCCCTGATCAGAAGCATAATGTGGGCCACAGGCAGGGCAAGGAGAAGCCTTGGTAGCATAAAAATGAAGTGTTTATGTTCAACCACTGCTATTCTGTACATCCTCATTAGAAGAAAAAGACATACTCATTCTTTCTCTCCAGTTTCAGCAGGTGCAGAAACTCACTGATAGTCACAATATTCAAAAAAACAGCCAACATCCCAAAGTCTCAAATTTCTGACCATTGGCCTAGAGTTACTTGAGATAGCCAGCTTTTCTCTTAAATAAATATAGTGCTATGAAGAGAACAGAGGAAAATATATATCTAATACTAGCTAAGCGTTGTGAGCATCAAGACCATTATTTTGTTTGTTCTTTCTTCTCTAGCTTCAGGACTAGACTAGAAACATTTGACTTGCCTATCTCCCTAAGTTTACTTTAAGTTTCAGAAGGACAGAGGCCCTGTTGATCTTGTGCACTTCTATCTCCCAGCACCTAGAGAATTTTTTTGGCATGTAATACATATTGGTTGAAGTCACTAAAAAAAAGCAAGCTCAGTTGCCTCCCATCTTACTTTCTTCTTAGGTCTTCCTTGGAACTTGCTTCGTCTAGTCTGAGAACAGCGGTGGAAAGTTAGGAAGACATTTTCTTTTAAGGGCTCATCTTATATCATCAGCTCCTCATGGGAGGGAAGGAAGAAAAGGGAAATTCAGTAACAAGAGCTAAGAGATTGCTGGCTCCAGTCAAATTCTACTCAGAATCCCTTTATTCCATCTGTGAAAAGCCATACCTCCTGATTCTGTTGCCTAATTTTATACTTGGAGGGCTGAAGGCCAATGGAAAGGTAGAAAGCCTTGAGTTTTGTAGAAGTTAGAGCATAACCCAGGCCACATTTAATCAGCAGACTTGTTGAGTAGGCATAACTACTGTGAGGCCTAGTAGGTATATGAAAAATGCTCTTGTACTTGAAATTCAATCAAATGCATTGAACATTTTCTATACTTTGCCCAATGCTTTCCATTTCATGATGTGTAAAATATGCCCCCTAAAAATTAATATTGGAAAAAATTAACTGTCTGTTTCCTGAGAGAAGTACTCAGAGAAAGAATACCAATTACCAATGCTCATAGTCACCAGTGATAATGAAGCCAAAATGTTCCTCCTGAAGTCCTCTCTGGTTGTTTAGTGCAGGTATAGTATTTTTATAGTCTTGAGACCTGTTCTCTATTTCAGAAATACCTGGGCTAAATACAGGGTGATGTTTTCAGCTAAACCGTGCTGGATTCACTTGCGGGTGATGTGATTCTGCAGAAGCTGTATGGGTTTCTTACCACATTTTCAAAAGTAGTTTGAAACGAAGCAGCATAAAATGATATATGGACTTCTTAGTGTGAATACATTTGAACACCAGAGTGACCTTAATTTTCTTGTTGGGATCCTAACTTTCTGGCTCAGTTGAATAAACTCTGTGATCACATTTGTCAGGGTGTTCTACTTATTAACAAGATCATTCATAGAAAAAGAAAATTAAAAGTCACCATATTTTAATAGGGTTTTTTAGCATCAAGATTATTCTTAAATTTAATATTCTATTTAAAATAAAGTGTACATAATGAAGTTTGGAAAAGTCTCTGCTCATTTAAATGAGAGCTTGGTAAGAAATAAAACACATGCTTTACCAAGTCTGAGGACTTAGGACAGTTTCTTTGTTTATTGTCTAGACTTGCCATCTCACCTCTGATGTGGTGAGACCCCTAGTGAGAAAATAGGATGGTAAGAGAGCAAATGTGTGGATGGGAAAGGAAAAAGCAGGCTCTGCATACAGGTTTTCAGGAATTTCACTAACGAAGAGTGTTAGAGGGCATGCCCAATGAAGTGAGCGGAGAGAGCAACTTTAAATAGCAGACTGGTATGTCTACAAAAAGTAGACTTTTTCTTTCCCCAAGACTCTCTAATAAAAAGTTTTATGTGTTGGTAAATAAAAATAAGAACCATAAAAACAGCAGCAATAACAGAAACAACTATTACCATTTATTGATTACTTACCATGTGTCAGGCACTGTACTAAGAGATGTCCACATATGATCTAAATGGCATTCAACTGCGTGCCAATATATCTAAAATAGGTTGTGTTCCCTAAATCCATTCTCATCGTTCACCCTCACACATAGACATACAGTTGGTGTAACTCAAGGATTAAAGTGACAAAGACTTTGTAATACAGATAATGAATAGAAAAACTTGAGAATTTGGTTAGAACGGTGACTATGAACAATCAATTATATGTATTTGTCTATCCACTTAATGTTTTTTGCTTAACTTATGTCTGCTTACGTCTGCTAACTCAGATTAACAAAATACCCTCAATGGGCTTGAGAAGCTAGTGAGTGAAACAGGTATATGTGTGTAACAATAAAAAGGGGAAAGGATGAGGAAAGTGAGAGAGGTTGTAGGGGAAGGCAGGGGAGAGAAGGAAGGAAGCAAAGCTGTGTGTGGATTGAATAGGAAACATACGCTGCAGTTTCCAAATTTGACTACTGTTATTATGGAGTTAAGGGTTTGCTTTGGTATCCTGTTTCTTGGACATAGTCAGAGGACACCAGAACATGTCCACAAACTCATGGAAGTTTCACAGAAACAGATTTATCTAAAAACTGAGTGGTTCTGCCTGTGCTTCCAAAATTTTTTTTTAAATGCCTTTTTACACTGTACTTTACTTTTTTTGTTTTTTGTTTTTGTTTGTTTGTTTGTTTACCAGACACTTTCTTCCAGATCAGAGAGGACATTTTATAGGTCTGTCTGAGATCCTTGTAGAACTTAGATACTGAACTGTAAACCACCCCAGAACTTTTCTCCCCCTGTGTTCAATGATGAGAATCACTAGTGGAAATTCCTTGATTTAATTTCATGAACTGTGATGGATGCTTGGGTAGTATTCAGATCCATGGTATAAAACCTCTCATTTATTTTATATGTGTATTATTTTCTAGAAAGATCACTTCTTTCTGTTTCACTTTTAAATAAAAAACTTGTAACTCAATGGCATGATGCTCAAATTGGATTTATATGCAGCAAAGAAATCATAGCTGCAATGTAACAGTGCTTTGCTAATGTTTCATGTACAGCACCAAGCAGCAAAGGTACAACTCCATCAAGCCTTTGATCTACACTTTAAAAGCACAGGGTAGCTTTATAGACCCAAACTTTAATAGTCACAGAAGGAAAACAAAACCAAACTAAAACACCCTCTAGAATTTACCCGTTAGGATATATATGCATCTCTTTCTTTTTAGTTAGGCAGTTTTCTCCATTCTGATTCTTTAGTGCCATTTCAGAAGTGTGTCTCTCAGCTTCATAAATCTGAAGAGAAAAATCAGAACCTCTGCAAATTAACTAGTGCAAAGGAAAATGAAAGCAACGTCTTCTTTCCTGATATTTGACTCATTGAAAATTCAGCCATTTATCAGGTTCCCTAAGCTCTATGCTCTGCAAAAGAGAAAAGTTTCACTCTGCTATTCCATATACATCACAGTGGCCTGAAATCTTTCCTCAAAGCAAAACAGGAACCTAAAGAGGTGAGATGTAACACTATGGATATCTCCCCAGCCCCTGCAGCAGAGACAGAATGTACTCAGTGACCAAAGTCCTTTAACTATGCATCACAGAGAGTAAATACTCTTACTCCTCAAAAACATGAAAAACTGATGTTTTCCCATTAAAAAATGGAATGAATGCTGAACATTAAAACATTTCAAAAGAAAATACTAAAGAGATTATACACTATCAGAGGAACTGGTATATAAAGCAGAAAGTGTCAAAGGCTCCTGGGAAAATTTGCAGTTCCACGGCAAAGGAAGGAGAAAACTGATTTTTGTGTTATTGTAGCTGTATTCACAGCATCAGGCCGAACTGTTTTAATGTTAAAACATCCCCTAATACCCCAAGAGCCCATGCTTTTCAGCTTGTAAAACTTAGTAAACATGGAGGTCTAGAAGGATTCAGGTGTTCTTATTCACACAGCTGATTTACAGAGACTGGCTATAATGGAGAAAGTATCATCTTGTAAGCCTCAGGGTATCTCGAAGTGGGGAAAACCAAGAGGGAGTCTTTTATTTCTGCTTTGCTTGCTCTTCCACGGAGGGTAGGACTAAGCAAAGGAGAGAATGCAAGAAGCCTGTACAGAGGGAAAACAAACAAAAAAACATGAAACACAGTTTCCTGACTTCTCTGTTTTCAGACCAATGATTTTTCTTTCATTATTCAGAGAAAAATAGATTTTCCTCCAAACTTGTGAATATTTATGGTCTTTTCCCCTGGTTAGGAAAACCAGCTTTTTTATGGAAAGTGAGAAGTGTCTGTAAAAATTACAAACAAAACGAAGTGCATTCTAAATCCCTTACAGCTAATCTCATTATAAATGTGAACTTTTCTTCAATGAAAGTAAGCAAAAATATGCTTAAAACAAAATAATTTAAAATGTTAATAAACAAATATTCCAAGAGATAGTGAACTCTAGGTGCCACAGTAGGAGACATTTGGGCAGAATTCTTGGTAGTAGCCAGTGCAGGACCAAAGAGGTTGCTCTCAGAGCAGTTGAGAGGTAATGTGGTCAACAGAGGGATCAGCTCAGCAAAAAGTGAACCCCAGGTCAAATAAAAAGGGCGCTGCAGAACTGTCACAATGTCAAGTAATGTAAACGGAATGAGAGGCCTTTAGATGTTCTCATAATCTGAGTGCTTTCCTCTTCTGTGCTACTTGGAGGTGGCATATTACATTTGCCCCATTTGGCTTGCTCTACCTTCTCTCCCTGTTGTGGAAAAAAAAAAAATCCTTTAATGCATCTTAGCTGCAGATGTTCCCTTGCTTTTGTATCTCAAAAGGAACAGCTCAAAACCTGCCAGAGGCACTGCTTGCCCTGCAGGTTTGTTCTCTTATCATCTATTTTAGCTTATGTATTTGTACACCTTACATTTCTGTATCATAGCTCATTTCATCCAGAAGGGATTTTGAGGGAATGCATGTTGTGTCAAGGGAACCAAGGATAAATTGGGCACAATGAGACTAATTCTATCATGCAGGGGACATGGCAGCTGCAGCAAAGAAAGGAGTCACTACTGACCAGTAAGTTATAAAATCGCAAACTGCTCCTTTTGGAGACTGTGTTTACACCTTACATTGAGAACGTACTGATGGTGCCCTCTGCCCTTTAATAGCAGTACTATGACTTCCCGATATGTTGCTTTAGCCCTGAAGAATCAGGTCACATAAAACGGGAATGCTCTGTACTTAAGCAGCACCTTTCATCCGACAGGTTAAGTCCCCCTTACAACCTCTGGTTCATTAACTCTCATAATACTTTCCTGAGGTGACATATATAAACCCCATAGCTTATAGATAGGGTACCAGAAAAGTCACAACACAGTTAGCTGACTAGCTCGGAATGTTACAATATATCTTTTTCTACAATGGCAATTGATTGTAGAGCTCTGAGCTCCAAGGATGTAGACATAACAATTCCCAGGGAAGTGTCCTGTGAACCTGAAATGCCACTGAAATGGCATGCATACAACTACAGGGAGAAAAAGCAATGCTGTTCGGTGTCAGCATTATACAAGGGGAACCTTTGACCATATGCATGAGGTTGACATTATAGTGTCCTGAAAAGTTTCCCGAGCAGAGACTGACATTAACACAAGCAATAGTATCAAACATTCTCAGTCTGATGAGCACAAAGGGGCAGAGGAAGTGTCTAGGAGCATGCCAGGTCATGGCATGGGTGCAAAGTTAGGACACAATCCCAGAGGCAGCATCTGAGAGAAACAGCAGAGATTCAGGAAAGGGAAAATGTGATTCATTATCTTAAATCCCAAGTCCAGGGGTGAAGCCAATTTAAGAACCAATGGAAGCAGACCTGTATAAGAGACAGAAGAAGAGATTCAATCATGATTTAGGCCAAATGCATTCCTTCCAACCATCTTTGTTGTTTAAATAAGAATACTGTGTATTTAGTGACTTAAACACTTTTGGTCTCTGATTTTTTTTTTTTTTTCCTTTTTGTCCTTTTTACTGACCGGTAACGGGATCGCAGCCCTTGGTGTTGCTCCCGCACCACACTCAGCCAGTGAGCGGGAACCGGTCTCCACATGGGATCCGAACCCTCAGTGGGAGCGCCGCTGCGCTCCCAAGTGGCTCACTCTCCAGTGCGCCACCGGGCCAGCCCATGGTCTCTGATTTTTTATTGTCATTGCCATCATCATCATCATCATCACCACCACCATCATCATGCTCCTCATCATTAGAATAAGAAAGAATCCCTGTGATTCTCCTCCTTATGGTCTAGAAAATAGGCAACACATTCATGGACCAAAGTGTGAAAATTCACCTCCTTTTTTTTTATGGTAATAAAACAAAAAGAGCACCTGCCTCCTGCTGATCGCTTAGTAGGCATTCCACTTCTCTGGAAGGTGCAAAAATATTCCCTTAGCACCAACTCTCATTCTTTTCTAGTTTATGTGCTGTGTAGCAGAGAGATAAGGTCTAAACTAGTATCTGTGGATAGGGTCTTTGGAGAGAGTATAGGTTCTCTGTTTCAGCCAAGAAAAAATAGGGGAGAGTTAGTGAAGCTTCCTTGATCCTTAAAGAAAACACATTCGTGTGTGTGTGTGTGTGTGTGTGTGTGTTGGGGATGTGGAGAGAGACAGAGGGGAAAAAAAAAAAAAAAACAGAGGAAGAGAGTAAAATTAATCTGTACTACCAGGGATAGTAGTACAGAAATGCCTTCTGAAGGTACCATCTGGTCTAGTGGACAAGAGTGTTTATCACATGATTGTTTTCCTAGTTTAATTTATATCACTTCACATGTATGAGATCTTTATTTTCACCCTCATACTGACTCCCCATAGAGTGAGAAGTCTATGAATATTTAGAGGTAAAATCTGCCTGTCTCTGAGCTCAGGCTTTTGTCTGGTACTGGGATAACTATAAAATTATTTCACCTAATTCCTAAATTCAGTTTTATATTTGACATGTGAAACTTTTTCAAAAGGGTTGAGGTTGAAGCTGCTAGGGGACTGAGGTCGTCTATGCTGCTCCCTTTTTTGTTGTATTGTTTGGTTTGCATTTGCCAAGGAGTCATTTGAGAATGATTTAGAAAAGTTATGTCTCTAGTGTCGGAGTGTTGCCTCTAGTGGCATTTGACGTCTTAGTAACATTCTGGAACAGGCCCAAACTCAAGCTCTGCACCACACTGGAGCAAAGTCCTTATGATTAGAGTTCTCACTAGACAGAACAAAACATTCCCACAAGTCTTAGAGATGACACGTGTATTTACTAAATGCTATCTTGATGACTGCTTTTTCATACTTTATAGGCTATAAATTATTTGAGGGATAAAGTAAACAAAGCATTTTCCTACCCTTAAATTTCAATTGAAAGATAAATGAATTGGATTTTACTTTTTTAAAAAATCTTTTTAACAGTGGACTGTTATTGAAACCCTGATGCTTACTGGGTTAATTTCATCACTCTCCCAAGACTTTGTTTGCCTCCTACCTTTCTATGAAAGCTTCACATAATTCTCCAAAGTCAGCAGGGCTGATTAACAACAAAAGGAAAGCATTGGCAGAAGTTTCTGACTCACCTTCACCTATTTGGTGTAGTGTTGGCAGGTGCCCTGTAAGTTTCATATTGAGAGTATAGCTGCCTGCGTTTTCATCACGTGATTTAAAGATTATCTGTTAACAATGTATTGTCTCTTGAATTTATGAAGAATTTTAGCCTAGTTTGCCATAGACTTTAATAATTTGGGTTCAAGGACATAAGATATTTGAAATATAAATTAGGTAACCCTTCAGGGATGCAAAATGAAAAAATCAGAGATAACAAAAAAACAGAAGTTTTATGGAAATCAACTCCATTTCCTGAACCCTACTCCCATGTCCCTCCTGAATTTGTCTGATTTTGTCTAATGTCTTTCCTGAGTGGTAACTAGATTGTTACTATCGTTTCTTTACCAAAGGAGATTGTTAATGGGTAGCATTTTTTTCCAGCTGACTCTTAATGATCCATTTTCATATAATCAGTTGCTAACACCCCAACACCAAGGCCTGAAATGTACTGACTGACCCTGTGCTTGCTGCTGCACAGTGGCTGCAGTTCATTAAGGAGCTGAGATACTTCCAAGTACATTGTGGGACTGCAGAGTCTACAGAACAAAGAAATCCACAGGAGCATGTCTAGCCTCTTGTTACTGAAGAAATTATAAAAGGAGATCCCTCTGAGGCCTATGTCTTCCTCAATATTCATGTCTAAATCAACACCAGCCCTGAGATGACTGCAGGCGAGTTGAAAAGCTCTGCGAGATGTCTGTACTGAGCAGTACCCTGGAGGAACTGCAACATTGCTCTTTATAAATAATCAGAGCTGCTCCATCCTAAGGAGAACAGCGAATTGGAATTCACTTTGAACAATCAAAATCTCCATATTCCACAAGTCACGTACATTTAGATCTCTGCACTTTGTTCCAAAATACCAGAATCATTTTTATTTTACTCTATCTATCTAGTTTACTTTTTTACTTAGATTTTTAGTTAGTTAGTTATTTGCTGTAAGCTAAACGGACTATCTCTTTACAAAGCTCTCTTCTGCCACCGGATGATGCATGCATTCTGGCAAGCACAGTAATCGGGTGTCTATTCCAATTCAGAGAGGATTCTTCAGAGAAAGCAGATTTCCTAGGCATCCAAGGTATTGCACTTTAAAGAGGCTGCCAAGAAGTACAGCATGATCTGCAGTAACACACTGAGTATGTAGGTCTTTGGGCAGCCAGATGAGCCTTGGATGTTGCTAGTATGTGGCTGATTTGAATAAGTGTTCTAGGAAAAGGGATAAACACAGCATTCAAGGCCTGATATGCATGCCAAATGCATGCGTATTTGTCCATGCCCACCAAGACCCTTCATAAGGAACAGAAGGAGAGAGATTTTTGTCTTGTGTGTGTGTTTCGGCACCAGTATGTGAAATGATTTCTTAGAAAGTTATCACAAAAAATACAAAAAGTGTGAGTCTCAAGAATATAACAGAGAAAAAATAAAAATAATTAAAAATTTTTAAATGATGGCACCTTATTTTAGGGAGAAGGATTTTCATGATACTCAAAAAGATATTCTTGAAGCATTCATTTGCTAATTCACTCATTCATTCACTCAATAAATATATAAATCTATGATAGGCACTGGGCTATATGCCAGAGCCATGGTTGTGAACAAAATTCTTAAGTGCTTTGTCCTCAGAAAACTTACCTTCTAGTTGAGGAAACAGATAATAAAGAAGTAAACAAGTATACAAGATAATTACAAACTGTGCTATGACGGAGACAAAAAGTGATAAGAAAGTGACAGGGTTTATGGGGGGGAGCAGAAGTTTGCTTATAAGCTGAAATGTGAAGAATAGAAGGAACCAGCTACACAAAAGTGGGGGGAAGAGCATGCCGAGCAGAAGTAGCTGCCCTGAGGCACGAGGAGTTTAATATTTTCAGGAAAGATAAAGTAAGCCCAAGCACAGCATGAATCAGGGCCGTGATCCACATAGCTTAGAAGTGCTTCTCAGACAGATATACCAAAGGACGACACAAGGAAGGAGTGTTATCATCCACAAGTTCACACAAAGACAAGGCCATCTCTCACTCCTCTTATTCTGAATTTCTCATCTGTAAATTGATTTGAATCATCTTGAACCAGTCTATGACAGCCTATACTGCTTTCTGAGGTGTATGTAATAAACTTGGTTGGTTAGCTGCCTGCAGTTTAGAGTAATGTTGCCTTTCTATTTGACCCAAATTGACCTTTTTGAATCTTAAAAGTCTCTCTCTATTTCTAATACTGTGAGACATAGGATTATGTCTCCTCCCATCTTTTCCACACAATCTAGACTTTTACTTACTTTAGAAAAATTCACCTTTGATCTTCATTTCATCTGGACTAAAGATATTTTTATCTTTTTTAGTTTGTTCTTATTGATTATGCCCTTTTACCTTTTAATTATCCTATGGCCTGTGGGGTTGACCTAAGCCTGGGAAGAATTGGTACCACGTGACTGGTGGCATCTGAGTGGTCCAAAAAGTCTCCATGCCCCCAAACATTTTTCCCCAATAGCTCAACAGTTTGAACCCAATGTTTACCTTTGTGACTTCTTTGGATTAATTCTTTGAAGACCCTTATTTGCTAGTTAAGAGCAGTAGTATACTAAATTATCATCAACTCCTTAAATAAAGCCATCTCTGAGGAAGTGGAATACTGGAGAAGTTATGAAAAAGGGATTAAACACCCGGAGGTGGGAAATCAGAGTTAAATTTCTGGATCAGCTCTGTACTTATTTTGTGAGTCTAAATGATTTCTGCAGAGGTATATAACGTATTGCTTCAGAGCAGGGTTCTGGGTTCATACAGACCTGATTAGAAACCTGGCTCCATCAATGACTACCTGGGAAAATCATTCAGCTTCTGTGACCTTCACTTACTCATCTATAAGAAGAGGAAATCAACTGTGCTTAACTCATAAGGGTATTGAAATAATCAAATGAAATAATGTAGGTAAATACTCAGTCCAAAATTAACCCACACTGCAGTATAACTGTAACTATTAAACTTTCTGAACATTTTTTTTCTACCTGTAAAATGGGAGCAAGATTTCTCCAAATCACAAGAATTCTGAGAAGATTTATAGTCTTGTGTTTGTGATATGAATAACATAGTTTATAGATAGATACATATAGAAGCAAGAAAAGACACAGAGAGTGGCAGAAAATAATCACTATGGTGGATGCGGTGTTATACCACCCAGTTGCCTTTTACATTTGGAGAACCTATTCCCCCAGTTTTGGGAGTGCTGTAAGCAGACATCTCTCAGCTTTCAACCCTTTTCAGAATTGCCTGAGCTGTCTCAAATCTATGGCCCTCTCCCCAGAGCAGTTCCTCATCCAATTGGGGGAAATATAAAGCCTGATCCCTTTGTCTATTGTGGCACAACATTGAAGGGCCATCTCAAATTCTAAAGTTCCTGTGGAGTCAGCTGAGGATTTCCTTGAGACTAAATCACAGCACAACTTCTTTTTCCCAATTTTGCTTTCTTTCCTTCCCTTTCTCAGGTGGAGATTCCAAGAGAACTATCCAACAAACCTCCTGCAACCTAGTCTTTGTTTCAGAGTCTTCCTCCAGGGAACCCAATCATGTGCCCTGTCCATTAAAACTTCTTTTGGCCAGAGCAGTTGTTACTTCACTTTTGGTTTGAGATTGGTTGCTATGTCAAATTTATTTTCAAAGATCTCAATTTGATAATATTTTTAGTTTATATTCACATAGAATGTAATAATTTTTTTCATAGCCTGTGCTTTATTTTTTTTATTATTTTAATTTATCAATATACAATATAGTTGATTTTCTTGTCCCTTTACCAATTCCTCCTTTTCCTCCCTGCCTCTTCCCCATCCCCCCATCAACATCATGTTTGTTCACTTGTCTTAACAAGTTCAAGGGAACTGTGAGTGTTGTGATTTCTTCCCCTACCTACATTCGTTTGTATATTTATTTATTTATTTTCATTAGCTCTCACAAATAAGTGAGAACATGCTGTATTTAACTTTTGAAGTAATCTTTTGTATTAGTCCTTTTTGTGCTGCTGTAAAAAAATACATGGAACTGGGTAATTTATTAGAAAACAAAATTTATTGCTTACAGTTTCTAAGGCTGGAGGTCCAAAGTCTATCTGGTGGTGGCAACAGTGACTCAGGGGTCTCGCATTGCAAGATGGTGGAAGCAGAGAGAGCAGAGAGAGAGGAAGAC
Source organism: Galeopterus variegatus (assembly GCF_000696425.1). Taxonomy (NCBI): domain Eukaryota; kingdom Metazoa; phylum Chordata; class Mammalia; order Dermoptera; family Cynocephalidae; genus Galeopterus; species Galeopterus variegatus. The sequence continues at coordinate 910,618 of NW_007726145.1, forward strand.
AGACTCCTCTCTTCTTTTAAAGCCCTCAGAACCACACCACTGACCGCCATTTTTAATCCATTCACTACTGCACAGTCCTACAATCCAATCACCTCTTCAAGGGTCCACCTTTCACTTAGCATAATAGGATTTCCCACCCTCTTAACAGTCACAGTGGAGGCTAAGTTTCTAATACATAAAAATTGGGGGATACAATTCAAGCTTCAGGGAGCTTTGGGGGGACATAATTCAATCCACTACACCTTTGCACAGGAAAATAAAACAGAGAAAACACACACACACACACACACAAACGTAGCTTAATAAAATATTATGAGGCAAACAGCCTTGTAACCATCACTCAGGCCAAAAACTAAAATTTTGTCAGCCGCACAGAAGCCCTTCCATGTGCCTCATTCTAATCACACCCCTCTCCTCTGCAAAGTAACCTCATAAGTAGAATGATTCCTCATACTTTGTAGTTTTATCATCCAAAGGTGCATCTCTAGATATCACAGTTTAGTTTTTCAATTTTTTTTCACTTGATCTGTTCTTTGTTTCTTGTATTCTACAAGTTTCTCCATTTAAAAATTTCCTTACCATTCATCTGTTGCACATCTTGTGTCATTTGACCATTGTTTCCCTCTGTCTGGATTTTGCCAACTGAATTCTCATGGTGCTGTTTAATATATTCCTCTCTCCTTGGTATTTCCTGAAAATTGGCAACTGGATCCAAAAGCTTGGTAAGACTCAAGTTTGATCCTTTTGGCAAGATACAGTTATACTATATTCTTTCCTCTGGAGAAAAGTAAGGTCTGACTATCTCTCTTTTTCTTAAGAGCTCTTAATGCCTGATGCCTACATTTATTAATTCATTGCATTTGTAATATGGTGATATTCTAATTCTATCATTTCTGTTTCAATCATTAGTTGGGATGCTTTCAGAACAAGACACTTCTCCATGTATACTAATTGGTTATCCAATAGTAACATTTAAATAGAAAAGGGAAGATAAATCCTTGAGTCTTTTTTTTTTATTTACCAGAAAATGAATTGGTCAGTTATCATGTTTCTTAGGTTACTAATTATTATGTATTGACATCATTATGAAATCATGGATTTAAATATATTTGATGGGTTTCTTACCATTTTAATTATTATACCTATTGAAACTCAAATTGTCCTATTTCTTCCCAATAGGAGTCTCTTTAATTTTTCTTCTGAGCCCAGTATGAGAGGACCAAAGTAGATTTTTATAGCTTCCTTGCTATCTGATATAACCCATATTATAAGCTTATCATGTACCTTTCCTACCAGAGACCTTTTCTATGTAGAGACATGGAATCAGCTATTCATCCAAAAAGCTCTGTTTTATTTTAGTGGAAAATGGTATTTCAAGATTATTGCTACAATGTTGGCCATTGTTTCTAGGACTTTTCAATAGACAGAGATAGAAAATTATATATAAAATACATATAACTTACAAAAGGGGTCTTCAAAAAGTTCATGGACAGATTTGTATTATCTTTTAATTCTATTTTTGTACAAACTTTTTGAAGTACCCTTATGTATAAAATTATAATTATATTATGTATTAGTTTCTGTTGCTTATAACGACATGCCTGGAACTGGGTGATTTATAAAGAAAAACAAAATTTATTGCATACAGTTTCTGAGGCTGGAAAGTCCAGAGTCCATCTGCTGATGGCAACAGTGACCATCTCACACTTCAAGATGGTGGAAGCAGAGAGGGCAAAGAGAGAGAGAGTAAGACAGACTCTTATCTTCTTTTAAAGCCCTCAGAAACATGCCCTTCAGCACCACTTTTAATCCATTCACTACAGTACTGTCCTACAATCCAATCACCTCTTCAAGGCTCCACCTTTCAATTACCATAATAGGATTTCCTACCTTCTTAACAGTCACAGTGGGGGCCAAGTTTCTAATACATAAAACTTGGGGCATACAATTCAAGCTTCAGTGAGTTTTGAGGGGACATAATTCAATCCATTATATATTATAATATTTTATATAGACAGTGTATACATTATATATAAATTATGCATTTATAATATATAAGATATAACATATAACATGTATAATAAGCACATAATATATTATAATTTTACATATAAGCTACATATGTATATGTAATTTCATATCTCTGTATATAATTATTTATGAGTTCATACCAATACTTGCAATTCCAATCCAGTAGAAGTTTTTATGTATCCTTTACTATATTATACCTATATCTCCTTCTTTCTACATGAAGAGTCCTTCTTGTCAAAAACAGATGACAGAATTCAACTATCATAGAGTTGCTCATTTGCTTGATTCAATAACACACAAAACAGTACCAAAATAACAATGCTAAAACTATCAACCCAATATAGTTGCTGAAAATAATTGAATTTTTTGTATATGCTCTTTCCACATCTCTTCTTCATTTTTTTATAATTGATATAGCATCTAGTATTTATATACATTTTGTGTTTTAACCTTTATTTAGTCTCATTTCCACAGGTTATTATAAATTTATTGGTCACCACCAGTCCTTACGTTGCTGTCATTCTAGTCATTTTGATTGTTTGGAGCTTATTCTCTAGATTTCTTAGACAGTGATTTTGGGAAAGATATTCCTTGAGTTCTTGCATGTTGATGACATAGTTTGCTCTTTACTCTTAACATCAGTTCTTCTCGATGCAAAATCTTGGCTCAGGTTTCTTTTTTGCATACTTTAAATATGTCATCCCATTTACTTGTGGCATAAAGCATTGTTGTAAAAAGAAAAAAATCTGATGATAATCTAATTTTTGTTCCATTATAAGTCACATGTCCTTTTTTTATCTATATGCCCAGAGGATTTTGTTTTGCTTAAAGCCCAGTGATTTTACTAGAATAGGGTTATGTAATGTGTTCTTTTTTTTTAAAGCCAAGGGACAAGTATAATGCAAGTCTGAAAGGATGCCTTCAATCTTCACTGTTTTGAGAAGTTTGCTTGAAAGGTTGAAAGAATATAATCATCCATCTACATGTAGAAGGAGTCCATAAACAGGAGAAATCCCAGTAATTCTTACTCACCAGCTTATGGGCTTTGACTTTCTGACCATGGAAGTTTATTTTTTCCTTTCTATGGGAATCCTGATAACTAAATACAAGTTGTTGTGTTCTAGGGGTCAACCACAACAGTTAGCATATACATTAATTTAATTAGGATCTTATTTACACTTCTGCTGTCTACCATACTCATTTGTTTATTTAAACTAAAGTCATCTGACTAGATTAGAAGCATCAGTAGCTGTCAGTACATGAAAATGTGCTTGACTTTTATTTTTAATAATAAACTTAAGAGGTTCAATTTCTAATAGAATAGGCAATGTTTTCACAAGATGACAATGGAAATCAAAGACAGGGCCTTAGTTAATCTTAGCCTTTGTGATAAAGTTAAAGATAGGGCACTAATTAATGTGGATGCAATTTTCTGATGATACTCCCTACTTGGTCTTTAGTTCCAAAGTTTATTGCTTAGTCATTTCTTTTGCAAAACAGAACATTCTCAAGTGACTTAATGAAGGCCCTGCAAGCAAGTTTCACAGGGTGTCATTTCATTCTGATAATTGCATTTCTCTGGTTCAACCTAGAAAAGATGATATTGGTCAAAAATAATAGATTTTTCTTTAGATCAGCTCTTATTATTGACAGAAAAAGCAAAGTGTAGTGAAAAGAAGATGAGTTTGGAGCCAGAAGATTTGGGGTATGAACCCATTACTTACCAGATGAGTGAGCTTAAACAAGTTACTAAACCTTCCCGTGCCTCAGTCTCATCATCTGAAAAGTGGAGGATGATGGATGACATATTTGTTCTATCTCAAGTAAAATTACGAGTGAGAGAAATGCTGTAAACTATAGGGTGATAGATAATTTCTTTGTATTATGTATTTTTATCAATGACTCACTTATGATGGATTTCCAAAGCAAACATGATAACTTGATATTGAGTATGCTTTTGGTAGGACCTAAAGTATCTTCTGTGAAAACATCAGACAATTAATATTTAAAAACCCATTTTATGTATGAAGTGAAAATAGAAGGGAATCAGAAAACCTTAGAGATCATATACCTATCTCCCAATGCAATCACAATACTGGTTTAGCTTCACTTTGAATTATATTATCTCTTGTGGATTGGCATGGGAATCATTTTGTAAAAGTGATTTCGTCCATACTTTAACCTTAGTAATTACAACACAGTCAACAGAAGTGAATATTTTCATTAATGGGTTGGAATTGTTCGGTTGCCTTAGGTTCATCCTTGTTAATAGTAGCTGTTGCTGATATAAAAAGGGCCTGGCTGCCAACAAAACTGTGAAGGAAGCCAAATTTGTCTTTGGCTATTTTCCTACACTCACGACCCACATCAACATCCTCTTCTCCTTTGTGGCGTGTTGTCTTCCTTACATAGTTGTCTATTTCCTAGCCAGTTTTTGTTGTCACCTGGATGTCATTTCAATAATACCTAATAATTATGGTGTTAGAAAATAATCAGTTCAAGGCACATATCCTCTCACTGTTATTAGTATTTATAAAAAGGGACGTATGAAAGAGAAGAAAGGGCCTAAAGTGATGAAATATAATGGTGAAATGACTGGTAGTACGCTGTATTATGTAAGCAATCACATATTCTGCTCATAGGGTTTTCTTTTTTAGATACAAAAAAGTGCAGAAACTCAAATCAGATCTGTCCAGGACAAGAGTGCTACAATAGAAACAAATAAATAAAACTTATAAAGCCCTGATATTGACTTATTTATTTCTTTCTGAAAACATAGATGGTAGAAAAAAGAAAACTGAATTGAGTGCAAGCACTAATTCATTAGGTTCTTATTAATCTTGGTTTTACTCTAAATGGCAATTCAGAATACATTAATAGTGGTCAAAGACTACTGAAAAGAGTGAGCAGATCTTGTTGTGTGCTAAAATGGATAATAAGGGAGGGGACATGTGCATTAGAGAAAAAGGAATCTATCAGTGATAAACAGCTAGCTACCTGAATATAATTTAGCACATGTTCAGAGCTCATGTCACCAAAATCTTTACTTAGTTCTTTGAGCTGATTACTGGAAACTCAGAAAAAAACGTGGTCCTGAGCAAAGTAGGCAGGCTTGGACCCTGCCTTATACATTGGTTTCCACCTCTTGACCTGATATGAAGGTGGCAGTACATGAATGATAGTCTTGAGAACAAGTTCACTGACTCTCATGAGACAGACCATTTTATTCCTGACTGTGAGAAGCCTCAACAAGCAAACAGTGTTCTTCTCTGTGAATGCCACTGTCTTAATGAAGCTAGGTTTATTTGAGAAAGTGTATGATATAAAAGACTAGATTTGGTAAACCAAAGTCAACCTCTTCCTCAACTTCCAACAAGGGTCACCTTTATCTAGTATACTAGGGAAAATATAGTTTTGTACCACACCCTTTCCTGAATTATCCACTTGGTAGCTGCTTCTCAATCTAATACATTCTTCTCTGTGGCTTCTACCTTCACTGAGAACCACTCTTTGTTAGGGTGAATGACACTGCCTGGAACTCTGGGACTATTTACTACATGATGTGATTCTGCTGCCAAAAACATTTGCCTATATGGAGGAGACAATGTGGAAATATCCATCTTTATCTTGTTACATCTGCACAGTATAGTAATGCTAAGTATTTAAAATATACAACAGTAGACTTTAATAAAACATTACAAGTAATAAAAAGAAATTACAATTTTAGAAAGAAAAATGTAAAAAGCTATGCTTTAGCCAATAGTTCAAGGGAAAAATATCTTCAGCCCTTTATGTATGTTTTACTCATGGGCCCCAGTAGTTCCCCACCTTGTTCCTCTGCTTCAAGGTCTGGTCTTTCTATTCCCTTCTAAGAAAATTATCTTCTTAAAAAGTCCACAGTACAAATTTTCCACTACCCCTTAAACCATTGGGAAATCCCACTCTTTAACTACAGGGTTGGGCATTCTTCAGGATACATTTCCCCCACCACTACCACCAAGTGTCATCATAGGACACAATGACATGCAGCAGTACATTTTCCAAAATCTGAGTTATAAATAAAAACTTTAAAGCCATAGAAGAAGTGGATGAAATGTTTGGGTGAGGAGAGTAAACTCTTCAGCAAAACAATCAGAAGATAGGCTTTGATCCTCCAAGATTCTGTAACCTGAGGTCTTCTCCTTAGTGGGAGGTGAAAATATTGCTTCCTGTGATCTTATGTCTTATGGTCACCAAAAGTTTAACTATTCTCTCTCCCCGCCCTCATTCTCTCTCTCTGTTTCTGTGTGTGTCTCTCTCTCACCCCCCCACACACCCATAGACACACACACACACATATGGGCCTAGTTGCTGAGGAAAAATTGTAATTCTCAGAAGCAGTAGAGTCTAGGTTCATGTTAAGAATAATTTGTATAAATATGCTCTACCAATAGCATAGTGCAAAAAGCATTGTACATTATTATGATAATTTTAAATTCACATTATTATAAATACACTATTTTTTATATAAATACATACTACAACTTTATGTCTATATTATTACACTATCAGAATGGTGCTGCTTCTCCCTAAACTCATTTTATGACACCTATTCGGTATATATTTGCTGGAAGTCTATCAATAGGAAATGGGACTTATTACTATGCCCATTCCAAGTAACAGAACCATCTACCTTTATAGTTTACCTTCCGGCTACTAAAAGACCCAGAACAACTTTTGGCTTATCACATTAATTTGCTTTAGTCCAGAGGTGGGGAGGAGTGGAACACTAATTTTGCCTAACCCATTTCCAGCAGTAGAAGGATTTATTAACTACTAGCCCATAGCAGTTCCCCAAGGTCAGGGTTTAAGTGGTTATAATTCTCCCAGGTACACTTGCTTCTTTATATAAGTGAATTGGTGAATTGGTGAGAGAGCGAGTGAATACACAGGTACCTAGCCATATTTCCTGCCACAGACTGTGGTGTACTCTAACAGGGTAGGTAGTTCACTGTGATTACTTAGTTGGTAAACCAATATCCCTCTATACATTTCGATCCAAGGAGAAATAATTATTTTCTTCAAGTACTTGAAGAAATCCATGAACTATTGACAAGAAACTAATAAAATTTAATTAGATGGTCACATCTGTGCTTATGATGTTCTAACCAAAATAATTTTCTCTCACATACCCTAGTTTGGATGTAAGAAATGTAACATAACAGTAATTCCAAGAACTAAGAAAAGAAAATAGATTTATTTCTAAAATCAGAGAAGGCTATGCTTGTGAACTTTCTCTCTCTCTCTCTCTCTCTCTCTCTCTCTCTCTCTCTCTCTCTCTCT
>NW_007726145.1:918949-926563 GCF_000696425.1 Galeopterus variegatus
TATATATATATATATATATATATATATATATATACACACACACACACACACACACAGTTAAATGGGAAAACTACAGACTGGGCAGCTAAATCATGCTAACTCCTTTTCTTTTAAAAACTCCTAATAACTAAGAACTTTAATATGCAGCTCCTGCATGCCCGATGATGCAGGTTAATATAATTAAAATTGGTCAGAGAAAGACAGGCAAGAGAATAGTAGGTGTATTAGTCCATTTTTGTTGCTTATAACAAAATACCTCAAACTGGGTAATTTATAAAGAAAAGAAAATTTATTGCTTACAGTTTCTGAGGCTGGGAAGTCCAAAGTCCATCTGGTGGTGGCAACAGTGACCCAAGGGTCTCACATTGCAGGATGGTGGAAGCAGAGAAAGCAGAGAAAGAGCAAGACAGACACTCCTCTACTTTTAAAACTCTCAGAACCATGCCCCTGACCACCATTTTTAAGCCATTCACTACTGCGCAGTTCTACAATCCAAATACCCCTTCAGGCCTCCACCTTTCAATTACCATAAAAGGATTCCCCACCATCTTAACAGTCACAGTGAGGGACAAATTTCTAATACATAAAACTTGGGGGGACACATTTCAAGTTCCAGTAAGTTTTGCAGGGGGATAAAATTCAATCCACTGCAGTAGGATAGCACACTATGGTGTGTGTCTGTATATATGTACCCTCAACAAGAAAAATAGTTTTTAAAAAAATATGTCCAGGGCCGACCCCGTGGCTCACTTGGGAGAGTGCAGCACTGAGAGCGCAGCGGCGCTCCCACCGCAGGTTTGGATCCATATAGGGATGGCCCGTGCACTCACTGGCTGAGCGCAGTGCGTGCAACACCAAGCCAAGGGTTGCGATTCCCTTACCAGTCACAAAAAAAAAAAAAAAAGAAAAGAAAAAAGAAAAAATATGTCCAAACAAAGTAGTGTGATTATGTAAGTTATCATCATCTAGGGAAACTGGGTGAAGAGTCCACAAAAGCTCTCTATACTAGTTTTGCAACTTCTGTACTTCAACCTATTTCTATATAAAAGAAAAGAAAGGGCAATGGGTGGTGGGGAGGGGAGGACGAAGACACAACAATCACAGCAATTCCTTGAACTTGTTAAGACAAATGAACAGATATGATGTAGTGAGGGGAGAGGGAAAAGAAGGAGGGGGGTAAGAGGAACGGGTAAAGAGTCACCAAAATCAACTACAACATATATTGAGAAGTTAAAATAAAAAGTTAAAAAAAATTTTAAAAAGGATTTCAAAAACACATAAAGATACTTGGTAAAAGAAAGATAAAATAAGATAAGAAAGGGAAAAATAATTACTACGTAAAAAATTGTATTGTGTATATTTCAAAAACAATCTACAATAACTTATGATTTGGAGAGGAAAAAAAAATGCTCAGGGATTTTCTAGTAAAACCAGGGTGGTTTTTTTCCCTATAGACTTTACAACGTGGTTAGAGAGGTTACTTTGTACCAGTTGTAATGCAAAGCAAATTTATTCTCATTGTTATTTTCCATTCTAAAATTACTTATATTCTAGAACCCTAGACTATGAGTTTTATGTAGAGATGACACCTTACTCACTCCCATATTTGAAGTATAGAGCATGATCCTTGTTGAGTAGTAGTAGCTTAAATTGTTTCTTATGGCTGAATAAATTTTATTTGTTCTTGTAGTGGACGTTTGCAGTTTGGGTTTTTTGTTTGTTTGTTTGTTTGTTTTCAGTATCCATTATTTCTTCCTAAGAGCACTCCTATTTCATTTTGATCAGTTTCTTATTCCCCATTTGAGACAATCTGGTGGAAAAGTAATCAGCATCTTCCTAAACCCCTACCCCTAGCCAAAGAACAAGCACATGCTGTACAATTAGATGCCCCCTCCCTGGAATTTGACTTGAGCTGAAGGACAAGGATACCGAAAACAGTTGTTATTCATCCATTCCAGCAGTAGGCTCCTGATGAAAATGACTGTAACAGAGGCTGCTAACTGCTTCCTAAATCCTAGATTCCCAACTCCCTTAGTGTTACTACCACTGATTTGAGCTTCACACATAGTCTCCAAGAATAAAGTCTACATTTCTTAGTCTCCCTTACATCCATATGTAGTCATGTGACCAAGTGTGGGCTAAGGATGTATGATGAGAGGTAAGGTATGAAATTTCTGAGATGTGTCTTTAAAGTTAGCAAACATCCCCTTCTTCTTACTTTCTTTTATTCTACTAGTTGGAATATTGCCTGAATTATGAGCTTTCTTGGAATATGCATATGGGAAACAGCCTAGAGTTGACAGAGAAAGAGGATAGAATGATTTTGGGCCCATGGATTACCTCAAACAAAAATCATAAAAGATAATATGTGATGTAACTACATTTCCACTGGAAATTGATGAATCACAGAGACAAAAAGTTGTAAACAAATAGAACATTAGAACAATAATAATAAACCTTTTCAAACATTCAATAGGTAGAAAATATGAACTACTTTCAGATTCACAAGGATGATCTACAAATTTGGCTCCATATCAGATTACAAAGGCCTTAACAATATTCTAATAATAGGGAACATGCACACCACAGTAACTGGACATGATGTAAGTCAATTATAAAGTAATGCTTAAAATTTTTTCAAATCCCGAAAACACTGCTAAATAACTCACAGGTTGAAGAAAAAAGTTACAGTGGGTAGGCGGGGCAAGATGGCACACTAAAAGTGCCCAACATATGACCCTCCCACATAAAGGGACCAGAGCAAGGAGAGGACAGCTGAGTACAGGGGAGATCATCAGTGGGAGAACATGGGAGGGCAATGGGAGCCTGGTGAAGATCCTGTGGAGCACAAAAATCAAGCAGGGTGTTGTAGAGGAGAAAGAGGCATGCAGATTCAGCCACTACTACATCTCCCAAGCCAGGATCAGTCTGGAAGAATTCTCACTTGTGGCTAAAAGAATCTGCTCAGCTATGAGAACTTCCCAGCAGGAGTCCTCCTTGTGCTCCTGCTCCAGCCTGATGCCTCCAACACAGCAACCACCTGTGCCATTGCCTAGCCCCAGAGCCTTGGCCCTTCTCCATGCACAGGAGTTTATCTACACAGTGTACCCCACCATGCAACTCACTTTGCCTGCGTAGCACCAGGTACCTGGAGGGCTCCAGCCTTCTAGTTCCCTACATGGCCCCAGGAGCCCATGTGACCCCAACCACCCAGGCACCTGAGGGTCCCCAACCACCTTCTTGGGTCTAGCCATCCAGCTGCCCATTCAACTCCACCTGCCCATGTGACCCCAACCACCCAGTTGTCCATGCAGGCCTACCCACTCACATGGGCCAAGCCATCAAGCCACCTGCATGGTCCTAGCTGCCACAACCACCACCATGGCCCCACCTGTACATGCAGGCCCAACCACTCAGCCACCTGGATGGCCTTAGCTGTCCCAACTACCCACACAGCCCCCACCCACCTGTGCAGGCCCAGCCATGCATTTCAGCCTCAGCCACAGATGTAACTGCTAGCATCCCCCAGAAATGCTGAGTATACCCAGAGCTACTGAGTCTATCCACAACCAAAACTAAAACACCCCACACAACAAGCAATTTATAACAAATCTACAGGTGGGAGACTCTGCCCTAAAAAGCCCAACAGAGTAATAGAAGAAGCAACCACCAGACTAGTCTTCAATGTAAGGATACAAGAAATATGAAAATGCAAAAAAATATGACACCACCAAAGGAAAACTATAATTCTCAAATACCAGACCACATAAAACAGGAAACTGTTGATATGTCTGAAAGGGAATTCTTAGTAAAAATCGTAAAGAAATTCAGTGACATACAAGAAGATTCAGTTAGAGAACATAATGAAATAAGAAAATCAATCCAGGATATGAAAGAGGAAATTTACAAAAAGAAAAATTCCATAAAAAAGAATGTAGCAGACCTCTTGAAACTGAAAGTCTCATTCAATGAAATAAAAACTGCAATTGACAGCATAAGCAGCAGGCTAGAGCAAGTGGATGAAGATTTAACAGTCAAAAATATATATGCACTCAACACTGAAGCACACAGATATATAAAGCAAACACTATTAGACCTAAAGAAAGCAATAGACCTCAGTACGATAATAGTTGGGCAACTGAACACAGCTCTATCAGCATTGGACACATCATCCAGGGAAAAAAACAACAAAGAAACAAGATTTTAAATATACTTCAAGCTGATTGGACTTAGCAGATAGCTACAGAATTTTTCTTCCAACAGTTACAGAATACATATTCTGCGCATCAACACATGGAATATTCTTGGGGATAGACTATATGTTACATCACAAATCAACTCTCAACGAATTGTGAAAAATGGAAATCATTTCGAGTAACTTCTCAGACCACAAAGAATTGAAACTAGAAATCATAAGAATCAAAATCTGTACAAAAATCTGTACAAAATCTTCTTAAGTTTGATAAACAATTTCAGTAAAGTTGAAGGATATAAAACCAACATGCAAAAATCAGTAGCATTTTTATACTCCAACAATGAACTAGCAAAAAAAAAAAAAAAAAAAAAAAAAAAACTCAAGAAAGCTAGTCTACATACAATAAGCACCAAAACATAAAAATACCCAGGAATAAATTATATCAAGGAGGTGAAAGATTACTACAATGAGTAGTACAAATCACTACTAAAAGAAATTACTGAGGACAGAAAAAGAAGGAAAAACATCCCATGGTCTTGGATAGGAAGAATTAATAATGTGAAAATATCCACATTATCCAAAGAAATCTACAGATTCAATGTGATCCCCATCAAAATACCAATGACATTCTTCGAAGAAGAAGGAGGAGGAGGACGGGGAGGGGAGGGGGAGGAGGAGGAGGAAGAGGAGGAGATGGAGGAGGAGGAGGAGGAGGAGGAAGAAGGAGGAGGAGGAGGAGGAGGAGAAGAAGAAGAAGGAGAAGAAGAAGAAGAATATAGCCAGAGGCATAACAGTACCTGACGTCAAATTATACTACAAATCTATAGTAACCAAAAACATGGTTCTGGCATAAAAATAGACACTCAGACTAATGGAACAGAATAGAAAACCCAGAAATCAACCCACATACTTACAGCCAACTAATGTTTAACAAAGGCACCAAGAATATACTTGTGGAAAAGACTGCCTCTTCATTAAATGGTGCTGGGAAAACTGGATATCCATATGTCAAAGAATGAAACTAAACCCGTACCTCTTGCCATATACCCAAATCAACTCAAAATGGATTAAAGATTGCAATATAAGGGCCAGCCCAGTGGTGCACTGCTACAGTGCGCTGCTTGGGAGCACGGCGGCGCTCCCGCCGAGGGTTCGGATCCCACATACAGACCGGCCGCTCACTGGCTGAGCGAGGTGCGGGCGCAACACTGAGGTTTGCGATCCTGTTGCCGGTCCCGGTCCGGTTTGGGAGCGACACTGAGGGTTGCGATCCGTTGCTGGTCACGAAAAAAGACAAAAAGGAAAAAAAAAAAAAAAGATTGCAATATAAGACCTGAAACTATAAAATTCCTAAAAGAGAACATAAGAGAATCACTTCACGCAGTAGGACTGGGCAAAGACTTTATGAATTTGACTGCAAAACATTGGAAACAAAAGGAAAAATAATCAAATGGGATTATATCAAACTAAAAAGCTTCTGCCCAACAAAAGAAACAACAGAGTGAAAAGACAACCTACATTTATTTTTTTGTTCAAGCACAGATTCTAATAAAAGGTGGGGCATATGGAACCATGCAGAGGGGAAGCTATGTTTTTTTGTTTGTTTGTTTGTTTGTTTGTTTTGAGCTTAACTGTACTTTTATTATTTTTTTTATTTTATTTTGTCAATATACAATATGACTGATTATTGTGGCCCATTACCAAAACCTCCCTCCTTCCTCTCTCTCCCCCTCCCTCCCAACAATGTCCTTTCTGTTTCCTTGTTGTATCAACTTCAAGGAATTGTTGTTGTTGTGTCTTCTTCCCTCCCTCCACCCAGGTTGTTTGTGTATTTATTTATTTATTTTTAGCTCCCACAAATAAGTGAAAATATGTTATATTTCTCTTTCTGTGCCTGACTTGTTTCACTTAATATAATTCTCTCTAGGTCCATCCATGTCATTGCAAATGGCAGTATTGCATTCTTTTTTATAGCAGAGTAGTATTCCATTGTGTAGATATACCACATTTTCCGTATCCACTCAACTGATGATGGGCATTCGGGCTGGTTCCAACTCTTAGCTATTGTAAAGAGTGCTGCAATGAACATTGGAGAACAGGTATACCTTCGACTTGATGGTTTCCATTCCTCTGGGTATATTCCCATCAGTGGGATAGTTGGGTCATATGGTAGATTTATCTACACTTGTTTGAGGAACCTCCATACCATTTTCCATATAGGCTGTACCATTTTGCAATCCCACCAACAATGGGGGATTTATCATTCACAGTCTTTTGGATGTTAGCCATCCCAACTGAGGTGAGATGGTATCTCGGTATGGTTTTGACTTGCATTTCACAAATTCTGAGTGATGTTGAGAATTTGTTCATGTGTCTGTTGGCCATTCGTATATCTTCCTTTGAGAAATGCCTACTTAGCACTTTTGCCCATTTTGTAATCGGGTTTCTTGTTTTTTTCTTCTAAAGTTGTTTCAGTTCCTTGTATATTGTGGATATTAATCCTTTGTCAGATGTATATTTTGCAAATATTTTCTCCCACTCTGTTGGTTGTCTTTTCACTCTGTTAATTGATTCTTTTGCTGTGCAGAAGCTTTTTAGCTTGATATAATCCCATTTGTTTATTTTTCCTTTGGTTGTCTATGATTTTGGGGTTATATTCATGAAGTCTGTGCCTAGCCCTACTTCATGAAGTGTTTCTCCTATGTTTTCTTTAAGAAATTTTATTGTTTCAGGGTGTACATTTAATTCTTTTATCCATTTTGAGTTGATATTAGTATATTGTGAGAGGTATGGGTCTAGTTTCATTCTCCTGCATATTGATATCCAGTTATCCCAGCACCATTTGACGAAGAGGCAGTCTCTTCCCCAGTGAATAGGCTTGGTGCCTTTGTCAAAGATCAGATGGCTGTAGGTGTGTGGGTTGATTTCTGGATTCTCCATTCTATTCCCTTGGTCATTGTGTTTGTTTTTATGCCAGTATAGGTGTGTGGGTTGATTTCTGGATTCTCCATTCTATTCCCTTGGTCATTGTGTTTGTTTTTATGCCAGTATAGGTGTGTGGGTTGATTTCTGGATTCTCCATTCTATTCCCTTGGTCATTGTGTTTGTTTTTATGCCAGGACCATGCTGTTATGGTTATTAGAGCTTTGTAATACAGTTTACAGTCAGGTAGTATTATGCCTCCAGCTTTATTATTATTATTATTATTTTTTTTTTGCTCAGAATTGCTTTGGTTATGCATGGTCTTTTGTTATTCTGTATAAATGTCTGGATAAATTTTTCCATTTCTGAGAAAAATGTCATTGGAATTCTGATGGGGATTGCATTGAATTTGTATATCTCTTTGGGTGGTATGGATATTTTCACAATGTTGATTCTTCAAATCCAAGAGCATGGGATATCTTTCCATCTTCTTGTGT
>NW_007726145.1:926781-955432 GCF_000696425.1 Galeopterus variegatus
TAGTTCTCATTATAGAGATTTTTCACATCCTTGGTTAACTCAACTCCTAAGTATTTT
The DNA here is from genome assembly GCF_000696425.1 of Galeopterus variegatus. NCBI lineage: Eukaryota > Metazoa > Chordata > Mammalia > Dermoptera > Cynocephalidae > Galeopterus > Galeopterus variegatus. The sequence continues at coordinate 926,839 of NW_007726145.1, forward strand.
ATTTATTTATTTATTTATTTTGGTGGCTATTGTAAATGGGCAGGCTTTCTTGATTTCTTTTTCTACATGTTCACTATTGGAGAATAGAAATGCTACTGATTTTTTGTGTGTTGGTTTTGTATCCTGCTGCCTTGCTGAAATCGTTTATCAACTACATTGCTGAAATTACTTATCAACTCCAAGAGTTTTTTTGTAGAGCCTTTAGGCTGTTCAATATATAGGATCATGTTATCTGCCAAGAGGGACAGTTTGACTTCACCTTTTCCAATCTGGATTCCCTTTATTTCCTTCTCTTCTCTGATTGCTCTGGCTAGTACTTCCAGCACTCTGCTGAATAGGAGTGGTGAGAGGGGGCATCCTTGTCTAGTTCCTGCTCTTAAAGGAAAAGATTTCAGCTTTCCCCCTTCAGGATGATATTGGCAGTGGGTTTATCATATATGGCTTTAATTATGTTGAGATAGTTTGCATCTATACCTACCTTATAGAGGGTCTTTGTCATGAATGAATGTTGAATTTTATCAAATGCTTTTTCAGCATCTATAGAGATGATCATATGGTCCTTGTGTTTGATTTTATTAATATGGTGTATCACATTTATTGATTTGCATATGTTGAACCACCCTTGCATCCCTGGGATGAATCCCACTTGATTGTGGTGTGTAATTTTGCGTATGTGTTGCTGTATTCTGTTAGCTAGTATTATATTGAGGATATTTGCATCTATATTCATCAAGGATTTTGGCCTGTAGTTTTCTTTTTTGTATTTACCTGGTTTTGGTATCAGGGTGATGTTTGCTCCATAGAATGAGTTTGGGTGAATTGCGTCTGTTTCAATCTTTTGGAATATTTTGTAGAGAATTGATGTTAATTTCTCTTTGAATGGTAAAATTCTGCTGTGAATCCATCTGGTCCTGAGCTTTTCTTTGTTTGGAGCCTTCTGATGACAGCTTCAATCTCTTTTATTGTTATTGGTCTGTTCAGATTTTCTACATCTTCTTGGCTCAGTTTTGGTAGTTTGTGTATGTCCAGAAATTTATCCATTTCCTCCAGATTTTCAAATTTGTTGACGTATAGTTGTTTATAGTAGTCTTAAATGATTCCTTGTATTTCAGATGTATCAGTTGTAATATCACCTTTTCCGTTTCTAATTTTTGTTATTTGGATCTTCTCCCTTCTTTTTATAGTTAGCCATTCTAATGGTTTGTCAATATTATTTATCTTTTCAAAAAACCAACTTTTTGATTCATTGGTATTTTGTATTGTTTTTTGGGTTTCAATTTCATTAAGTTCTGCTCTGATCTTAATGATTTCTTTCCATCTGTTAACTTTGGGTTTGAATTTTTCTTGTTTTTCTAGTTCTTTAAGGTGAAATATCAGGTTGTGATGAAAAGTCTGATGTTAGTCTGATTGGGGCTCCCTTACAGGTGATTTGACGCTTCTCTCTTGCAGCTTTTGTGATTCTCTCTTTGTCTTTGAGTTTTGCCAATTTGACTATAACATGTCTTGGAGAAGCCCTTTTTGGGTTGAATACGTTTGGGGATCTTTGAGCTTCCTGAATGTGAAGATCTGTATCTTTTCCTAAACCTGGGAAGTTTTCTGCCACTATTTTGTTGAATATGTTTTCAGTGCAATCTCCTTTTTCCTCCCCTTCTGGAATACCCATGACTCAGGTATTTGAACACTTAAGGTTGTCTGATATCTCTCTTAGATTATCTTCAATGTTTTTAATTCTTTTTTCTTTTTTCTTTTCTGTATTATTTCAAACAGCCCATCTTTAAGGTCAGAAGTTCTCTGTTCTGCTTCTGCAAGCCTGCTGGTTAAACTCTCTGTTGTGTTTTTCATTTGGTTGAATGAATTCTTTAGCTCAGCAAGCTCTGCTACATTCTTTTTCAGGGCATCGATTTCCTTGTACATTTCTTCCTTCAGGTCCTGCATACTTCTCCTTGTTTCATCGTGTTGTCTAGTTTAATTTTCTTGTATCTCATTTAGTTTCCTTAGAATTATCACTTAAAATTCCTTGTCAGACATTTCAAGGTCTTCTTGTTCTATAGGATTTAGATCTTGAGATTTATTACCCTTTGGTGATGTACTTTCTTGATTTTTCATATTTCTGGTACTTTCCTTTGATGTTTTATCATCGTGGAAGGGGATTTCACAGTCCACTGGTTTGACACTATTGTCTGGCTAGGATACTGCTGGGATTGCCAATTTGGTATGGCTGCCTCAGGGTCTGTTTGGTTGCCCACTAGTGCCTCAGGTGTATGGTCACCTCGGATCTTGTGCCTCTCAGGGGAGGTGCCTCTGTGGTCAGCATGCCCTCAGCCAGGCTGGGGATGGAGTCTGGTGCTGGTGGCAAGGCCTACCTGCTGAGTCATGTGCTGGCAACACAGGGCATGTGGTCTCCACAGATCTTGGGCTTCTCCAGCTGGGTGCCTCTATGATCCCAACCTACAGTATGGGTGAAATTATTTGCTAATTATATGTCTGACCAAGGATTAACATCCCAAATATAGAAGGAACTCAAACCGATAGATCTGCCATAACATCCAGCAATCCCATTGCTGGGTATATATCCAAAGTAATAGAAATTATCATGTCAAAGTAATACTTGTGCTCCCATGTTCATCACAGAACTATTTATAATAGCCAAGATATGGAACCACCCTTTATGTCCATCATCACATGACTGGATAAGGAAAATGTGGTATATTTACACAATGGGATACTCCTCTGCCATAAAAATGAATGAAATCCTGATATTTGTGGCAACATGGATGAAATTAGAATAAATTATGTTAAGTGAAATAAGCTTGGCACAGAAAGAGAAATAGTGTGTGGCCTCATACACAAGTGGGAGCTAAAAACATAAACAAATAAATAAATAAAAAGAAAGAAAGATACAACAATTATAATAATCCATTGAACTTTCAAAAGGAGGGAATAGAACTGAGGTTACTAGAGATGGAAAAGGGGTAGGAGTAGGGGGCTAATGAGGAGTTGTTTAAGGGTCACAAAAACAATTACATTGTATAATGTTAAATACAGTAATTATCCTGATTTGAACATCACATACTGCACACAGGTATTGTGATTTCATTCAACAGTGATTTGTAGTTGTCATTGTAGAGATCTTTTACCTCCTTGGTTAAATTAATTCTTAGGTATTTTATTTTGGGGTGACTATTGTAAATGGACTAGCCTTTATTTCTTTTTTGGCTAGTTTGTTGTTGGAATATAAAACACTACTGTTTTTTGCATGTTGGTTTTTTACCCTTCAACTTTACTAAATTTGTTTATCAACTCTTAAGATTTTTTTGTAGTTTTTTCTATATATAGAATCATGTCACCTGCAACCAGGGACAATTTGACATCATCTTTTCTAATCTGGGTGACCATTGTTTCTTTCTCTTGGCTGATTGCCCTGTCTAGTACTTCCAATACTATGGTAAATAGGAGTTGTGTGAGTGGGCATCCTTGTATTGTTCCTGTTCTTAAGGGAAAGGCTTTCAGGTTTTGCCCATTCAGGATGATATTGGCAGTGAGTTAGTTATGTATGGCTTTCACCGTGTTGAGATAATTTCCTTCTGTACCCAGTTTGCTGAGAGTCTTTATCATGAAAGGATATTGAATTTTGTCAAATGCTTTTTCTGCATCTATTGAGATAATCATATGGTTTTTCTCCTTGATGGTGTTGATATGGGGTATCACATTCATTGACATGTGTCATGTTGAACCATCCTTGCATCCCTGGGATGAATCCTACTTGATCATGGCATATAATTTGTTTGATGTGTTGTTGTATTCTTATTGCTAATATTTGTTTGAGGAATTTTGTGTCTATATGCATTAGTGATATTGGCCTGTATTTTTCTCTTTTTGTTGTATCTTTGTCTGGTTTTGCTATCAGAGTGATGCTGGGCTCATAGAATGAGTCTGGGAGAATGACCTCTGTTTCAATCTATTGAAATCAGTTGAAGATAAGTGGTATTAAATCCTCATTAAGTGTTTGGTAGAATTCAGCAGTAAAGCCATCTGGACCTGGGCTTCCCTTTGTTGGGAGACTGTTGATTACTGCTTCAGTCTCATTGCTTGTCATTTGTGTGGTCAGGTTTTCTATATATTCTTGGTTCAGTCTTGGTAGTTAGTATATATCCAGGAATTTATCCATTTCCTCCAGGTTTTAAAATTTGCTGTTGTATAGTTGTTTTTAATAGTCTGTAATGATTCTTTGTGTTTCTGGAGTATCACTTGTAATGTCTCCTCTTTCATTTCTGATATTTGTTATTTGGGTCTTCTCTCTTCTTTTTTTAGTTAGCCTAGCTAATGGATTGCCCATTTTGTTTATCTTCTTGAAAAAACAAGTTTTTGTTTTATTGATATTTTGTATCATTTTTTGCATCTCTTTTTAATTTAGTTCTGCTTTCATCTTAATCTTTTCTTTCATTCTACTAATTGTAGAATTAGATTGCTCTTGTTTTTCTTGTTCTTTGATGCATAAGATTAGGTTGTTTATTTAAATCCTTCTATTCTTTAGATATAAGCATTTATTGCAATACACTTCCCTCTTAGTAATGCTTTTTGCAGTATCCCACAGGTTTTGGCATGATGTGTCCTTATTTTCCTTAGTTTCAAGAAATTTTTTTATTTCCTTTTTAATTTCTTGGGCCCATGTGTTGCTCAGGAGCATGTTGTTTAGCTTTCATATGTTTGTATATTTTCTAGAGTTCCACTTGTTACTGATTTCTCATTTTAGTCTATTGTGGTCTGAAAAGATCCTTGAAATGATTTCAATTTTTATAAATTTGCTGAGACTTGATTTGTGATCTCATGCAGTCTTTTCTGGAGAATGTTCCATTTGCTGATGAGAAAAATTAAGTTCTCTGGTTGATGGGTGAAACATTCTGTAGATTCCTGACAAGTCCAATTGACCTAAATTTTGGTTTAAATTCTGTGTTTCTTTGTTGATTTGTTGCCTAGAGGATCTGTCCAATGTTGGGAGAGGAATGTTCAGGTCTCCAACTATTATTGTATTAGGGTCTATCTCTTTCTGTAGGTCTAATTGTGTTTGCTTTATATATCTGCATGCTATGATGTTTGGTGCATAAATATTTAAGATTGCTATGCCTTCATGATGTACATATCCCTTTATCATTATACAGTGGCCTTTGCAATTTTTGGTTTAATGTCTACTTTATCCAATATAAGAATAGCTACTCTTGCTCATTTTTATTTCCATTGCATGGTATATCTTTTCCCACCCCTTCACCCTCAGTCTGTGTGTGTCTTTACAGGTAAGGTGAGGTTCTTGTAGACTTCATATAGTTGGGTCGAGCTTTTTAATCCTATCTGCCAGTCTGTGTCTTTTGAATGGGGAATTTCATCTGTTTACCTTTAGGGTTTTTATTGAAATGTATTGCCCTCTTCCTGGCATCTTATCTATTTTCATTTGGATGCTTTAAATATCTTTTGGTTCTTTCTCTTTTATTGTTTGTCTTTGGTGTTGGTTTTTGCAGGTGGTAAGGTATAGTTTCTTTCTCTTTCTCATTAGCATTTTTGCTCTACCAGTGGATTTTGTTCTTTCTTATGCATTCATGGTAGTGATGATCATATTTTGGATTCTAGATGCAGGACTCTCTTGAGGATTTCTTATGGGCTGGTTGTGTGGCAGTGAACTCCCATAGTGTTTGTTTATCTGAGAAATATGCCATTTCTCCTTCATTTTTGAAGGATAGCTTTCCTGAGTTTAGTATTTTGGGCTGGCATGTTTTTTTTTCTCTCTTTTAGTATTTGGAATATATCATCCCATTCTTGTTTGGTCTGTAGAGTTTCTGTTGAGAAGTCTGCTGTTGGCCTGATGGGGATGTCTTTACAGGTAACTTGTTCCTTTTTCTTGCTGTTTTTAGGATTCTATTTTTGTTGCTGAGTTTTTCCAGCTTGACAATAATATGTCCCAGAGAGGACCTTTTTGTATTGAATCTATTTGGGTTCCTTGAGCCTCCTGAATCTGAAGGTCAATTTCTCTCCCTACACCTGGGAAATTTTCTGTTCTTATTTCATTGAATATATTCTCAAAAATGCCTTTTCTTGCTCCTCTCCTTCAGGAACACTCATGATTCAGATGTTTGTGTGCTTAAGGTTGTCTACTAACTCTCTTAGATTTTCTTCATTTCTAAAAAATTCTTTTTTCTTTTTTATGGTTTCCTGAGTTATTTCGAAGAGACTCTTCAAGATCAGAAATTCTTTCTTCTGGTTCCTCTAGCTCACTGGTTAAGCTCTCAGTTGTGTTTTTTATTTCATTGAATGACTCCTTCAGTTCCTTGAATTATTCTATATCCTATTTTATATTAATAGTCTCTTTGTAAAATTCCTCCTTTATATCCTGGATAGTTTTTCTAAGTTCATTGTGTCACCTAACTGTGTCTTCTTGTATCTTATTGAGCTTTCTTAAGATTTTTACTCTTAATTTTTTTCAGTAATTTTTTTTTTTGTCTTTTTCGTGACTGGTAAGGGGATTCCAACCCTTGGTGTGGTGTCGCCCACACCACGCTCAGCCAGCGAGCGCACTGGCCATTCCTATAAAGGATCCGAACCCACGGCGGGAGCGTCGCTGTGCTCCCAGCGCCGCACTCTCCCAAGTGTGCCACGGGCTCGGCCCATTTTTTCAGTAATTTAAAGAGTTTCCTGCTCTATGGAGTCTGGTATTTGAGAGTTATTGTATTCCTTTGGTGGACTTATATTTCCTTGTTTTTTTCTATTTCTAGTATCTCTACGTTTATGTCTAGCCATCTAGTAGAGCAGTTGCTTCTTCTTTTACTCTTCTTCCTTGGAATCCACTGGTGACCCTCTTTGTGTCAAGTGTTGCTCTTTGAGCAACAGTGGCTGCTGTGGCTGTTGCCATCATAGCAGGCCATCCTTGCAGTGGTGATGGCTGAGGCAGTGGCTTTGCAAGGTTGCCTGTGTTGCAGCAGTAGCTCTAGTGGCAGTGGGCCGCTGGCAGTGCTGGTGGTTGTGGCAACTGCAGCAGTGGCAATTGCAGCAGTTACCTGCTTGGCTTCACTGCCTGCAGCAGTGGCCCATGCAGCTATGTTGTCCTTGGTGGCAGCAGGGTTACATCATATTGGTTGCATCATCACTAGCTGCTGGAATATCTCCCTCATGTCTGGCATGTCATGGATGACAACATGGTTAATTTTCATGGCAGCAGCTGTACTGGTGGCAGCAGTGCCAACAGCTGCAACTGTTTCCCTTGCATCTGCAGTAACCTTGGTGGCTGTGGGGTTGCTTTGTGGTGGAAGAAGTGGTGCCAGTGACTGGAGCCACCTCCCTTCCTCCCTTGTGTCTGTGGAATCTGTGGCTCAGAAACAGGTCACCTGTGGGACTGCTGCTCTGTGAGTAGCTGATCTTGGATGGGTAACAGTTCTAGGACCATACAATGGCTCTGGTGATGGCTGTGGCAGTGGGCCTATTTTGATTTTCTGTGGGAAGAATGCACCCTGGGTACCTCTCATCTGCCATCTTCCTGGAAGTCTTAATGTGGTAAAATTTTCAAGCTTTTTTCTTTCAATTTTATGCTTCTTATATTTTTACAGAGATATTATTTTTAACCTAAGTAATAAAAGATATTCTTCTGGTATTAAAAACACGAAGAGTGGAAAAATAAGTATATCTGAAAATCTAATCTGTAAAAAACAAGAATACCAAAAAAAAAAAAAAACTTGGCAAAATAATATTTTCAAAACTTTGGAAGTTAAAAAAAAAGGCTTGCAACAATCATAATAGCATTTATTCAAGAAACACAGTTGAATCCTGGTAAGAATGATGAACTTAGTGGTGTCCTATACCCATTCTCCTTGCCCAGATCCTTGAAATAGCCCCATAAGCATGGTGAAAACCAGGACCCTGTAATCACTGAATAGAGCAAAAAGGTCTTGGAGCTCCCCCAGAGCTCTGTTCTTAGAGAACTATCATTATTTGATCTGACTAGATATTCCCTGTAAATCCCCACTCACATGGCTTTACTTAATCTGACTTGGAGTCTTCAGAGTAAAAATCATCTTTTTATTGGAAAAACAATTGATACTATTGCAGTGGCCTGAGTTGGCAACAAGAACTGGGGAAAATAAGAAGCTGACTGAAAAACTTAAAAGAAAACAGTGGAGAATAATATGTCAATAGGGGGCTTTTAAATGCTTTGACAGATTCTTGGCAATCTATGTGACCAGGTACATTGTGTTAGTCCATTTTTGTGTTGCTATAACAGAATTCCTGAAGCTGGGTAATTTATAAGGAAAAGAGGTTTATTTGGCTCACAATTCTGGGACATCTGCATCTGGTGAGGGCCTCAGGCTGCTCATGGTGGAAAATGGCAAGCAGCTGGCAGGTGCAAGCCGATCACATGGCAAGAGGAAGTGAGAGAGAAAGAGAAGATGCAAGGGTCTTTTAAACAGCCTACTCTCATGGGAACTGATATAGCGAAAACTCATTCATTACCCCCACCCCCCAGGGAGAGCATTAATCCATTCATGATGCATCTGCTCCCATGACTCAAACAGCTCTCAACACTGTCACATTGGGGATCAGATTTCCACATGAGTTTTGGGGGGAGAATAACATCCAAACTCTCCTACACATATACAGGGCTGTGGGAATGCCCGGGACTTTGCATATGTCCAGTAAAGACCCGAGAAAGTCATAAGCTCTCATTTCTGACTCACCTAGCATCTCTGTACAGCAGGAAGTAAAGGCAAGACAAATTGTAAACTGCCTGCCTGAGCATTGAAAGCATGCCCAACTCATACACACAGAGTTTCTCCACAAAGTCTAGTTGACTTTTAGGCCCAAAATATTTCAGAAAATCTCTGTCAATCATTAGTGGACCACTAAGACAAGCAAACAAAGATTTGAGTGTTCACATATTATAAAGACACAAATTTTACAAAATTACTTCAGAAAAATGACTAAATAAACAAATAGTAAGAACAAAAATGATGAAGAGTTATAACAAAAGATTCTGGGGCTCAAAAAGAGAAAACTATTTCCAGAGTTGCTACATTATGTTATTGAAATTGTCAAGCTTTATAAAAAAAAATGAGACATGGAAAGAAAATACATTTTATAGTCCATACACAGGGATAAAATCTATCAAGGGAATCTGTCCCTGAGGAAACTCAGACTTTGGACTTACTAGAAAAAGACTTAAAATTAACTATTTTAAACATGTTAAAAGATTTAAAGGACTCTATGTTTAGAAAATTAAAAGAAACTATGAGAAAAATATCTTATAAAAAGAAGAATATTAATAAATACGTAGAAATTATAAAAAGGACAAACTAAAAATTATGGATTCAAAAAGTACGATATTTGAAATGAAAAATTTATGAGGTGGCCAACAGTAGATTTGAGCTAGCAAAAGAAAGAATGAGCTAACTCAAACAAAGCAATTGAGATTATTTAGTCTGAGGAATATGAAACAATAAATGCATGAAAATATAAACAGAGGAAACCTGTGAAACAAGATCTACTAAAATGTCTACTGAACTATACATAATGGGAGTCTAAGAAAGCTAGGAAAGAGAGAAAGGTGAAGAAAGTAAAAATAATAGCCAATGCACAACAAAATTTGATGAAAAACCTTAATGTGCACATTCAAGAAGTTCAATAAATTCCACATAAAATAAACTCAAAGAGATCTACACCTAGTCACATCGTAATCAAAATGTTGAAAGACATACACAAAGAGAGAATCTTGAAACCAGTAAGAAAATAGCAAATCACATACACAAGATCTTCAATAATCATGGAAATCATAGGCAGTGCAATAACATATTCAATTTGCAAAAAAATTATATATATATATATTGTCAACCAAGAATTCTATATCATCAAAACTGAAGGAGAAATTAAGACATTCCCAGATAAACAAAAACTGAGAAAATCTGTCACTAGCTTTCCAAGGAATAAATACAAAAGAGAGTCCTTTAAGCATAAATGAAAGGACATTAGATGATAACTCAGATCCACATAAATAAAGAGTACAGCCAGTTGCAAACACATCAGTAATAGAAAACACAACATAAATGCATGTTTTGATTATAGTTATATTTTCTTCAATTCTATTTGAAAGATAAGTGCATAAACAAAAATTATAAATCTATTGTTGGCATATAATATAGATAGATATAATTTGTATACAAATAATACAAATAAGGAAGTAGGAGGAAATAGAACAGAGTATTTTCATATTATTGAAATCAAATTTGTATGAATCTAAATAAGATGTTAAAAGTTATGATGTTATATGTAATCTCCAGGACAAGGACTAAGAAAATCCCTCAAAAAATTTAGTAAAACAAATGACAAATAAGTTAAAATGGTACACTCAGTAATATTTATTAAACAAAAATGAAGGCAGTAAGAGATAAATAGAGGAATAAAAATAACATGACATAGAAAACAAACAGCAAAATGGCAGATGGAAATCCTACTTTATAAGTAATTACATGAAATGTAAATTAATTAAATAATGCAATTAAAATTCAGTGATTGAAAGAATCAAGAAAAAATTTGATCCAACTTTTTGTCTACAAGAGACATAATTTAGATTTAAAGATACAAATAGGTTGGGGAAAAAAGATGTAAAAATATATACCATGCAAGCAGTAACAAAAAAGAGCTGGAGTGGCTGTATCAATATCAGACAAAGTAGAACTGGAGACAAAATTTGTTACTAGAGACAAAGGAGAACATGTTATAATAAAAAATATCAGTCCACCAAGAAGACGTACCAATTATAAACATACATGCATCTAACAGGAGAGTCACAAAAATGGATCTAAAAACTGAACTAATTGAAGAGAGAAACATACAATTTGACAGCAATAGTTGGAGACTTCAATATCACACTTAAAGAATAGAGCAACTAGAATAAAGAAAAACAAAGAAAAATAGAAGATTTTAACATTAGAAACCAACTAGATCTGACAGATATCAATAGAACACTCCACAAACAACAGCAGAATACAAATTTTTCTCTCAATTGCACATGGAAAATTTTCCAGAAAGGACTATATGTTAGGCCATAAGTCAAATCTCAATAAATGTAAAAGGACTGAAATCATACAAAATGCTTCTTTGACAACAGTGGAATTAAGTTAGATAATGATAATAGACACAAATTTGGAAAATTAAAAATATATTTGGGAATTTAAACAACACTAACCTAAATAACTAATGGATCGAGGAAGAAATCAAAAGAGAAATTTTAAGATACTTTGAATGAATAACAGTGAAAACATAGCATACAAAAATTTAAAGGATGAAATAAAGCAGTGATTAGAGAGAACTGTGTAGCCATAAATGTTTATATTAAAAAAGAAGAAAGACCACAAATCAATAACCTAATTGTCCACCTTAATAAGCTAGAAATGAAGAGCAAATTAATTCCAAAGCAAACAGAAGAAAATGATAAAGATGGTAGGGAAAATATATAAAATAGAGAATACAAAGCAATAGGAAAAAAATTAATAAAAACAAAACCTTGTTCTTTATAATGGTCAACAATATTGAGAAATGTGTATTTAGAATGACTGAATTTAAAATGAGTGAAGATTAAAATTGGTAATGTAGAAATAAATGTGAGGACATAGCTACTGATATTACAGAAACAAAAAGGATTATAAAAATAATATGGAGAAACTAGATAACTTAGATAGAATTCATAGAGTTATAGAAAGACACAAACTAGCAAAACCAACTCAAAAAGTAGAAAATATGAATAGACTTATAACAAGCAAAGAGATTAAATTAGTAATCAAAAAGTCCCTACAAAGAAAAGCTCAGGAATAGATGGATTCAGTGCTTAATTCTATAAAATGTTTTAAAAAGAATTGACACCAATACTTACAAACTTTTCCAATAAATAGAATAAAGGTGACCATTTTCTAACGCTCTCTATGAGGCTAACATTATCTTGACCTAATAACCACACAAATACATTACAGAAAAAAAAAAAAACATTTACAGACTATTCCTTGTGAAAATAGATGCAAAATTATCAACCAAATGCTAGCAAACTGAAACCAACATCTAGAAGGTGCTATTCACCTTGATCAAGTGGGATTTATCCCAGCAATGCAAGGTTGGTTTAATACTTAGAAATTAATCAATGTAACTCATTATGTTAATATAATAAAGGAGAGAAAAGACATGATTGTCTCAATATAAAAACAAAAATTTGACAAAATCCAACAATGTTTCAAGATTAAAAACATTCAAATAACTAGGGATAGAAAGGAACTTCCTCATCCTCACAAAGGGCATCTACAAAATACCTACAGAAAACATCCTTCTTAATAGTGAAAACCATAAAGTGTTCATCCTAAGATAAGGAACAAGACAAGGTCTGTTCTCATAATGTTTATTTAAAATTCTACTGGAGAGTCTAATGAGGGCAATTGGGCCTTAAGAGAAATGAAAGACACTTCATCTGGAATGGAAGAAAGTTGCTGCATTTTATTTGAAAGGAAGAAGTAAAACTTGTTTTGTCATCTTGTGTGGATGACATGATCTTGTATATAGAAAAATAAAAAAAATAAAGAACTGACAATTATTAGAGCTAATAAAGTTAAGCCAGGTTGAAGAAAACAAGATCAATATACAGAAATCAATTTTACCTCTATCTGTTAGCAATGGACGATCTGAAAATGAAATTCAGAAAACAACTTCATTTATGAAAGAATTAAAATAATCTTTAAGCACACAGATCAATGGAAGACAATTGAGACTCCAGAAAGAAATTTTACTTTTATAGTCTATTATTTTCCACAAGGATGCCAAGGTAATTCTTTTGGGAAAGTATGTATTTTCAACAAATGATGCTGCAACCAGTAAATATTGTACCCTTGCCTCATACTATGTACACAAATTAATGAAAAATGCATTAAATGCCTATATAGAGAGCTAAAACTATAAAATCACTAGGTGAAAATATAGGCATAAATCTTTGTGACACTAAATTAGGAAACGGTTTTTAGACATAACACCTAAGCTTAAATAAGAAACTAACAAAAAATAGAATTCATCCAAATTAACAATATTTGTGCCTCAAAAAACACCACGAAGAAAGTGAAAAGGCAACTTACAGAAGGAAATAAAATATTTTCAATCATATATCTGACAAGGGCTTGTATCCAGAATATATAGAGAACTCTTACACCTCAAAATAAAGAGACCAAAAAAAAGTTTTAAAGTGATCAAAGGTTCTGATTAGACATTTCTCCTAAGAATATATGCTACCTTGCCACTGAACACACAAACAGATGCTCAAAATACCTAGTCATTAGTAAATTCTTACGAACACAACAATGAGATATCATTTCATACTAGGATGGCTAAAATAAAAAATAGAGAAAACAACAAGTCTTGGTGAGGATGTGGAGAACTGGAACATTAATTCATTGCTAGGGGAAATGTGAAATGGTTCATCCATTTTGGAAAATGGTCTGGCAGTTTCTCCAAAAGTTAAGCATAAATTTACCAAACAACCTAGTAATTTCACTCTTATGTATATATCCCAAAAAATTGAAAATATGCACTCACACAAACACTTGTAAACAAGTGTTCATAGAAGCATTAATCATAACAGTCAAATTTCAATCAACTGATAAACAGACAAAATGTGGTACATCCATACAGTGAAATATTATTTAGACATAAAAATGAAATATTGACACATGCTACAACTTGAAAGAATCTTGAAAATATCATGCTAAGTAAAGGAAACCATACCAAAAAAAAAGGCTACTTAGGAATGATTCCGTTTTATGAAATATCAAGCATAGGAACATACTTAGAGACAAAAAGTAAATTAGTAGGTGCCAGAGCTAGAAGGGAGGATTAAATGGGAGTTAAGTACTAATGGATATGAGATTTCTCTTTGAGATGATAAAAATGTAATTAGGTAGTAATGATGGTTGTGCAACTCTGTGGATATACTAAAAACCACTGAACTGTACACTTTCAAAGGGTGAATTTTACAGTTTATGAATTACATCTCAATAAAAATACATTTATATGTTCTTTAACACTATTAACTCGTATTCTCCCCTGAATATTAGGCTCTTTGATTTACGTCTCTGATTTATTGGCTCTTGTTTTGGTGTATGGCGTGAAGAAGTGAATTAATTTTTATTTTTTCTCACATAGAAAGACAATTTCCCCAGTTTCATGTGTAGACCAGCCCTTTATTTTCCAATGTTTTAAAATTCTAATTGTTTTAAATATTAGTTTTCACACAGATCCTGTTTGGGTTCTCTATTATGTCTAATTGATAATTCAATGCTCTACTGTGCAAACATCTAGTTTCAAACCTGAAAATAACCCGAGTGTGCCTCAATAAGAAAATCAGGTTTGATATCAAGCAAGGAAACACACCTTACTTTTTTCTGTATTATTTTTCAAAACAGTTTTCAACATTTGTCAAAATCTAAAAATCAATGTCAGAATTTTGACCAAAGTTTCATTTCAATTATGTATTAATTTGGGAGAATTTATATCTTTATGATATTGAGGGGTTTTTTTACTTCTGAACATGGTACCCATTGCATACTGGAAGAATTATGGCTACAGAATAGAAAGTACACCTCATAAACTCTTACGATGTAAAGCAATATGACAAAAAAACAAGAGATGGGGAAAGGATGTGAAGCATACTAATTATCTATCATAATACAAAGCAAATTAATTTTTAAAATTTAAATATATGAATTTAAATGAATAAACCCTCTAATAGTTTCTTTAAATTCTTTTTTTTACTGATTAATAATTTCTGCACTGAAGAAACAGTTGAATTTCAGTTCTTTTTATGTTATTTATTATTTCTATTTTTTAATCGAGTGAATTTATTATAATAATTTTGTTTCAAAACATCATGTATGATAGGAGCTCATATTCATTAAACTATATACATATAGCTATCTTTATGTCATTCTGATTGTGTAGAGAGATGTACTGAGTAATGTTCACCGCATAATATCATTGTTTCTGGATGAAGACTTGTTTATATATTGTCAAATTATTTTGTATTCCTTGATTGTTTACAATGTGCATAGTTTTAATTTAAAAACTATGGCACATGTGGCTCTACTAAAATGTTGAAAAAAATAATGGGTTATGGAAAAATATTAGCAATACATATGATTGAAAGAGTGTTGATATCCTTAAAGAACATCTGCAGACTGGCAAGAAAAAGATAATGAAACCAGGAGCTCAAGCAATTATACAGTGAAAAAACAAATAACCCAATTAAAAAATGGTCAAAGGAGCCGAATAGACATTTTTCAAAGGAATACTTACAAATGGCCAACAGGTACATGAAAAAATGCTCAACTTTCCTCACTTATAAGTGGGAGCTAAGAGAGAATGAAGGAAGGAAAGAAAGACCACAATGGTGCATTGGACTTGCAGAGGGAGAGAACATTCCTTAGGATCCAAAATAGAGTGGGGGAAAGGGGGAGGGGGACAGTGGTGGGTGATTATTGGGTGGGGGACATGTGTACACTCTCAATTTGTGGTAATGGGCATGCGGCCAGTATGGATCTGGCCTTCACATCTTGGGCATGAGGGGTGACAATTAGTTTTGTATCTCATGAGTATTCATAACTAATTAAAAAATAAATAAATAAGAATTAAAATAAAAGTCTCATGTCATTAGGGCAGGCCCATCCAGAATGTTTTGCATTTGAATGACTCAAAGTCAATTCAGTAGTAAATTTAATCATATCTAGACAATCTCTTTTTGTCACATATGTTACATAATATTGGGACTGATATCACATCATATCCACAGATTCCAAAAACAATAATAGGAGATTATACAGAGTGAAGTTCATTTATGGTCATCTTGGAATTCTATCTACTTACATAAAGATTCCCCAAACTGGAATTGCTGTGTCTGTTTTTGACATTTACCATTTAAACTATATTTTCATTATTTTCTCAGAATCAGAATATATTGGGGGGGTGAGGATAAAGTGCATTCCCCCCTCCCCCAAATTCTGGTAATTTGTAAAGATGATAACTTATAGCAAGAAATTTTCACCAAGTGATGTCCACATTTCTGCAACAAGTGCAGAAATACCATCAAATTCTCAGGTATAACAGTACATTCACAAATCAGCTCCAACACTTACTAGCTTTGAGATCGTGGGAATATTATTTATCCTCATCAACAAAATAGAGGTATATCCTCATAAAGTTGTTTAGAAGATCAAATGCGATGATGTGTTAAAGACCTTAAAACAGTTCATGGTACTTAATAACTGCTGAAAAACTGTTAGTCCTTTTATTCTTCCTCTTATTGCTCTTATATAGTCAAGGGAAGTGCATGAACTTAAGTTCAGCAAATGGGACACACACTTCTGGAACCATGAATCTTTAAAAACTGATATAAGCAGAGAAGAATTGCATTTTTTCTTTTTTTGACCGGTAAGGGGGTAGCAACCCTCAGCATGGTGTTGTCTGCACCACGCTCAGCCAGTGAGCGCACCGGCCATCCCTATATAGGATACAAACCTGTGGCCTTGGCACTACCAGCGCCACACACTCCCAAGTGAGCCACAGGGCCTGCCCAAGAATTGCAATTTTTAAATATTTTCTCAGCAGTGGTGCCTTGATCTGTCCCTGCTATAGGCTATGTTATGTTTGTTTACCAGTAATGCACAAACTATTTCCTATTTTCAAACCACATCTGTAAGTCTTTTCATGTAATCTGTGCATTCCCAATACCTTCTCAATAAAGTCTTATTTTGTTTATTCTGGCGTTTAAGTTTTGTGTGGCTTGCAATGTGCCTTATATGTATTTTAAATTTTAACAATAATTTACACATTACTTTACAAAATAGTCATAGCAGAAAACAAATAACACCAATGATATGTAAAATGTCTTATTTTTCCCAATGTTCACCAGCATCAGATGTTATTGGTTTTTTGTTAATTTCAATGATCCAAATAAAAATATCATAATTTTATTTATTTATTTTTACTATGAATATTCATGAGATACAAAGCTGATTGTCACCCCTCGTGCCCATGATGTGAAGGCCAGATTCATACTGGCAGCATACTCATTTCCACAAATTGCATTTGTACCCGGTGCCCCCACGCAATTATCCCCAAACTCCTTCTTCTTCCCACTTTCCCCCCAATTCCACTTTGTAGCCCAAGGAATGTTCTCTCCCTCTGCAAGTACAATGCACCACTGTGGTCTTTCTTTCCTTCCTTCTTTCTATCTCAGCTCCCACATATGAGTGAGCACATGCAGTATTTATCCCTCTGTGCTTTGCTTATTTCACTCAACATAAGTTTCACAAGGCTCATCCATGTTGCTGCAAACGGAACAATTTCATTCTTTTTTAATGGAGAGTACTATTCCATGGTGAATATACCACTGTTTCCTTATCCAATCATCCATCAATAGACATTTAGATTGGTTCAATGCCTTGGCTATTGTAAACAGAGCTGTGATGAACTTTGTAGTGCAGGTATCCCTTCGACATGATGATTTCCATTCCTCTGGATATATACCCAGAAGTGGGATTGCTGGATCATATGGAAGTCCTGTCTGTAGCTGTTTGAGAAAACGCCATACTGTTTTCCATAGTGGTTGTACTAAGTTAAAGTCACAACAACAGTGTACGAGTGTTCCCTTCTCTCCACACCCTCACCAGCATTTGTTATTCACCTTCTTTTTGATTATAGCCAGTCTAACTGGGGTGAAATGGTATCTCAATGTAGCTTTAATTTGCATTTCCCTGATGACTAGGGATGTTGAGCATTTTTTCATGTACCTGTTGGCCATTTGCATGTATTCCTTTGAAAAATGTCTATTTGGCTCCTTTGACCATTTTTTAATTGGGTTATTTGTTTTTTCACTGTATAATTACTTGAGCTCCTGGTGTAGCATAGACATGAATCCCTTGTCGGATGCATAGCTAGCACAAATTTACTCCCGATCTGTAGTTTGTCATTTCACTCTGTTGATTGTTTCCCTTACTGTGCAGAAGCTTTTAGTTTGATAAAATCCCATTTGTTTATTTTTTTTCTTTGGCTGCTTGTGCTTTTGGGCTCATGTTCAAAAAGTCTGTGCCCAGACCTAGTTTCTGAAGTGTTTCGCCTATATTTTCCTGTAGTGATTTTACAGTTTCAGGTCTTATACTTAAGTCTTTAATGCATTTTGAGTTGATTTTAGTTAATGGTGAGAGGTGCACATTTAGTTTCATTCTTCTGCATATGGATATCCAGTTTTCCCAGAACCACTTGTTGAAGAGGCAGTCTTTTCCTAATGTAGATTTTTGTTGCCTTTTTCCAATATCAGATGGCTGTAAGCCTGAGGGGTGATTTCTGCATTCTCAATTCTGCTCCACTGGTCTGAGTGTCTATTTTTATGCCAGTACCATGCTGTTTTGGTTACAATAGCTTTATAGTATAATTTGAAGTCAGGTAGTGTTATGCTTCCAGCTTTATTTCTTTTGCTCAGGATTGTTTTGTCTATTTTAGGCTCTTCTGCTGTTCTATATGAAAGTTAGGATTGTTTTTTCAATTTCTGTGAAGAATGTCATTGGTATTTTGATGGGGATTGAATTGAATCTGTAGATCGCTTTGGGTAGTATAGACAGTTTCACAATGTTAATTCTTTCAGTCCAAAGCATGGAATATCGTTCCATCTTTTTGTGTCCTCTTTAATTTCTTTCAGTAGTGGTTTATAGTTCTCACTGCAGAGATCTTTCACTTCCTTGGTTAAATTGATCTCTAGGTATTTTGCTATTGTTGTTATGATTGTAAATGGGCTTACTTTCCTTATTTCTCTTTCTGTTAATTCATTATTTGAATATATAAATGTAACTGATTTGGGGCATTTATTTTGTATCCTGAAATGTTACTGAAGTTAGTAACCAGCTCTAGGAGCTTTTTGATACAGTCTTTATGTTTTTCTATATATAGTATTATGTGATCTGCAGATAGGGAAAGTTTGACTTCATCTTCTCCAATCTGGATTCCCTTTATTTCTTTCTCTTGCCTGATTGTTCTGGGTAGTCCCTCCAGTAATATGTTGAATAGAAGTGGTGAGAGTGGACATCCTTGTCTTGTTCCTGTCCTTAAAGGGAAGGCCTTCAATTTTTCCCCATTCAGAATAATAATGGCAGTGGACTTGTCATAAATGGCTTTTATTGTGCTCAGATATTTTCCTTCTACACCTATTTTGTTGAGAGTCTTTATCGTGAAGGAATGTTGAATTTTGTCAAATGCTTTTTCAGCATCTATTGAGATAATCATATGGTCTTGTACTTGAGTTTGTTGATGTGATATATTCTGGTTGCTAATATTTTATTGAGGATTTTTGCAACTATGTTTATCAAGGGTATTGGCCTGTAATTTTCTCTTTTTGTTGTGTCTTTATCTGGTTTTGGTATCAGAGTTATGTTGGCCTCATAGAATGAGTTTGGGAGAGTAGCTTCTGTTTCAATATTTTGGAATAGTTTTAGGAGAATTGGTATTGACTCCTCTTTAAATGTTTGATAGAATTCAGCTGTAAAGACATCCAGTCCTGGGCTTTTCTTTGTTGGAAGATTGCTGATGACCACTTCAATCTCCTTCCTTGTTATTGGTCTGTTCATGTTTTCTATCTCATCTTAGTTCAGTCTGAGTAGTTTATATGTGTCTAGAAACTTATCCATATCTTCCAGATTTTCACATTTGTTGTAATACAGTTGTTTATAATAGTCTTTAATGATTCTTTGTATTTTTGTGCTATCAGTTGTAATTCTCCCTTTTCATTTCTGATTTTTGTTATTTGGTTCTTCTCTCTACTTTTTTTTTTTTTTTTTTTTTTTTTGTTAAACTAGCTTCTTATTTATCGTCTTGAAAAAACAACTTTTTTTTCATTGATGTATTCTATTGTTTTGGGGGTTCTCTATTTCATTTAGTTCTGCTTTCATCTTAATTATTTCTTTTTTTTTTTTCCTTTTTTTGTCTTTTTTCGTGTCCGGCAACGGATCGCAACCCTCAGTGTCGCACCCGTACCGGACCGGGACCGGCAACGGGGTCTCAAACCTCAGCGCCGCGCCCTCACCTCGCTCAGCCAGTGAGCGGGAACCGGTCTGTATGTGGGATCCGAACCCTCGGCGGGAGCGCCACCGCACTCCTAAGCGGCGCACTGCAGCAGTGTGCCACCGGGCCGGCCCTCATCTTAATTATTTCTTTCCAACATGTGAGACTTTTAAATCTGGGTCAGAGACAAACGAAGTCAGAGACTTAAAGCATGAGAGGAAATTGATACTCTGGCTTTAAAGATGGTGAAAGCCATGTGATGAGAAATATGAATTGCTTCTAGAAGAAGAGAGAAGCCCACTGTGGAAACAAGAAAATACAAACTTCAGTCCTACAACCTGAAGAAACTGGATTCCTCCAACAACATAAACAAAACTTAGAAGCATATAGTCAAGTCTCCACACAAGAATACAACAGCAACATATTGACTTCAAGTTTGAAGGATTTTGTGCATATATACAAGTGACACCTTGCTGAAATTCTCAGGTACAGAGCTGTGAACTAATAAATAGGTGTTTGTTAAGCTGTTAAGTTTGTGGTCATTTGTTATACAACAGTTGAAATCAATACAATACAGTTTATAATAGAAATAAAAGTACCAGTATATGGGCATATATTCAATTTTATTTATTGTACTGGAAAACCTGTAAATAACCTGAGCATATCTCAATAAGAAAATCATTGGGAATGTTATGATAAATCATGTGCTTTATAAAGTTTGTCAATTTTAAAATAACTAGGATAATTTATGTTGACATTGAAATACGCTTATTGTATGTTGAGTGAGAAAACTTAATTGCAGAACTATGTATATATGTGTATGATCCTATTTTATTTTTAAAAACTATATATCTACAAATGTTTATATATGATTACAAGGTCATAAAGAAAAACATTGAAGAATTAGAAGAATAGCTGCCAAATATTTACATTGGTTTCCTTGGAAAGATGGGAACAGATTATTATTATCATGAGAGAATAGAAGCAGATCATTACTTTTTTTATACATCTCTGAATTGCTTGACACTTGTCTTAGTCTGTTCGGGCTAATATAACAAATTACCATATATTGGGTGGCTTAAAAAGAACAGAAATTTATTTTTCAATGCTCTGGAAGCTGCTTAAGGTGTCAGCAGATTTCATATCTGGTGAGGGTCTGCTTTATCACAGACAGTTTCTTACTCTAACCTTACTTGATAGAAGAGGTGAGGGGTCTCTCTCATGCCTCTTGTATGAAGGCATTAACTTCATTCATAAGTTTGCTACCTTCATAAACTAATCACTTCCCAAAAGCCCTCCTAATACAATAAATTCATATGTTGAAATCCTCACTTCAACAAGAATTTGGGGGAACATAAACATTCAGATCATAGCAATATGTTACAATGTGTATCATCCTTTTCATTAAAAACAAACTAAAAATTAAAAAATATAAAACATTTTAAAAAAATGAACTCAAGAGTCTAGAAATTTTTAAAAAAGAAGGGATTAATAAAGAAGAAGTTAACAACAAATAAAATTAATACAAGATATCTTAAAATCCATACATTTCAGATTCATGAAGTAGAAAACTAAAACCTTTTATAAGCTCATCCCTATATATATTCTATAATAACAGCTTGGAGTTTATCCATCCTGATTTTGTTTGCATACACACACACACACACAATGACTCAAGCTATTTTGGGAAATGTTTTGAAAAGTTTAATTTGAATCATGATTGATGCTAATTTCTACTGTTCTTACATTCTGGTCAGATGATATGTCCTTTACAATTTTCTACATTTTTTAATTTATTGAGTTTTTTTCAGCTTTTCTGTTTGTTTCCCCTAATATTATATACATTAATGCTATGTTGCACATTGGTGCATGAAATTCCAAGGCTGTTATTTATTCATTATAAATAATTGTGCTTCTTTTCCTTGTTAATTGTATTTTGCCTTAAATGCTATTATGTTTAAAAAGTATTATGACCCGCGAGTTATTTTATTTGCATTTTCCTGATACATCTTGAGCCATTCTTTGAATCTTGTTTTCTAAGGCTTATTTACATATTTGAATATTTTATAAAGATGTATAATTGAATTTTACTTTTTATTAAATTTAAGAATTTTGTCTTTGACTGAGTCAGTTCAACCCATTTACATTTATTTTCACAATTTCTATATTGGTGCTTTACTTTTGAAATCTTGTTTTCTACATTTTGATTTTTATCTTTTTTATTTTTTGATATATGAACTTTGGTTTCTTTATTGTTTTTTAAGTATCTCATTTGTGACTTGAGCAGTATACATCCTTTTTTTGAAATATGAACACGTATTTTCTAATCTGGAATTAAAGTTTGTTTAATGTATGTATGAGGGTACTTCAAAGTTCATGGAAAGGTTCTTAATATCATTTTTTAATGTAGAAAAGCATTTATTCCATTTTAAGCACTTACACAGTTATTCATGGAGAGTAACAGACTGCTAGTGAAACAGGTCACCCAAAATGGAGATAGTATCAAACTAGCAGTCAAGGGCTAACTCCTAAATAAAAAAGCAATGCTTATCAAGGATTAACTTAATTTCAAAAACAAATACAGGTCTCCACAACTCAGTGTCCTCTGCTACAGGAGGCCCAGGTAGCTCCTCTGAGGCCTCTGTTGCTCTATGACCTGTGGGTACTGGGACATCTGCAGGGAGGATACAGGGACATCCCAGAAACTGTGAAATGGACTCAGTGGCCTTTGAGGATGTGGCTGTGAACTTCATCCAGGAGGAGTGGGCTTTGCTTCCCAAAGAGATTTCTACAGAGATGTGATGTGGGGCAGCTTCAGAAATCTGGCTTCTATAGCAATGACTGCCAAGTTGGGGCCATGTATTAGTCCATTTCTGTTGCTTATAACAAAAAAATACATGGAACTGTGTGATTTATAAGAAAATGAAATTTATTGCTTACAGTTTCAGAGGCTAGAAAGTCCAAAGTCCAGGTCCAAAGTCCATCTGGTGAAGGCTTTCTTTGGTGGTGGCTTCAGCAATGGCAGAGTATCATATTGTGAAAATGGCTGAGCAGAGAGAGAGTTCCTCATGCACTCTCTTTTTAAAGCTCTGAGAAACACGCCCTGACCACCATTTTTAATTCATTCACTATGGCATGGTCCCACAATCCAATCAGCTTTTCAAGGCTCTACCTTTCAACCACCATAACAGGATTTTCCACTCTAACAGTTACAGTGGTGCCAAGTTTCTAATACATAAAACTTGGGGGACACAATTCAAGCTTCAGTGAGTTTGGGGCAGCATATTCAATCCACTACAGGCCACTAGAGCTCAGGCAAACAGGAGAAGAGAACTAGAGTTCATGAAGGCAGGAGAAGCTACAATGAGAAAAAGAAAGGACTGTTCTGACTGTTTCAAGCCCCAACCACTTCAAAGCTGGCCCTGGTTAGCACATGGAGCAAGAGCTGGCAAAAGCCACTACTGTGCCCTTTGTATAAAGTTTCTTGGAGGCTGCAGGAAAGAAAAGGGGCTTGATCACCCCCAGACCAGCAAGACCACTGACAGAGTTCCTGTGGACCCATGTAGGAGTGAGGGGCCATAGATAACTGAACAAAAGAGCAACTCAAAGGCCAGTGAGTCATCACAAGGGACTGGCAAATGACTTGTCCCATGGGAAGTGTCTGGAGTGTGGGGGTGGCGGAGACTGGCCCACTGTGGGAACACTGGGGCACAGCATGGACAGCTGATCTGCCCTCCAATCAGCACAGGCCCACTCAGTGCAGACTGATCAGGAATATAGAACAGCAAGGGGTGCAGTTTGCTGGAAAGGCTCAGGCCTGGACCAGAGTTTCCACACAACCCAGGTGCACTGGACCTCTGAAGACCCGGAAGTGCTTACAAGGTCAACTATTAAAATATGAGTCACAAAAAAGCCTTCCCCAGGGAATTAGCAGCAAAGCAGCAAGTTAGCTCAACCACAGGGCTCAAGTGCTGGTCCACATAGGAAGTTCACCCATTTTAGAAGTAAGCAAAGGACAACAAATTAGTTCCAATGCAGAGTTTAAGTGGTGAGGGTAGCTAATAATCCAACACAAAACTGAAGGAAAAAACAAAAAACCCACAGTTCAGAGACAAAGTTTTATATAAAGCAGTAAAGGTCTAAAACCACAAAAGAACACCTATTAAACCTAGATGGACTAGAAGCCCCCAGACTCCCAAACCGGGGTGAAGAGAGGGCCAAGGACATCAGTCACGCCTCTCCAGTGTCAGCACCAGTACAGGGATGACCACCGAGTCTCCACCAGAAGCACCCTGTGCTCCCGAGGTTGGGGGGTGCCATACCCAGCCATACCCCACCAAAGTCCACATCCAGCTCAGCCACGACCAAGCCACTGCCAGAAGCCCCCTGGGTTCCACTGCTAGAATGAAGGGGGTGCCATGGAACTCGAACATGCCTCCCTCCCTCCTTCTCAACACTCTATACCTCACCCCTTTCCCATCTTCCCCTCCCTTCCAACTGCTCCACAACATCTTAGAATGTAAAAAAAAAACTGATAATAAATAAATACATAAATAAAAACAAATTCAAGCTATCAATTCATTATTCTCAACTTGACAGTCTACTTGTGTAACTGTCAGGTAAAAACATATGTCTTTCAAAGCAGTGAGAAGGTATCCATCTACAAGCCAAGAAAACAGGCAAGAAAGGATCCTTCCATTATGGTCCTCAGAGAAAAATGACCCTTTCAGCACCTTGATCTTGGACTTGCAACATCCAGAACTGTGAGAAAATGAATTTCTGATTTGTAAGTTAAAAAAAAAAATACATCTTTACAACATGGTTGTCCCATGTTAAAAAACAAACAAAACAAACATTTTACAGAAAGGAAATAAATAATATGAAAACAGCTCAAGAAATACACTAACAAGAAAAATATGTGGGGAAAGAGGAACATGTAGTTTTGAATTAACTGAAGAAACCAAGGAGAAACTGGTGTACAGAGGAAAATGTGCATCCCAGAAAGTCAGGTATGAAGATTTTAGAGTAGGAATCTATGTGACTTGAATCTCCCCTATTTTCCTAATAAAAATGATATCTTGTAGTATTTATACTTCATGGCTCAGACACCTATCTCTTGGCTCTATTCCTTACTCACTCTAGGCTTTACTTAAATGAGTTGAAAAACTTGAGGATATAGCATAAAAAAAAAATTATAGATAATATCCCCATCTCTGTGGCTACTTTAGACTGGTTTTGTTACTAGAAAATTCCTAAAGAAAATTTAAATATTAACCTGGCTTTGCTGAATGACGTCCCTCAGTTAATATTTAGAAAAAAAAAAAAAAACACACTTTTTGGGTTAGTAGCATTGTTGGTGTACCTATTATAGAAGGATAGCTAAACAAAGTCTGTGTGTTTCAAAACCAGTGTTAAATCAATCTCAGTTTGAGAGGAAAAAAAGGGGAGTCTAAAATCATGAGAAGTGCAGACATATCTAGGACCCTTGTCCTTCTGGATCCACGCTTCCTTCAGGGTCTTCATCATTATAAATGATCTCTGCCATTTACCACACTTGCATGGCATTGTCTTCTGATACAGCACAAATCACCCAAGGTTCATTGGGATACCAGGAGAAATCAGGTATCTTGGCAGTGGGACCACCATGAATAAACAACAACTCTGGTGGCCCGTCGTCTGCATCTTCTGGGGATTTTTCCTCTCCAATTTCACTTAAATCCCAGACATTCAGTCTGCGATCAGTACCACTGGAAGCCAAAATAGTCTAATTGTGAGGTGACCACTGAACCTGGAATATTTCATCCTTACATGATTCAAAGGAATGAAACTTAAGTTTCAGATTTCTCAGATCCCACAAGGCAACAGTCTTGTCAGCCAATCCTGTGGCAATAATGAACTCACAAAGATTGAAAAATAGGCAGATCACTTCAGCAGGGTGAGCATCAACTGAGTGGCTTGATTTAAAATTATTGTTTGAACGAGTATCCCAAATCATAAGTTTCTGATCATCAGCAACTTACCCAGACACTCATGCAATAGATGCCAGGAAACATCTTTCTGATGTCCATGGAGATGCAAGTCTGGGTTGTACTCTCCAGAAGGGTCTGGTTTAGAAGGATGTTTCATACAGTCATAACCAAGAACATCACTGGATGGAGTCTTTGTTGCAATGATGCAAGGGTTCTCGGGCATATAATGGGCCCTGTTTACTTCTCCTTCATGGTTGATCTTGATTTCTATTTCAATTTTTCCACTAACTGAACCAGAACCTCCAAATTCTCCTTTCTCACTGTGGTAGCGTGACGCATCAAACTGAGCATCATCATTCTGGAGTTGCATACTGGTTGTCACAAGATGGTTTAGTTCATCCAATGTGCGTTTCCCCTGGATAAGTCGATGAATGTAGAAATCTTTCCCTTCTGGTCTGGTTACATCTGGAAGCCACTGAGCAGTTAGGCTGGCCCATTCCAGAGCATGGGTCATCACCAAATCACAAAGAACAAGAGTTTTCTTTTTCCATATTTTGTATTTCTCTTTGATCACACATTTTTCCACTACCTCGTCCAAGGCTTCCTTGTTGGCCATGTTGGACAGGTAAGCTGGGGGGGTTCTGGGATACAGCATTGTAGGAGGTGGGGGGAGTCTGCAGGCCTATACTATCTTTTAATTCTATTTTTCCACTAACTTTTTGAAGTACCCTCATATATGCAAATTGTGGATGTTTGCATGCAATTACCTTATCCACTTGTTCTCCAACAATTCCTCTGCTTTTTTGTTGATATAATTTGGAAGTTTGGGCAATATTGTTATTATTAAATATTAAGTTTATATTTTTCATTTTTTTAATTAAGAACAATTTTTTGGAATTCCTTTGTCTTGTCACAACTCTTAACATGATTTAAGGCACAATTGTATATTTAGTAGCTGTACATGCTCACTACCATGATGTCCCCTTTTTAAAACATGTTTTAACATACATGTAGGAGAGCTATAATAGGTTTTTGAGCACTTTTTTTAGATTGCTATGCTTTTCTTAAAAAACAGCTTTATTGAGATGTAATTCATCTACATCCATTTATGATATTTTTAAATCCTTGATTATCTGAAAATATCTTTGTTGTTTTATTGTTTAATTAAAATTTTTATTTTGAGATTATTGTAGATTAACATGTTGTAGGAAATAATATAGAGAAATCTGTGTACCTTTTTTGCAGTTTCACCCAATGGTAACATTTTATAAAATTATAGTACAATGGCACAGCCAGGATATCGACATTTATACAATCCACCAATCTAATACAGATTTCCCCAGTTGCACTTGTATTTGTGTGTGTGCTTGTATATGTATGTGTTTTGGGGGGTAGGTAGGTGCATAGTTCAATATCATTTTATCGCATATGTAAACTAGTGTTTTTGCCACTACAGTCAAGTTCCAGAGTGTTCCATCACTACAAAGATCCTTCATGTAGCCTTGCTATAATCACATGCATCTCCTTTCTGCATTAGTCTGCCTTCTTCCCTACTCCCTGGCAACCACTAATCTGTTCTCCATTTCTAAAACATTACCTTTTCAAAAATGCTATACAACTGGAATCATACAATATGTAATATCGTTACATTGGATTTTTTTCACTCAGAATAAGTCCCAAAGATTCATCCAAGTTATTGAATGTATCAATAGTTTGTTATTTTTTATTGCCAAATAGTATTCCATGACACACATGCACCTCATTTGCTCAATGATTCACTCATTAAAGAACATCTGGTTGTTTCGAGTTTTTTTCTTACTGTGAATAAAGTAGCTTTAACAGTTGAGAGCAGATTTGTCTGTAAACAAAGTTTTTATTTATCCGTGATAAACACCCAGGAGTGCAACTGCTGGTCATATGGTAATTATATGTTTACTATTACAAGAAAATGCTGAACTTTGTTCTAGAGTTGACAGTATGATTTTACATTCCCATCAGCAATGTAAGAATGATCCAGCTTTTCCAAATCCTCGCTAGCATTTGATGCTGCTATTATTTTTTCTTTATTTTAGGCATTCTGATAGGTATGTACTGATATTTTATTTTGGTATTAATTTGCATTCCAATGTGATGGTTAATTGTATGTGTCAACTTGGCTAGGACACTGTACCTAAATATTTGAACAAACATTATTCTGGATATTTCTGTGAGGTGTTTTGTTCTATGAGATTAAATGTTTAAATCAGTGGACTTGGTGTAAAGGAGATTTCCTTCTATAATGTGGGTGGGCCTCATCCAATCAGTTGAAGGCCTTAATAGAACAAAGGCTGACTTTCCCTAAACAAGATGGAATTCTGCCAGGAGATGACTTTTAAAATTGAACTGCAACATTGTTTCTTCCCTAGGTTTCCAGTCTGATGGCCCATTCTGCCAATTTTGGACTTGCCAGCCTCCATAATCATAAATATAATTTCCTCTCTCTCCCTCTCCCCCTCCCTCCCTCCTCCTCCTCCTCCTCCTCC
>NW_007726145.1:956526-990549 GCF_000696425.1 Galeopterus variegatus
TGGCTATTGTAAATGGGCAGGCTTTCTTGATTTCTCTTTCTGCATGTTCACTATTGGTGAATAGAAATGCTACCGATTTTTGTGTGTTGATTTTGTATCAACACTGTGCTGAACTCGTTTATCACCTCCAAGAGTTTTTTTGTAGAGGCTTTAGGCTCTTCAATATGTAGCATCATGTCATCTGCAAACAGGGACCGTTTGACTTCATCTTTTCCAATCTGGATGCCTTTTATTTCCTTCTCTTCTCTGATTGCTCTGGCTAGTACTTCCAACACTATGTTGAATAGGAGTGGTGAGAGTGGGCATCCTTGTCTGGTTCCTGTTCTTAAAGGAAAAGCTTTCAGCTTTTCCCCATTCAGGATGATATTGGCAGTGGGTTTATCATATGTGGCTTTAATTATGTTGAGATACTTAACCTACTATACCTAACTTATAGAGGGTATTCGTCATGAATGATTGTTGAATTTTATGAAATGCTTTTTCAGCATCAATGGAGATGATCATATGGTCCTTGTGTTTGATTTTATTAATATGGTGTATCACATTTATTGATTTGCATATGTTGAACCTGAATGATTGTTGAATTTTATGAAATGCTTTTTCAGCATCAATGGAGATGATCATATGGTCCTTGTGTTTGATTTTATTAACATGGTGTATCACATTTATTGATTTGCGTATGTTGAACCACCCTTGCATCCCTGGGATGAATCCCACTTGATCGTGGTGAATAATTTTACATATGTGCTGTTGTATTCTGTTTGCTAATATTTTATTGAGGATTTTTGCATCTATATTCATCAAGGAT
This sequence comes from Galeopterus variegatus, assembly GCF_000696425.1. Lineage (NCBI taxonomy): Eukaryota > Metazoa > Chordata > Mammalia > Dermoptera > Cynocephalidae > Galeopterus > Galeopterus variegatus. Next base: position 957,335 of record NW_007726145.1, read on the forward strand.
ATTGGCTAAGTAGATATTTTTACTGTTGAGTTTTGAGAGTTCTTTGCCTATTCTACATATACTAGTCTTTGGTTGAATATGTAGTGTGCAAATATTTTCTCCCAGTTTGTAGCTTATATTTTGAACCTCTTCACAAGTCCTTTACAGAGCAAAAGTTGTTCATTTTTATTTTACCTAATTTATCAATCTTTATTCTATGGATTATACTTTTGGTGTCAAATCTAAGAAAAATTTTTATAAACCTAGATTCAAAGATTATTTCCTGTGTTTTGCTTCTAAGAGTTTTATAGTTTTATATTTTACATTTATGTCTGCTATGCATTTGAGTAAATTTTTATGTTAGGTATGAGATTTAGGCCAGGGATTATTTTTTGCCTATGGATTTCCAATTACTCCCGCACTATTTGTTGAAAAGGCTCTTTCCTCCACAGAATTGCTTTTGCACTTTTGCCAAAAATCCATCGAGCATATTTATGTGGATCAATTTCTAAGTTCCCTATACTGTTGCTTTCATCTATGTGTCTATCTCTACATAAATACCAGACTGTCTTAATTATAATAACCATAAAGTAGGATTTAATATTTGCTGTATGTAGCAAGTTTACATCCTGTGCTTTCCTTACAAATTATAAATAAGCTTATCTCTAGCTCCAAAATAAACCAAAACTTGCTAGGACTTTGATAAAAATTGCATTAAACCTATAGACTTATTTGGGAACAATTGAAATCTTTACTATGTTAAGTATATATAAACATGGAATTCCATGTAAACATGGAATGTCTCTCCATTTCTTCATTTATTTAATCTTTTTTTATGTTCTTAATCAGTATTTTATCATTTTCAGCCTATAGATCCTGTACATGTTTTCCTAATTTTATACCTAACAATTTTTTTGTAGTGATTTTAAATGTATTGCATTTTTCATTTTTGTTTCCATAATTTAATTGATATATGATAATAGAAATGCAAATTACTTTTTTATATGTGTGTGTTGATTTTGTTTCCTACAATTGTGTTGAACTTATTGATTCTAGGAGGTTTTTGTACATTCCTTGGTTTTTTGATGTAGAAAATCATGTTTTCAACAAATAGGATAGTTTTACTTTTTCTTTCCAATCTGTATATCTGTTATTTATTTTTCATGTTTTATAGCAGTGGCTAGGCTTCCACTCTTCTATTGAATAAGAGTGGTAAGAGTGAACATCCCTGCTTTGTTCCCAATCTTAGGGAAAAGCATTCTATCTTTAACTATTAATTGTGTTAGCTATAGGGGTTTTTTTGTTTTGTTTTTCTTTTTGTTTTTTGTAGATAATCTTTATCAAATTGAGGGAGCTCCACTTTATTCAGTTTACTGAAAGACTTTATCATAACTAGATGCTGGCTTTGTCAAATGGTTTTTTGCATGAGGTCTCTGCCTTCATGGGTGGGATTAATGTCATTATGAAAAAGAGAGTTTGGCCCCCTCTTGCTCTCTCATTCTCTCTTTGCCCTTCCACTCTTCCTCCATGTGATGACACAGCAAGAAGGCCCCTGCCAAATACTAACACCTTGATACTGGACTCTCCAGTCTCCAGAACTGTGAGCCAATAAATTTGTGTTAAGTCTAAATTACTGAGTCTCAGGTATTTTGTTATAGCAGCACAAAACAGACTAAGGAACATACCCACTAACTTTTTTTATTAATATTTGCATAATGGTATATATTTTATAATCCATTTGCTTTAAACCTATGTATATTATTTTATTCAAAATGAACTTCTTGCCAAAAAATTTTTAAACTATTTTTTTTCAAAAATCTGCTAATTTCTGTATCTTAACTGGTACATTTAATCTATTTACATGTAACATAATCATTAATGTATTAGAGCTCAAAGTTACCATTTTATTGCTCAATTTTTGTTCTTATTTTTTTATTCCACTGGTTTTCTTTTTTAGACTCCTTCTGGGTTGCATGAACATTTTTAAAAATTCCATCTTGATTTATAGTGCTTTTAAGTATGCATATATAATTAATCACAATCTACCAGTATTGACATTTTAACTCTGTAGAAAACTTACATCCACTTATGTACCTTGGCCCTACCCACTTTTTAAATTAATTTGTCTTAAATATTTTCTGTAATTAGACTGAGCACCATATTAGATGGTGTTATAATTTTGCTTCAATCATTAAATATGATTTTTAAAAATTGTGAGAAGAATAGTTTATTACATTTATCTAATCCAGTATTCTCTTTTTGTGTTGGTTTCTGAAGTTCTAAACCTTCTTCTGTTATCATGCCCTTTCTTCTTTTTTTTTTTTTAATTTTGCAATCCATGCATGGCTTTTTATTATTATAGTATTTTTTTTCTGGTGGCTTACAGGTATGTATGGAGATCTGAACTCTTGACTTTGGCATTATTAGCACCTTGCTTTCTCAAGTAAGCCACTGGCCATTCCCTTTCTGTTTAGATCATTTATCTTAGTTATTCTTTAAGGATAGGTTTCTTGGCAACAAATTCCATAGTTTCTTTCATCTGAGAATGTCTTTATTTCAAATCCTTCTTTCCTTAAGAATATTTATCCTGGATATAGAATTCATGGTTGACAGTTTTTTTCTTCCAGTACTTAAAAAATAGTGTGCTACTTCCTTCTGACTTTCATAGCTTCCAATAAAAAATACATTTCCATTTGAATTAGTGTTTCCCTATAAGTAATATGTTATTTCTCTCCGGTTACTTTTAAGTTTTTTCTTTGTCTTTAGTCTTCAAAAGTTCAAATATGACATACTTGGCATGAATTAGTTTGGCTTTATTCTATTTAAGTTCACTCAGCTTGAATCAGTAACTTTACATCTTTTGCCAATTTGGGGATCTTTTCTGCTACTATTTCTTCAAATATTTTTTTCAGAACTTCAATGATAAAAATATTAGTTCTTTTGTTATTGACTCACAGATCCTTAAGACTCTGTTCGCAATTTTTTCAGTCTGTTTTTCTCTATTGCCTAGATGGGGTAAATTCAATTTATCTAGTTTCAAGTTCACTGATTATATCTTCCTCTATCTCCACTCTATGACTGCAATCATCTGCTGAGTTTTTTTCTTTTGGTTAATGTGCTTTCAGGTCTATAATTTTCCTTTTATATATAAAAAACATGTATGTGTATATATACATACACACACACACATATATAACTTTTATTTCCATGCTAATTTTTTTCCCAACAGTTTTTAATTGCTGAAGCATTTTTTATTGTGGCTGCTAAAGTTTCTTATCAGATAAGTCCCATATCTGATTCATATAGGCAATGAAATTTCCATATGGAATTTTTTGCTAAGTAACAACAAGGATAGTGAGTTAAATGTGAACAGTATTAAAAAAAAGTCAATAGGAGCATTCTTAAAGATTTTGACATAGTTAGAGGACTATGAGATGTAGTACAATCCTTGTATGCAAATAATGAGGGCCTATTCACTATCCCACTCCCACAAAAGAAACAATAGATACTGCTAAGCTCTTAAGTGGTAGTTCATCTCTACTATTGGAAAGGAATTTGATGGGAGAGAAAACATGAGAGGTGAACAGACCTTGTAGAGGGAAGTGGTAAATACAAGAGGTGAACTGACCTCATAGAGGGAGGTGGCAAATAGCAAGAGGTGACAGAAATTACATAAAGTGTTCTTTTTCACAACATAGCAAAAGTTCTTGTACTTTGTTCGACTGTATGTGGTCTTAAGTTCTTCTTATTTTCTTTTCTGAGTAATTACTGATCCATTTATTGCTCAAGTGAGTCTAACTTTATTAGAAGAGGTGAGCTAAAACAGCAATAAAATGTTCTCACAAGTACCAGTTAAAGGCATACATGTAAAACATGGCACCTTGATGTCTACCTTTTTCCATTTCTAAGGTTAATATTCTTATTATTTTTGGAAATTACAATGAGTTTTTTTTAATTTTAAAGTTATTTGCTTTAGTTCATGCTTAAATTAAATATAAAAGCAAAGATCCAAGCATATGTTAAATTTTTTGTTGGGTTTTTATTTCATTGTCAATAAGTTGGGTTATGCAAACTAGCTTAGGATTGATAGTGTTTTGTTTTTTTTTTCTTGACTATAACTGTCAAACTTTTTAGAATAGACTTTTTTTCAGAAACATTACAAGCCAGAGGTGGCATGTTGATCCAACACGGTGGGAACTCACTTTATGTCTGTGAAGATACTTTGATTTATTTCTCTCTTACTCAAGTTGGAAAGCATAACCTCAAGGGAAGTACAACATAGGTGTAAGCATTCATCCAAAAGATTAATTTAGCATTTAAAATTAAATACAATTTTAAATGAATTATAAGAGAGGAATATATCCTCTTTTTAAAAGTCAGCATTCCTTATCATCCAAAGGAGATGTTGGACTGTATTTTTTTGCTTAATGCATTCATGCCTAAGCAAAGGAAAAAAAAACTTTATACAATGGAAATCATAAATTCATTTGTCAACTCAACTATATATATATATATATATATATATATTAAATATCTATTGGATTCAAACTAACATAATAGGTACTAGGGAAGATGTTTTATTCACTAATTCATTCAGCAGACCTGTATTAAGTGTTTGCTTGTGCAAGATTTTATGCTAGTCTCTATAATAAATACATAGTGGTACAAGACAAATTCCTGCCCCTCAAATAGTAATAAAATACAGTAAGATTATATGCAAAATACAAGCCCATATCTTAATTATGCAGGCATGCCACCAATATTTGTGGGGCTCCAGGCAAGAGCACAAAATGGATGCCTACATACCACATGTCTAAATATTTAGATGATTAACATACTTTTAAATTAAACTTTTTATTCACTTCCTTTGGCAAGTATACTTTCAAAGTGATCTGAAAGGCCAGGTATGAATTTAAAATGTTTGGACTTCTGCATAAGAATTCTACATCAAGACATAGAAGTACAGGCAGAGCTATTTTCCAGATCCACTCCCTTCTTCTTCCCACACACAGCTTTGTCCCACTCAAAAGGAACATTGTGTGCACATGTAGGAGATATCAGGCCCTCACATACAGTCCATTTGCAATCTCTACCATCTTTGCAAGGAGCTGCTTCTTGGCTACCCTTGGGCCTGGTAGTGTATACAATGGGAGAACAGATCTTACAACAGAGGTTTGGGCAAGCATGGAAGAGGGCTCAGGGACGTTGGGAAGGGAATTCTAGGATCCTAAATAACAAGATGTCATGTTAAAGGGAGGTTGCAGGATTTTAGTGTGAATCTTCCCTTGACCTCAGAACTCTTCACTCTGTGGGAGTGGAGCAGTTGGAGTAGTGCTAAAGTGAGGCCTCTAAAGCACAGCACCTCCAGTAGAAGCCACTTTTGCCAGTGTTTAAGGACAATACAGCAGCCATGACAAAACACAGATTGCATGATTGGATATAATACAGTATGCCCATACAATTTATTTACTGAAAAAAATATTAGTTCTACATGTATGGACATAGAGAGAGATCAATGTCACATGGTTAAGTAAAATAATGCATTTAATATGACTTTATTTTTATCAAAACAAAGTTAAAAACATTGCATATGGACGTATTTGTATATCTTTGTATGAACACAGAGAAAAAATATTGAAGAACTATTAACATTACTTATCTGAGTAGAAGTCATATGGGAAAAATTTTCTTTGTGCACCTCTGTATTTTTTGACTTATTAGGGAGAGCATATGTTATTTTTTTGTAGTAAAAATCCAATATACTTCTATGATGTCAAGAAACACATACTGATTACCTACTATGTGCCGTGTATTATTAGGTTCCAAAGAAATCTTCATCTCATTTTTTGCTCACCACAGTCATCCCATTGAGGAAACTACTGTTCCAAGAAATAAAATGACTCCATCTATCTATCTATGTATCTATGGAGAGAGAGGAGGAGAAAGAGAGAGGGATTTTTAAAAATTTGCTCACATAATTCTGGAGGCTTGGCAAGTCCAAAATCTGATAGAATAAGCTGGCAGGTTGAAGACTCAAAGAAGCATTTCAGTTCAAAGCCAAAAACAGCCTTCTGGCAGAATTCCTCCTTGCCCTGGAAGGTCAGTCTTTGTCCTACTAAGGCCTTCAACAGATTGGAGGAGGTTTACTAATATTATGGAGAATAATCTGCTTTACTAAGAGTCACTGATTTAAATGTTAATCTTAACCCAAAAGAAAAACCTTCCCAGATACATCCAGAAAATATTTGTCCTAATATCTGGGCACCATTGTGGCCAAGCCAAGTTAACACATAAAATGAACCATCACAGCCCACAATTAAATCGTTTTTTCATGGGTTGCTCTCAGACAAAGAATCTACTCATTTCATTCTTTTAATGATGTTATTGTTTGTTCAAATTTCATAAAGGAAATAAATCATTATTAAATAACTTTTCTAGTCAGTGAACCACATACTAGAGATAGAATATTGAGAAAAATAAAAATATTCAGCTAATTAACTTCCTGAAGTTAATATGCTCATAGCAAGGTGAAAAAATAGATTACTTTTTTCTTAGTTCATAATTTTGCCCTTTGTTTAGAAGACCATAGAAATTACATTTAAGTATCAATTGAATGTAAAAACAAATTTGTTTAGTAAGTCTCACTTAGAAAGAATTTTAAGAAATATAGTTATATGTAAGGTTGAAATTTTCATGTAAGTGCACATTTTCTCTTGAGAATTTGACCAGTGATATGACAAATAGAGAGGCTTGAAGGAAATCTATTGTATCAGGCTTTTTCTTTTTATTATAAAGCACCAAAAGGTAATTGTTAGTTATTTGGATAATTCAAAAATTGCCTGTAAGTACTACTTTTTTATATATTGTACCTAGATAGGATTGTAATGTACTTTATTTGGAAGTATGAGAATTTGATGTGGGTGCATAAGTGCTTAATATTTAGGCACAGAGTCAAGTTATTGTTTTTGTCAAATCTGATCTTAAAATAAAATTAATATTCTATCTACACAGCCAAACTGAACCAACTAGGAATAATTTATTTTAGGTATCTGTAGTAATTATAGATGTGATCAGTACTACAACATAATGCTCTTATACAGATAGCTTGAAATAAGAAAATAATGTCAAAATAAAAGCATTAAAGAAAGGAATTCAGAAAAAAATCAGAAAATCAGACCAAAAAAATTTATAAAGAATAAAATAACTGTTTTCAAGAATATTTAAATGGAAAATTACACAAAAGTCATAAATAAAAATAGCCAAAGTGTTGCTATTAAACTTATTAGTAAAATTGACAAACTTCTAGCTTGAGTAATCAAGACCAAATAAATAAACACATAAATAAATAAATAAATAAATAAACACAAACTACTGTTTTCAGGAATCAAGTTATAGAAAGCACTGCATTAAAAAAAAAGCAGGTAAATGAACTTAGTAGAAAAACTACTTGATAATTTTCAGAATGGGTGGCTATCATCAAATTTCAATTTAGGGGAGTTGCAAGGAAAGACAAAATTTAAATAATTGATAGCAATTAAAGGAATTCAGTTTGTTATTTAAAATCCAAACACCAAGAATGCCAAAGGTGTAAGAATACTTTACTGGTGAATACTTACAAATATTGAATTTAACTTTTGTGCAGACTATTCCAGACACTGGAAGATAGGGAACATTTTCTAAATCTCCTAAAAAGTCAATGTATTTTGAAATAGAATTCTAACAAAAACATTACAAAATTGGAAAATTAGAAAACAACCTCACTTATACAGAAACTAAATATTAACAGTTTGAATCCAATGACAGACACATACACATATAACCGCATCAAAAACACAGGAAGTGTTTATTTCAGATATATGCTAGTGTTTTCACATTATAAATCAAATATGGTTATGTAAAATATGTTTTCAAATATTCATCTTGCATCTACAAATCTTATTTAATTTATTTTTTACTTCTAAGATCTACTCAAGCATTTCATCCACAAATAAAAGTTTTATTGCTTTCTATTCCAAAAAATAGCATTTTATCTCTTATCTCTGACCCAGCCAAGTGCATGCGCAGCAGGGAGACATCCAGCCAGAGAAGTGGAAGATCCTCAGAGACCACGCACCCTATAGTACCAGCACACGAGCCAGCTGATGAGCCTCGCTGCTGCTGCCCAACTCCATCCCCAGCCCGGCCAAGTGCATGCTGACCAGACAGGCACCTCCCTGGAGAGGCCCAAGAACCAAGGCAACCACACACCCAAGGCACTAGTGGCCAACCGAGTACAAACTAACGCAGCCATACCAAATTGGCAGCCATAGCAGCATCTTAGCCAGACAATAGTGTCAAACCAGTGGACCATGAAATCCCCTACCACAATGACTAAACATCAAGGGAAAGATACCAGAAAATTGAAAAATCAAGAAAGTACACCACCAAACGGTAATAACTCTCAAGCTCTAGATCCTATAGAACAAGAAGCCCTTGACATGTCTGACAAGGAATTTTGAGTGAAAATTCTAAGGAAACTGAAGGAGATACAAGAAAACTCAGCTAGATAACATGAGGAAGTGAGGAAAAGTATACAGGACCTGAAAGAAATGTACAAGAAAATCAATGCCCTGGAAAAGAATGTAGCAGAGCTTGCTGAGCTGAAGAATTCATTCAACCAAATAAAAAACACAACAGAGAGTTTAACCCGCAGGCTTGCAGAAGCAGAAGAGAGAATTTCTGACCTTGAAGATGGGCTGTTTGTAATAACACAGGCAGACAAAAAAAAAAAAAAAAGGATTAAAAACATTGAAGATAATCTAAGAGAGATATCAGACAACCTTAAGTGCTCAAATATCTGAGTCATGGGTATTCCAGAAGGGGAGGAAAAAGGAGATTGCCTTCAGAACATATTCAACAAAATAGTGGCAGAAAACTTCCCAGGTAGAGGAAAAGACACAGATCTTCAGATTCAGGAAGCTCAAGGATCCCCAAATGTATTCAACCCAAAAAGGTCTTCTCCAAGACGTGGTATAGTCAAATTGGCAAAACTCAAAGACAAAGAGAGAATCTTAAAAGCTGCAAGAGAGAAGCATCAAGTCACCTATAAGGGAGCCCCAATCAGACTAACATCAGACGTTTCATCACAAACCCTAAAAGCCAGAAAGGGATGGGATGATATATTCAAAATATTAAAGACAGAGATTGCCAGCCAAGAATACTCTACCCTACAAGGCTATCCTTCTGAAATGAAGGGCAAATAGAATATTTCTCAGACAAGCAAAAACAGCAGGACACGACCACACTTACAAGAAATTGTCAAGGGAGTGCTGGCTTTGGTACCTGAAAAACAACAACCACTGCCATAAAAACCCAAGGAAAATCAAAACACACTAGTATAATAAAAATGACAAGAATGAAGAAAAAACAAACAAACAAAAAGGCTATCTATACCCCGAGGAACCAAAAAATACAGAAAACAAACAGTAAATCAGAAAGAAAGAGACAAAAGACAATTAAGACATCCAAACAAAAATCAATAAAATGCTAGGATTAAATCAACACTTTTCAATAACAACTCTTAAAGTAAAAAGATTAAATTCTCCATTGGAAAGACACAGACTGGCTGACTAGATTAAAAAGTAGGACACAACTATATGCTGCCTTCAAGAGACCCACCTCATGTATAAAGACTCATATAAACTAAGAGTGAAAGGATGGAAAAAGATTTACCATGCAAACAGAAATGAAAAAGGTGCTGGAGTAGCTACTCTTTTATCAGATAAAATAGACTTTAAACTAAAAACCATAAAAAGAGATAGTGAAGGCCACTACATAATGATAAAAGGATTGATCCATCAAGAAGACATAACAATCATAAATATATATGCACCCAATGTCGGAGCAGCCAGATTTATAAAACAAACTCTATTAGACCTAAAGAAGGAAAGAAACACTAATACCATAATAGCAGGGGACCTGAATAACCCACTGTCAATATTGGACAGTTCATCTAGGCAAAGAATCATCAGAGAAACACAAGATATATACAACATTCTAGACCAATTGGACTTGGCAGATATCTACAAAACATTCCACCCAACAACCTCAGAATATACATTCTTCTCATCAGCACATGGCTCATTCTCTAGGATACGTCACATTTTAGGTCACAAATCAAGTCTCAACAAATTCAAAAAAATTAGAATTATCCCATGTGTTTTTTCAGACCACAATGGATTAAAATTAGAAATCAATAACAAATGAAATCCTGGAATCTATACAAACACATGAAAATTATACAGCATTCTACTTAATGACATATGGGTCCAAGAGATATCAAACAGGAAATCAAAAAATTTATTGAAACTAATGAAAATAATGATACATCATACCAAAACCTGTGGGATACTGCAAAAGCAATACTGAGGGGGAAGTTTGTCACATTAAATGCTTACTTCAAAAGAATGGAAAGATGGCAAGTGAACAACCTGATACTTCACCTTAAAGAACTAGAAAAACAAGAGCAATCCAAACCCAAATTTAGCAGACGGAAAGAAATTGTTAAGATCAGAGCAGAACTTAATGAAATTGAAACCCAAAAAAATAATACAAAAGATCAATGAATAAAAAAGTTGGTTTTTTGAAAAGATAAATAAAATTGACAAACCATTATCATGGCTAACTAAAAAAATTAGAGAGAAATCCAAATAACAAAAATTAGAAATGAAAAAGTTGATATTATAACTGATACATCTGAAATACAAGGAATCATTTGAGACTACTATAAACAACTATATGCCAACAAATTTGAAAATCTGGAGTAAATGGATAAATTTCTGGACACGCACAAGCTACCAAAACTGAGCCAAGAATATGTAGAAAATCTGAACAGACCAATAACAATAAAGGAGATTGAAGCTGCTCTCAGAAGGCTCCCACCAAAGAAAAGCCCAGGACAAGATGGACTCACAGCAGTATTTTACCAAACATTCAAAGAAGAATTGACACCAATTCTCTACAAACTATTCCAAAAGATTGAAACAGACGCAATTCGCCCTGATACCAAAACCAGGTAAAGATACAACTAAAAAAGAAAACTACAGGCCGATATCCTTGATGAGTATAGATGCAAAAATCCTCAATATAATACTAGATAACAAAATACAGCAACACATACGCAAAATTACACACCACGATCAAGTGGGATTCATGCCAGGGATGCAAGGTTGGTTCAACATATGCAAATCAGTAAATGTGATACACAGTATTAATAAAATCAAACACAAGGACCATATGATCATCTCTATACATGCCAGAAAAGCATTTGATAAAACTCAACATTCATTCATGACAAAGACTCTCTATAAGTTAGGTAGAAATGGAAATTATCTCAACATAATTAAAGCCATATATGATAAACCCACTGCCAATATCATCCTGAATGGGGAGAATATGAAAGCTTTTCCTTTAAGAACAGGAACTAGACAAGGATGCCCACTCTCACCACTCCTATTCAACATAGTGTTGGAAGTACTAGCCAGAGCAATCAGAGAAGAGAAGGAAATAAAGGCCGTCCAGATTGGAAAAGATGAAGTCAATCTCTCTCTTTGCAAATAACATGATCATATATATCAAACAGCCTAAAGCCACTACAGAAAATCTCTTGGAGTTGATAAATGATTTCAGCAAAGTAGCAGGATACAAAATCAACACACAAAAATCGGTAGCATTTCTATTCTCCAATAGTGAACGTTCAGAAAAATCAAGAAAACTTGCCCATTTACAATAGCCACCAAAAAAATAAAATACTTAGGAATTGACTTAACCAAGGATGTGAAAAATCTCTATAATGAGAACTACAAACCACTGCTGAGAGAAATTAGAGAGGATTCAAGAAGATGGAAAGATATCGCATGCTCTTGGATTGGAAGAATCAACATTGTGAAAATGTCCATACTACCCAAAGTGATCTACAAATTCAATGCAATCCCCATCAGAATTCCAGTGACATTTTTCTCAAAAATGGAAAAAACTATTCAGACATTTATATGGAATAACAAAAGACCATGCATAGCCATAGCAATTCTGAGCAAAAAATAAATAAAAGCTGGAGGCATAACACTACTTGATTTTAAACTATACTACAGAGCTATAATAACAAAAACATCATGGTACCGGCATAAAAACAGACACACTGATCAATGTAATAGAATAGAGCATCCAGAAATCAACCCACACACTTACAGCCATCTGATCTTTGACAAAGTAACCAAACCTATATGCTGTGGAAGAGACTGCATCTTCAGCAAATGGTGCTGGTATAACTGGATATCAATATGCAAGAGAATGAAACTAGACCCATACTTCTCACCATATACTAATATCAACTCAAAATGTATAAAAGAATTAAATATACACTCTGAAACAATAAAACTTCTTAAAGAAAACATAGGAGAAACACTTCATGAAGTAGGACTGGGCACAGACTTCATTAATACAACCACAAAATCATGGGCAACCAAAAGAAAAATAAACAAATGGGATTATATCAAACTATAAAGCTTCTGCACAGCAAAAGAAGCAATTACCAGAGTTAAAAGACAAGCAACAGAGTAGGAGAAAATATTTGCAAAATATACATCTGACAAAGGATTAATATCCAGAATATACAAGGAACTCAAACAACTTTACAAGAAAAAAACAAGCAACCCAATTAAAAAATGGGCAAAAGAGCTAAATAGGAATATACAAGGAACTCAAACAACTTTACAAGAAAAAAACAAGCAACCCAATTAAAAAATGGGCAAAAGAGGTAAACAGGCATTTCTCTACGAAGATATACGAATGGCCAACAGACATACTGAAAAATGTTCAACATCACTCAGCATTTGGGAAATGCAAATCAAACCACACTACGATACTATCTCACCCCAATTAGGATGGCTAATATCCAAAAGACTGTGAATGATAAATGCTGGTGAGGTTGTGGAGAAAAAGGAACTCACATACATTGTCAGTGGGACTGCAAAATGGTGCAGCCTCTATGGAAAATGGTATGGCAGTTCCTCAAACAATTGTATATAGATCTACCATATGACACAGCCATCCCACTGCTGGGAATATACCCAGAGGAATGGAAATCATCAAGTCGAAGATTTTCCTGTTCTCCAATGTTCATTGCAGCACTCTTTATAATAGCTAAGAGTTGGAACAAGCCCAAATGTCCATCATCAGATAAGTGGATACAGAAAGTGTTATATCTACACAATGAAATACTACTCTGCTATAAAAAAAGAACGAAATACTGCCATTTGCAACAACATGGATGGACCTAGAGAGAATTATATTAAGTGAAACAAGTTAGGCACAGAAAGAGAAATATCACATATTCTCACTTATTTGTGGGAACTAAAAATAAATAAATAAATACACAATCAACTGGGGCAGAGTTAGGGAAAAAGAGATGACAATTACAATTCCTTGAAGTTGATACAACAATCATACAGAAAGGACATTGTTGGGAGGGAGAGGGGAGCGGGCGGAAGGAGGGAGATTTCAGGAATTGGCCACCATAATCAACCACATTGTATATTGACAAAATAAAATAAAATTTAAATAAATAAATAAACACAGTTTTGTGTGACTCCCCCCCCCAAAAAAAACAGCATTTATTCAGGCATCATTATAATTCACCAAATCAGTTATTCCAGCTATATCAATATAATTGACCAAGTCAGTTATATCCAAGCCAATTATGACCCATTTTGCACTTAGCAGTAGCTACCACAGCAAACATATGCAGAATTTTTTGTTGGTGCTGTGGTCTCAACTTATATCTATATACCGTAAATTGAATAACTAACTGATATGGATCTTCTGATTAAAATGAAAGACTCTGTTAATTTTCTTCTGCCTCCAGAAACTCCATCAAAATGACAAAAATAGGAATTCTTTTGAAGAGGAAACATCTGCAACCATAAAAGTAATAAGAAAGGAAATGACAATAGTGGATAAGAGATGTCCACAGATTTGACGAGGATATACAGTGGACAGATAAGTGGTAATGACTTAGGATATTGGAGAAATCTAGCATATAAAATCTTATAGAAGGAAATGCATAATGGAACCCAATAAATTTGAGCCCCAGAATGGCAGAAAGTCTCAAATCCTGGAGGTATCGGTTTCTTCAGAAACCAGGGATGAAACAGAGGATGAAACAGGAGGAGTGCCTTGAAATCAGCCTAGAGAACAATTGGACTTTCAGGACCTCCTCCTCTATATTTGCAGCAACAGAGTCGCAGGGACTCTGATGTCCAGGGCACCAGACCAGACACATTAGAAGAGAGGTGAGAGATGCTGTATTGAAACAGTGTAATTCAGTATAAATCAACATATTGAGTGGTGAAATGCCAAATCCCCTTTCCTTGTTTTGCTCTGAGAACACTGATGACCAGACTGACAGTTTCACAGGTAGGCAAGCAGAGATTCCATCTGAAGAAACTGAAGTCCCAAAAGACTGATGTTTGCAGGTCCCTGGTGAACTAGCTGGGTTTGTACTCAATTGTGTTATGGTAAGGCCCGCTAATACACCAGGTCCTACTCAAGCACATAGAGCTTGTAATTAGGATTTGGGTGCATCACTCTTGACTGTAAATAGAATTGAAGAAAGGCTTCATTATAAAAGATGAAGACCCAACAAAGACAAAAGGGGAACATTGAAGGAAACAGAAAATTCAAGGATTCCACCTCACAAGGAAAAAAAAAAAAAAGCCCAATAAACTGTAGAACTATGGGAAGATCTTGCAAAAACCTTCAACAAAATAACAATAATAAACATTTTTAAATACTACAGTAGCTACAAATAACTATGAGAAGACCTCTTAATACTCAGTGTTGGAGAAGATGTGGATCAACAATTTTTGACAGACACATACGTTGCTAATGGGATTGTAAAATGATTTGGCCACTTTAGAATAGTATTTGATACTTGTATACTATATGAGCTAGTACGTTCAGTCCTTGCTGGAGACTTAAGAGAAATGCTTGCTCATGTTTAGCAGAGGACATGAATAAGAATGTCCATAGCGCAAGACTGTTTATAATTTCAGAACTCAGGAAGTAATACAAATGCCCAACAACAGGAGTACAAATAAATTATGGTCTATTCAAATAATAAAGTATTATACATTAGACAAGATTAAAAATAAACCTTCAAAGGAAAAAAGTAAAGCTACATTCATCAATCTTACCAGTATAACATCAAAAACAAAACGTAAGGCAAAAAAGATTACATAAGAGCAGCATATAAGTTTTTTTAAGAGTTAAAAACAGTAAAAACTAAACAATATTTTTTTACTATATTATACATATAGTGTGAGTGAGTGTGTGTGTGTGTTTCTGTGTGTGTGTGTTTGCCTTGAAGGGCTATTGTGAGGACTAAATTAATGTAACTAAAATGCTTAGTCTAGAACTTGGTAATAAGGAAGAGTTTTCTATTATTAATATTCTTTACAAATTTGAGAATAGTTACATAAAAATCTAAGCATGGAAAAAAATAAAAGAGATAATTTTTAACTTTGTATGTAAATATATGTGAGATTGTATAAGAAAGGAAATGTAATTATTATATACTACTTGGTTCAGTGTAAAAAGTATTTGCATAGTCATAATTATATGAACATTCAGAGGATTGTTTTCACCACAAATGATATATCTACATGGGGAAAATGAGGAGAGAGGAAGAAACAGCAGTGCTGAAGAAAGACAACAGAAAGAGCAAGAGAGTATGAGCTTCTACAAAAAAGAAACCAGCAAGCCTCTCTAATTGGAAAATTGCACAGTTTCAGAGAAGTGACATCCCCCACCCTGCAAATAAAGGTTTCAGAGGCCCCCAGAATCATCTCTACACAGGCTGATTGGTGAAGATCTTTCCCTGTACAAAACCAGTTCACAAAGACTGATATAGATGGCCTGTTTTTTCAAATGTATGGATCCTAACACAAACTTATGAGGCACAGAAAAAACGGGGAAACATGGCCCAAACAACTGAACAAAATAAAAGTACAGAAACTAACCATAAAGGAATAGAAATGTATTAATTAACATAAAGATGCTGAACAAGCTAAGAAAAATGATGTATGGCTCGAAATGACACTAAGAAATATCATCCTCCATACCCACACATAAAAAGCAATATAGACAGCTGTCCACAAACTGAAATAGCTCTGAGAAGGCTCCAAGGCCCATGAAAGAATCTGCAACAACACAGTGGAGCAAAGAAGACAAAAAATACCCACACAGAAAACATTTCTGCTTACATCTGCATACCTAAGATTCTAGGAGATGGCTAGAAAGAAAGGCAGAGGCTGTTAGTATCAGCCATTCAGCAGGAGACACACTGGTTTCTAGAGACATGCTACACAGAAGACACCAACATTATACGCCACTGAGGTAACTAACAGCCATTCTCTCCAAAGAACACAAAAGAAGGAGACATGGCCACATCCTCCACCCTCTTTAAGAAGAAGCCACTGCTGTTCTGCTTCAGGACTGTGGTTGCCATCCTTCCCAAGCCATGTGTGACTGAAACCCCAAGCTATGGCTCTCCTATGGGTACCCACATTACAGACCTCAGCTTTGTGACTGTACTGTGCCTGCCTTATGTCTCAGATAGCAGAGTGATTACTATAGCAAATTGTTTGCATTCTGGCCCCAGAGCCAAGGTCTCTTTTAGTATGCCGATGCTCCAGGTACCTGCTCATTCGAATGGACAACTAGGGCCCACACTAATCCAGAACCACTGTAAATCTAGGCACAGCTATGCTCACATTCTCAGCTCCCTGATTGCTTCACTAGCACCCATGCCACATATTTTGTTTTCAACATGGCAGAAAGGTGCTTGTACCCTGGGCATCGGTGTCATTACTGCTCCAGATACCAGACCCATTGTCCCTTCATGCATGCCTATCCTTCAGGCCTCAGCTTCATGGCCATTCCATGGGTACCAATCATCATACACTGCCACCATGAGTATTGGCCTACGTGCCAAACCAAATGCCAAGAAGGATCAGCTCAGCCACAACTTCCCTAGTAGGAGAAAAAGAGATAAGGAGTACTTCAATAACCATAACCCCCAAACCCAACAACCCTTGCTGCTACTGTAGACATCCACAGAGTTGGCCACTGAGGATCCCTGCAATCTTTATTAACACAAACCTCAGCTGACATAGTTGCATGGAGACAACTGAGCCTTCACTGGTGCCAGAACCACTGTACCACAGCCAACCAGTGCCTTTGCACTCCCCAAGGGAGGAAGGTCTTTCCCATACTGAAACTAGCCTATAAAGTCTGGAAGAGGTGAGTGCTCCACCAAAAACTCAGACATTAACATAAAGTAACAAGGAACATAAAAAAAAAAACTAAAAGAAAAAGAAATACAACCAAAACAAAGCCACAATAATTATAACTTCCCAGTAGCTGACCTCAAAGAAATGGAGAGATGTAAACTGCCTGGCAAGGAATTAAAAATAATTATTTTAAGGAACCTCAGCAAACTTCAATGAACTATTCAGTAAAATCAATGAATAAAACAAGATACTTAAAGAAATTAAAATAATAAAAAAAGAAGTTCTGGAGCTGAAAAAACTGGAGCTGAAAAATACAAAGAATGAAATAAAAAATGTAATAGATACTGTCAAAAGCAGAACTGAGCAAGCAGGAAAAAAAGTCTGTGAACCCAATGATGGATTATTTGAAAATACAGAGGAGAAAAAGGAAAATGGAATGGAAAGGAATGAATAAAGCTTATAGGATTTATGGGACAGCATCCAGAGAGCAAATATTTGAAGTATAGAATTTAAAGAAGAGAGAAACAAAAAGACATAAAGCTTATTTAAAGAAATAATAGCTAAAAACTTTTTAAATCTAGGGAAATATATAAGGTGCAAAGTGAAAAGTCTCCAATGGGTTTCAATCCAGACAACAAGTCTTATAATAAAATTGTCAGAAATTAAAGACAAAGAGACGATTCTGGAAGCATCAAGAGAAAAGAAGTATATCACACATAAGGGAGTTTCAATGGGACTAGAAGCAGACTTCTCTGCAGAAACCTGACAAGCCAGGAGAGAGTGGAATGATATATCCACAACGCTAAGGGGGGGAAACAAACAAACAAACAAAAAATGCTAACCAAGAATATATTACTCAGCAAAACTGTCTTTCAGAAATGAAGGAGAGATAAAGGTTTTCCCAAACAAACAAAATCTGATGGCATTCATCACCACTATACCTGTCTTCCAAGAAACACCAAAGGAAATTTTTTAAGCTGAAAGAAAAGAGGATGCTAAGTAGTACTTTAAAAACATATGAAATTATAAAAATAACTGGTAAAAGTAAATATGCAGTCTAATTTAGAATATTCTAATACTGTAATGAAGGCTTGTAAATCACATATCTTTAGTGAGAAGATTAAAAGACACAAATATTAAAAATAATTATTGCAATAATAATTTGTTCATGGATATAGGATGTAAAAAGATGTAAATTATTTCCTCAATAACATAAAATGGGGGTGGGGAGGACAGAGTAAAAGTGTAGAGCTTTTTTTTTTTTAATGCAAAGTTAAGCTGTTATTAGCTTAAAATAGTCAGGTATAACTATCAGATGTTTTATTTAACCATCATTGTATCCACAAAACAGAAATCTATAGTAGATACAAAAAAAAAAAAAAAAAAAAAAAAAAAAACTATCAGATGTTTTATTTAACCATCATTGTATCCACAAAACAGAAATCTATAGTAGATACAAAAAAAAAAAAAAAAAAGTAAGGAATTATAGCACATCACTAGAGAAAATCATCTAATCACAAAAAATATATTAAGAAAGGAAGAATGAAATGAGGAATCTACAAAACAACAAAAAAACCAATTAAGAAAACATGAATAGTTAAACTTTTACCAATCAATAACTTTCTTGAATGTAAATTGATTGAATTCTCCAATCAAAAATCATAGAGTGGCTGAATAGATTAAAAAAAAAAAAGCCCTAACTATATGCTGCCTATGAGACTCACTTCTCCTTTAATGACACAAATTTATGGAAAGTGAAAAGAAGAAAAAGATTCTATGCCAAAGAGAACCAAAAAACAGCAGAGATCGCTAATATCAGATAAACTAGACTTTAGCCAAAAATCTGTAAAATGAGACAAAGAAGGACATTATTTATTAATAAAGGGTCAATTCATCAGGAAGATAGGACAACTGTAAATAAACATGCATTCAACATCAAAGCCCCAAATACATAAATAAAATATTAATATATCTGAAGAGAGAGTTCAACTGCAATACAGTGATAGTATGGGACTTCAATACCTAACTTTCAGAAATGGACAGATCATCTATATATAAAATCAATAAAGAATGATTGGACTTGAACTGCACTATAGACCAAATGAACCTAGCAGACATACAGAATATTTTATCCTATAGCAGCAGAATACACATTATTCTCAAGCACACACAGAACATTGTCTAGGATAGATCATATGTTCGGCCACTAAACAAGTCCTAGCAAACTTAAGAAGATTAAATTATATCAAGTGTCTTTTCCAACCACAAGAATATGAAACTATAAATCACGAATGTAAGGAATTTTGGAAAATTCACAAAAATGTAGAAAGTAAACATCTTCCTAAACAACCAATGGGTTAAAAGATAAACATGAAATTAAAAAATATCTGGAGGCAAATGAAAATGGAAACAAAACTTATGAAATGTAGCAAAGCAGTTCTGAGAGAGAAGTTTAAAGCAATAAATGCCTACATCAAAAAGAAGAAATACATATCTCAAATAAGCGACGTAATGTTATATCTCAAGAAACTAGAAAAAGAAGAATGAACTAGACCCAAAGTTAGCTGAAAGAATGAAGTAAGGCTAGAACAGAAATGAATAAAATAGAGAATAGAAAAACAATATAATAAACCAACAAAATTAAGTGTTTGTGTTTTGAAAAGATGAACAAAATTGACAAACCCTTAATTAGAGTGAGAAAGAAAAAGGAAGAAGACTCAAATAATTAAAATAAAAAATAAAGGAGGAGACATTACAACTGCTGCCAGAGAAATAAAAATGATCATAAGAGACTACTAGGAACAGTTATATTCCAACAAATTGGATAATCTAGAAGAAAGGGATAAATTCCTAGAAACATCCAACCTACTAAGACAGAATCATGAACAAATAGCAAATCTAAATAGATTGTAATTAATAAGGAGATCGAATGACTAACCCCAAATTTCTCAACAAACAAAAGCCCAGAACCAGAAGGTTTTACTGGAGAATTCTATGAAACATTTAAAGAGGAAATAAGAATAACCTTTCTCATGCTCTTCCCATGGAAGAGAAATAAATACTTCCAAACTCATTTTATAAGTGCAGCATACCCTGATACCAAAGCCAGTAATTACACTACAAGAAAAGAAAATTATAATCTAATATCCTTGACGAACATAGATGCAAAAATATTCAACAAAATGCTAGAAAACTGAATTGAACAACACAGTAAAGGATTCTACACCATGAGCAAGAGAGATTTCCCTCAGGATGCAAGGACAGCTCAACATATGAAAATCAATCATATGATACACTACATAAACAGAATGAACAATAAAAATCACATGATCATCTCAACAAATTTAGAAAAGCATTTGACAAAATTCAACACTCTTTCACAATAAAAACTTTCAACAAGTAAGGAATAAAAGAAAATTGCCTCAACACAATAAAGACCATATATAAGAAAAGCCCACATCTGACATTGTACTCAAAAAGTGAAGAATTGGAAATGTTGCCTCTAAAAGAAGGACCTAGGCAAAGATACCCACTCTCACCATTTCTATTTGATATAGTACTAGAAGACCCAGCAAAAGAAACTAGGCAAGAAAAAGAAATGAAAGGCATGTAAATCAGAAAAGAATAACTAAATTTATCTCAGTTCACAGAAGACATGCACTTATGCATAGAAAACCCCAAAGAATACGGACACATAAAAAATGTTAACACTAATAAACAGTTTTAGCAAAGCTGCAGGATAGAAAATCATAATACAAAAATGAGTTGTGTTTCTATGCACTAATAGCAATTAAATCAAAGAGGAAATTAATAAAATGATCATTTTTAATTGGGTTACTTGTTTTCTTACTGTTGAGTCGTATGAGATCTTTGTATATTCTGGACATTATTTGTTTGGTGAATGCATAGCTTGCAAATATTTTCTCCCATTTATTAGTCTGTCTTTCACTCTGTTAATTGTTTCCTTTGCTTTGCAGAACTTTTTAGTTTAATATAATCCCATTTCTTTATTTGTTCTTTTGTTTCATGTGCTTTGGGAGTCTTATTCATAAAGTCTATGCCCAATCCTATATCCCAGAATGTTTCCCCTATATTTTCTTTTAGAAGTTTTATAGTTTAAGTCTTATATTTAAGTCTTTAAGCCATTTTGAGTTGATTTTGGTATATGGCAAGAGGTACAGGTCTAGTTTCATTTTTCTACATATGGATTTCCAGTTTTCCCATCATCATTTATTGAAGAGGCAGTCTTTTCTGCAATGTATGTTCTTGTTGCCTTTGTCATAGATTATGCATTCAACAAGGGATTAATATCCAGAATATACAAAGAATTCAAACAACTCAACAGTAAGAAAACAAGTAACCCAATTAAAAAATGGGCAAAGGAGCTGAACAGACAGTTCTCAATGGAAGATACACAAATGTCCAATAGACACATGAGAAAATGCTCAACGTTGCTTAGCATCAGGGAAATGTAAATCAAAACCACACTGATGTATCATCTCACCCCAGTTAGACTGGCTACTATCAAAGAGAAAGAGAATAACAACTGCTGGTGAAGACGTGGAGAAAGGGGAACCCTCCTACACTGTTGCTGGGACTGTAAATTAGTGCAGCCATTATGGAAAACAATATGGAGTTTCCTCAAACAACTACAGATAGAAATGCCATACAGTCCAGCAATTTCACTGCTGGTTATACACCCAAAGGAATGGAAATCATCATGTCGAAGAGATACCTGCACCTGAAGTAAGAGAAAACTATGTTCAGTGAAATAAGCCAGGCACAGAAAGAGAAATACCTCATGTCCT
Organism: Galeopterus variegatus; assembly: GCF_000696425.1. NCBI lineage: Eukaryota > Metazoa > Chordata > Mammalia > Dermoptera > Cynocephalidae > Galeopterus > Galeopterus variegatus. The sequence goes on from NW_007726145.1 coordinate 979,449, forward strand.
CACTCATAAGTGGGAGCTAAAATAAAGAAAAGAAATGAAGAGAAAAGAAAAGAAATGAAGAGAAAAGAAAAGAAAGAAAGAAAGAAAGAAAGAAAGAAAGAAAGAAAGAAAGAAAGAAAAAGAAAGAAAGAGAAAGAAAGAAAGAATCACAATAATGCATTGAATTTTCAAAAAAAACTGTGGTTATTAGAGATGGGAAAGGGGGATGGGAAGGGGTTAGCAAGAAATTAGTTAAGGGTCACAAAGATTAATTATGCTTTGTAAACATGGGTATACTAATTATCCTGATTTGATTACCATATTTTGTACACATGTATTGATATTCAATTCTGTACCCCCCACAAATATGAATCTCGTTCTGTGTTTCAATTTCAAAAACTGTCAAAAAGGAAACAATTATATTTAAAATAGCATCAAAAAATAAAATACTTAGAAATGAACTTAATCAAGGGAGCAAAAGAATTGTGCTCTGATAACTACAAAATATTGCTGAAAGAAATTAGACACAAATAAATAAAATGGCATCTCATGTTTATGGAATAGAAGACAAAATTGTTAAAATGTCCATATTACCTAAAGCAATCCAAAGATCTAATGCAATCTCTATCAAAATAACAATGGCTTTTTAAAATTAAAATAGAAAAATGGATCTTAAAATTCATATGGAGTCAAAAAGGACCCAGAAAAACCTAAGTAATGTTGAGGACTAATGGGTACAAAACCATGCTATCTACCCTAAATGAATTATTGTGCAGTATATGAATGTATTGAAACCTTACAAATATGTATAAGTAAATGTTAAAATATTTTGTATAATATAAATAATAGAATAAAGTTGGAGATTTACACTTTCTTGTTTCAAAACAATGCTATAGTTAAAAAACAGTATGATACTGGCATACAGACAGACATATAGACCTATGGAACAGAACAGAATTTTCAGAAATAAACCCATAGTCAAATGATCTTCAACAAGGACACCAAGACTACATAATGGAGAAAGGAAAATCTCTTCAACAAATAGTTCTGGGAAAACTAGAATATCCATATGCAAAAGAATAAAATTGGATGCTTTTCTTACACCATAAACAAAATTCAACTCAAAATGAATTAAAGACTTAAATGTAAGACCTGAAACTATAAAACTCTAAAAGAAATATAAGGGAAAATCCTTATGATTTTGGTGTAGGCAATGCTTTCTTGTATATGACAAAAGGCACAGGCAATGAAAGCAAAAATAAACAAATGGGACTACATCAAACTAACAAGTTTCTGCACAGCAAAGGAACCAATTGATAGAGTGAAAGGCAATCTATGAAATGGAACAAAAGATTTTCAAACCACACATCTGATAAGGAATTATTGCCAAAATTTGTAATGAACACAGATCTAAATGGCAAAAAGAATACCTCAAATAATTCAATTGAATAATGGGCAAAAAAATTAATTACACATCTTTCCAAAGAAGACATATGAAAACATGCTCAACATCACTAATCATCAAAGATATACAAACTAAAAATACAATGTGGCATCATCTCACATCTAGTAGGATAGCCATTGTAAACAAAATAAATAAAAAGCAAAAACAAAAAAAAAAACAGAAAATGCAAGTTTTTGTGAGAATATGAAGAAATTGAAAAACTTATGCATGGTTGGTGGAAATGTAGAATGATGCAGCCACTGTGGAAAACAGTATGGAGTTTCCTCAAAAAATTAACAATAGAAGTACCATATATCTGGCAAGCCCATGTATGGGTATTTATCTGAAAGAATTGAAATCAATATGTCAAAGAGGTATTTTCACTCCCATGTTCATTGCAGCACTATTCACAATAGTTAAAATATGGAAACAATGAAAATGTCCATCACCAGATGAATGAATAAAGAAAATGTAGTATATACACACAGTGGATCATTATTCAGCCATAAAAAAGAAAATCCTGTCATATGCTACAATATGGTGAACCTTGTGGACATTATTCTGAGTGATATAAACCAGTCACAGAAGGAAAAATATGGCATGATTTCACTTATATGAAGTACCTAAAGTAGTCAAACTCATAGAAATAGAAAGTAGTATGGTGAGTGCCAAGGTCTGGGAGGAGGGGTAAATAGGGTCTTGTTGTTTGAATGGGTATAGAGCTTTAGTTATTCAAGATGAAAAAGTTCTAAAGACCTAGTGTACAACATTGTGCTTATAGTGAGCAGTACTCTTCTCTACACTTGAAAATTTAAGAGATTGGATCTCATGTTATGTTTTTACCACAATAAAGAAAAATGGTAAAGTTTTTGCCATTTTCTGCTTGTTTTGACCTGTCTATACTGCCTTTCAGATTTCAAAATACATTGTGATTGATCTCTATCAGGCAAACATCAAGCATGGGAAGAAATTAACAAGGATTTCTTTTTTTCATTGGAAAAGTATGAATAGTTTAAAATATGTTAAGCACAGGGTTCAGGAGGCTTGACAAATTAAAATTATTAAATTTAATTTTGTATATTGGCAATGTTACTGCAAAAATAAACATACACTAAACAGGTTAATAACAGGATAAGTTCTTCTTTACTGTACAATACAGTATGATATTATTCATTAACTAAACAGCCCAGGAAAACCACAGGTATTTACAATACATATAATCTTTATGCCTAGGGGTCTAATTAGGCCTCCCAAACCCTTCTCTTGCTCTATAGAATTTAGTGTACCATATCATCAGATCTCTGTTATGCATAAAATGTTGGCTACAGATAGCACAAAAATATACACCTGAGAGTACACCAGTAAATAAAATATCCTCATACTTTGTTACAGGCAGTTCTGATTCACATGTGGTTGCTCTTTGATTTACGATGGGGTTATGTCATAAACTGAAAATACTTCAAGTAGAAAATGCATTTAATATACCTAACAGATTGAACATTGTAGCTTATTCTAGCCTACTTTAAACATGCTCAGAACACTTATTTAGCCTACGGTTGGATAAAATCATCTAACACCTATTTTATAATAAATCATCTAATATCTCATGTAATTTATTAATACTGTGCTTAAAGTGAAAAAGAATGGTTGTCGTATGGGTACCTGAAGTACAATTTCTATTGAATTCGTGTTTCTTTGGCACCACTGTAATGTCAAAAACAGTAAGTCAAACCATATTAAGTCAGGGACTGTCTGCATTGTTTTCCTCCCCTTAGATTTACAGTTTTTTAAAAAACATGTTCTCTCTGACTTTGTTTTTTTAAATATATAGCTTAAATGATATAATAGATGAGATTATGGAGATCATAAGCTCCTACATGCTTATGGCTTTTATTTTTAAAATAAAATATCCTTCTGACTGGATCTTGACTTAGCCCTTGATCAGTTTTTAATCTTCCTGATCAAGGGATTAGGAAAAACCAACAAACAAATAAACAAACAAACAAAAAACTGTTTACCAGAAGTTTCCTAAGAGTTTCAAGGACAGATTGCACTATTTTTCTATGAAATATTCTCCTGCTGGAAACTAGAAGATACATCTCCAGCTTAATTTTGTTAATGGTTTAAACCACATGAGACTTCGATAAAAAATTGCTTGCAGTCACGTCACAGTGGATGCCACTTTTAGTGAAATGTCTGCCTTTAGCCTAGGACTTATAAATGCTTTTTATTTTAATTTTAAAACTTCCTGTTCTACATATTGGGAATATATGTATAGGTTGTGTATGGTGATTCTCTTTGTTTCCTGTAAATGTTTTTGAACCATAGTGGATGCTGTCTCTTTGAATAAAATTGTTTTTGGAAAGCCAGACAGATTATCATTGCAATGTTCCCACGACATTTGAAAAATGCTGCTTCACATTGCAGAAAACAAGTGTTCACAATAGAGCATGTTGTTACCACCTGCAATCTGATAATTGAATCAATGCAGGTGGATTTTAGAAGGGACCTACTCCAAGCCCAAATCATCACTGTTACATCATGGGTTTATAGTATTCATGTAAAAACACATGATGAATCTCCTCCACACTCTGTCCCCTCCCCAACCCCCGACCTCTGCCTCAGCATTGTCCCATAGCATTGACAACAGAGAAATGAATTACATCTGAAGATAAATGATCTCCTTCTATAATGGGGCATTATCAGCACAGCTGCACAACTTTGATGCTCTATGTCCATACACAGATGGTCAGGCTGGAGGAAAGAAAGCATGCAGATTTCTAGTTTTGTGCTCTTCTGGCTTCTCTGATAGGTTGGCTAGGAAGCTCTAACAGCTTCAGCTCTGCCAGCATTTAGCTGGAATTCACTGATCTTTCAAAAGATGAGACAGTTACAACATTGGGGGGATATTTGCATACTTGAGGAAGTTCCAAAATCCAGGTGTGAGCCAACCCAAAACTCTTGAAATCCCCCTCTCACTTTGAATTTACTGATCTTTTAGTTGTACTCTTTTCTCTTTTTCCCTGTCATTTGTGCAAATCGGCCTAATACATCTGATTTACATGTTATTTCAAGTAAGAAAATTTAGGATTCATTTAGACTTTCCAATTGTATCCTAGATCTGTAATTCAACACCCTTAGTTTGAATATTTTGAGTCAGAAAACAAGACCTCATGCTGTCAGCCAGCTTTGCAAGAGAAGGTTCAGAGACATACAGAACAGTTCAGAAAAATCACAGAGAACCCATGGAGCTTTTTGTGTGTTACAAGAAATGAATCTTGTGGGAGATGGAAGCATGTATGACTTGCCATTCAGAAATAGATAACCATGAACAGGAAAGCCTCATTTTATCTTTCTTTTTCAAACACTGCGTAGGTTATAACATGCACAAATCTCAAAGCCCTTGTCTATCTTGGCTGAGAACAGAATCAATTTTACATTTGTTGTTCAGTTTCAAAGGACTGTGATAAAAACTTTTCCACGAATTTAGTGAGTATTATGCAAGTTTCAGATTATCCTTGCTTTTCACCTCACCCTACTTTCTGGTATAGTCTTTGGTACCTGATGTCCCATCTTGGCTTAGTTTTTACCCTGCAACAGAGAAAATAACTGTCTCTTTCATATTAAGTGATGAACTTCAGGTCAAATCCATAAGCATGTATGTAAATGAAAGAGGTCACTTCATACAAATGCTTTCTTTTGACATCATGAATAATAATGTTCAATTCATGTGTGAGCTGTAGAATGAAACTTGAAGTACAGTTTGTTCAAACATGTACCTTTATTTAGCACCTTTGGTGCTCAGAGTACTGTGATAGGTGCTAAGGCAGTTAGAAGAATTTCAAGAGATTTAGGCTTGGCCTTCAGAAGTCCTCAGATCAAAATGGAGATAATAAAAATATGCTCAGATCATTTTACTAGGAAAATACCTTTAAGGATCATAAAAACCAATAGAAAATGCTCAAAGATAAAGCAGTAGTTGGGAAGAGACTAATGTGAGCTACATGATAAACATCTTGAAACTTAGGTTTGATGCTGATATAGAAGCCGCACGTTGATCTTGTGATTATATATATGGCAAAGTGGTAAACTGTACATGTCCCAGTTGCCGCTGGATCCTCGTTGTACAAAAATACCAACATCATTGCCACCATCAAATCACTTCCAAGATGCAGCAAGGTACTAAGAATTTAGGACTTCTTGAAAGCAATGGCAAAATTTGGGGCACCGGCATGTCTGCTGAGGCAAACGAAAAGAGAGAAAATAGATTGTACTGCCCTGTAGAAAATATCTTATCTTTAAGATCCACTCAGCTTCTTAGGCAAGTCTTTATGTAGTTTTATATCTGAGGGGGAAAAAACCAGGTGTGAAGAAGGGTTAAGTAAGTGCATGGCAAGTCCGTTCAATCAATAGTCAATGAAAAGAAATATCACGTGAGCCCTCTCCCATACTGAAGTTGTTCCATCGGTGGTTCAAATTCCCTTCCTCTCAAACTATTTTATTTCCCCTTTGAGGGATTTAGATTTCTAAAGGGATCGTTCAGTGCAGTTTGATTTGTATATATTCATACACAAAAATTTGATCTTGAGTCATTTACCATAGGTTTGTCTAGTCAACAATTATTACACATTGATTGCTATTTCTGGGGCTTTAATTATAAATAATTCACTTGAACATATTTAAGTCATTTTTAATGAAATGTAAGGATCCAAAATTGCAAGAAATGAATTTGCAAGAGCCACTGATATATTTTAATTTTTGTTGTAAATATATTGTAAATTATTTGTAAGGTATTAGCACATTTCTGTACACCATCTTTAGCCAGCTTGTAAATATATTATTAGCTGTTTATATCTCCTTAAGAGCCACCCCTTAAAATAAAGCATCCCTGTGGCCAGTATAGCGTCTTTTGTTAAATGTAGATCTAACCAAAAAGGCAAAGCGCAAAATGATAAAACTATTTTTTAATTAAAATCAACTACAATGTATATTGAGAAGTTAAAATTTAAAAAAAAAGAAAATATGACAGCATGAAAACCTCTCGCATTTCTAGACACAAACAACGTGGAGAAATACTGCTCCAGGTCTCATCAGCAAGAACCGATTGACCATAACAATTCAGAAATTCTAAAACTTTGAAAATGTATGCACTCTATATTCTCACATTTGGAAATGTAAATGGGCCCCTTTTCATATAATAGGATTACAGCTAACACACAGATTTGTCTAAAAGTACCTGCATCTCAGGCCATCCCTTCTCACATTATTTTGTAGATGCTCTTGTCCTCTTTGAGAGGCATATTGCTAAGGACAAAGCTGAAAATGTGTACTAGAAGCAAATTTTAAAAATGAATATAGCAATAATATATGTCCTCATTCATTCTATTTTGTGTGTAGTCTCTACTCAGACAGCAGGTAAGACCTGAGAGAACCTTGGTCTCAAACTATCTTAGAAGCAATTACCATATTAGGGTTTTTGTTGTAGACAGTATTTGAGTAATACGGCTCCCCTTATAAGATCGTTGTGAGGTTTAAATGAGATTTTATAGACAATGCTGTTATCACAATGACCAGCAAGAAAGAGGTGAGCTAATAGTTTTATTATACTTCTATTTCCTTTATACTGCACCAGTACCTGAAGAGTTAATTATAGGCCCTTAATTTGAATATCTGGCTAAGACAAATATGGACAATAAGAAAATGTGTTGACTTTTGTAAAGTATCCAAAAGTGCTTCCCAGGAACAACTAATGTTTGGATAGATGACAGAGTTTTGTTCCAGGTAGAATTATGAGAGCTTGTACATTTGCAGCCAATGGGCTTATTTTTGAAATCCTTCCACTTTGTACTATATTCAGTTCTGTGGCATGTGTTTTACTGATTAAACAATTGTGTTCTACACAGCTTAGCCAATTTATAAATGTTTCCCTTTAAAATACACAGATCTTGAGAATCCAAATCAGAATGGCTTTCTGATCTTCTTTCAGTGGGTCCATTCTGAGCACAACCTCGTACTTGACTTGGTCCCACTTCATTGAATATCACTGGGTAAACAGAAAGGCCACAGCATTGCCATAAACCTTTTCAGTCTGGCACTGCATGGGGAAAAGCTGCTCAATCTGCTGCTTTTACAACTGCAGTGGAATGTTACAAAGTGATATACTCTCCTTCTGCAGTTAATGAGTGATCACTCTGGATTTAGAATTGTACCAAGAATGCAGCTGCTGCTTGTACCCTGGCTTTAAAATTTGCAACCATGGACCATGTGGTAGAACATTAGAGCTACAGCCCTCATCATCTCAAAAGAATGATTTCTGGAGTAACCCAGGAATAGACCCCCAAAGCTTGAATGTTCTCTGCCTGATCTTATTCTTTCTCTCTTTTAAAGGAATCAACTTCATGAATTTGGCACTTGGCCAACTTTATTAGAAATGACAAAAATTGAAACCTCTGATATTGTGAGAAATGCAAACTGGCGACTTAGAAGCAATTTCACAAATTCTTGCTATAATCTTGTATATGGAGATCAGTCCTCACTCTTCTGGAGATTTGAGTGTTTAGATGAATCTCTCTCAACTTGCTACCAATCCTTAAGCCTCCAACATTATTTTGCACATATGCCTCTCTTTCCAACAATTCCCATTCTCACATTTTTTGCCATTGGTGTTTCTAAGAAATGAGGAGCACATCTTGTTCTTCACGTGCCTGTCAAGTAATGCCTTCCCTGTTATCATCAGAGGGAGGTCTCTGGGGAGTAGCATAATATACTTACTAACAAGTGGCCAAATTGTGTTGAAAAGGAAAACTAACTCCTTTAAAAACACAGCTGTGGCCCAAAAGGGGAGGGTATAAGGCACAGTCCCCAAGTTACCTGACTGTCTCCACATGTAAGCATATATAAAATTTTTAGAATGTCATATAATGAAAAACAAACAAAAAAATTAAAAGATAAGACATTAGTAGATTATATTTAAAAAGGACTAAATGAAATAACTCAAAAGATAAATCATGTTGTCCAAGATTTCTTCCATTATTAGAATAAATCCTTTTTTACTGTTATTACTTTTGTGAGACTGATTGTACTGCCACTTGCTAATATTTCACAGGACATCCAGTGGGTCCTTGACTATATAATATGTCCAGGCAAAGAACTGGTTAAAGCTTCACATAGCAAGATGTTTTCTTGGCTGAGGGATCAACAGAGGGCTTGCTCCTTAAAAGTCATGAATATGTGTCATACATCCTAAGGGAAAAGTAAGGGTGAATGTGAACAGGGCCCAGCAATATAGTATTCCAAGCAAAAATTCCAGCTGAAGGTTAGATGCCATAAGCAGCAGAATCTCTTTGACTTTCTCTTAAAAGCCTTTGGAATTGATTTGATAAGATAAGAGAGGGAGAGAAAAGGATGGGAGTGGAGCTAAGGAGAGAGAAGGACAGGGAGGAGATGAAGGGCCAGGTGGATCTGTCAGGAACATTTGAAATAGCTGGGCTTCCAGTTAAGGCAACCTAGCAGAATGAAAGAAAAAATGACCACCAAACAAATTTAGCATATTTAATTATACTTCCAGCTGAAGAGTTGAGTATACATTTGTATATAGTATATTTGAGTATATAATGAGGAAAGATCTTTCCATGTGATATAAGTGTGGACAATTGGAGAGCAAGATGCCCATAAACTATTTTGCCTTTTTGATTATTCATGACAACAAAGGAATGGAGAATGGAGAGAATAGAATGGACTTTTATGGGTTTTGTCTGTGTGTGTGTGTGTGTGCGTGTGTGCGTGTGTGTGTCTGTGTGTGTGTGTGCGTGTGAGTGTGTGTGTGTGATGCTACATCAGCCTTTTCTTTTCACATTTCTTCTTTAAAGGAAAAAGGAGCTTGAAAAAGCATAAAGGAGGAAAAAAAAACAACAGATCAGTTTAAAGCAGCTGAAGTATCAACTCACTTGAACCATTTCTCCAGTATTGAATTTAACCCAGCAAACCACACTGGGGAATTTCTGTGGTACAAGAAAGTTCAGTTTATATTTCTTTTTTGTTGGCTTTGTTTTAAGTTAAGAAAGAACGAATGTATATTAAAAGAGAGAAAATTAGCTTGAGATTCAGAAACCTTACATTTGCCGCCTTCTAAAGCCAGGAAAAAATGAATAGGTCTAAAAGGCAGTAGATGAAATTTAAATTAGACATTAGAAGATCGTGGAACTTGGACCTTAATCCAAATCAAAGGGACCTTAATTTAGCTTTTAACTCCTACAACATCTCTGAGACTCAAATGGAGCTTATACTGCCTAGTTTACAGCTGTGAGGAATAGACATGATCATAAAAAGATTGATACATAGCTGACATTAATCAATAAAATATCTATTATTATTGTCCACGGGTTTCTACCCAAGGAATATGTAAAATATTAATGTGCTTAGTCTCTGGCTATAGGTCAAGAATTCCCAAGATCTGATCTATGTCCAACCAAGAAACACAGTACTGCTGGATCTCTGTCACATTGCTAATATCAGGGAAAATAAATAGGAATTTGGGGAGGGGTGAGTGGTACAGGGCTAGATGGAAATAGGTTAGGAAAGAGGTGGTATTCTCCTGAACACAGCTCTCAAGCTCCTGGGAGACTAGGGAGCCACAGTGTCTCATTCTATTTCAAATATTTCAATGTCATTTTTATCTAATTTTGGTGATGCTGAGATTTGGGGGTGCTGCAGCTGCATGTTATTTGCAATTTAGAATAATATACAACATAGAACTGTAATGTTTTGTGTCATTTCCATAGCTCACATTATGAAAACCTTAGAATGCAGTTGGAGTCCAGAATCTATGGAAACTTTAAGAATCTATTCAGAAGATGTAAACCTTTTTAAGGTGATTTTCAGCCCAAATGGCTCTTTGGTTCCTCTCAAAAGAGGATGAGGGAATTTTGCTTCACTACATCTCTATTTTCTTTCCTGTAAAATAAAAATAACAATGACTCTCTGACTCTTACTCCATTATGAATACATTTGTAAATTTTCGTTTTGCAATGAGGATTAAAGGTGATAACGAAGTCATGAAAACAAGCCTCTCAGATTTTTCACAATATAAAACATATTCAGAAATTATGGTTTTAGATGTAGAAATTAATCAAAAGATTTTGACAAGCTTGAGAGCGATTTAACATTTCTGGTTTCTTCTTTCTATTTTGTAATTTCATGGGAATGTATATCTAGAAAAATTAATGAGATTTTTGTCATAGTTCTATGTCCTCTTTACCAAATAATATAGGTGAAATAAATGAAGATGAGAAAAAGAGGGAAAGTTGAGGTATATACTTTGGGTGTATGCAGTGTAAACTAGGGTATGTTAATGAGCCTAATAATATTTTAAGTCTATTTGTAAAAAGATAATACAGTTTAGTGGTAATAGCATGGGCCCCGGTGTCAAGCAGTCCTGGGTTTGGTTCCCAGAATTGATGCAATGGGCAAAGTTATTTAAATCTCTCTCTGACACACAGTAAGAATTTGATAAATTGTAGCAGTTTTTAAAAGTCTCACCTTTACCATTTATGACAAGCCAAATCCAAGCCACAGGTATCCTCAGATACAAACTAAATGCTAGTCAACCATTGGAAAAAAGTTCCCAGGCAAAAGTGATAGTCAAATACAACAATAAGTGGGGGGGGGGGAGTAACTCAA
>NW_007726145.1:990764-1078871 GCF_000696425.1 Galeopterus variegatus
GGGGGGGGGGGGAGTAACTCAAATTGGGTGAGATTATATAACGGTTGTCCCCAAATGACATCAGAGAGAGAAGCAGGAAGTGCCTAGCCACTAAAAGCCTGTGACCAGAAAGGGCAGCTCTTTGTTTGCAGAGCTGGCTTTGATTCCTAGGTCCTTATGCATGGTCAGGTTACCTGATGTTGTTAGAAGTACCAGAGTGCCTTCAGTTAGTCTCTTAAGATATTTTTTCCCTTCTTAACAACTTTTGAACCTGGAGATTTGAAGAGTTGAGAAAAGTTTCAGATAAAACTCCAAAATTTTAAGCTTTGCCCTTCACTAGAATTCCATCAGCTCATCAAAGCCAGGTCAGACTAGTAGTACTCAAGTTCAGCAAGCTGCAGGTGTGGCAGTCTCTTTGACTTTGCTAAAACTTGAAATATCATTGTTATGGATAAGAATTAAGTGTTTTCAATTGTTTTTTCACATTGGTTCTTTGCTACCCTACATCAGTTCTGCTAATTAGGGTCTCCAAATACTGCCCTGCAGGTTGTGCACTTTACAACTGCAGAGGGTGCCATTCACATAAACAGTAATGTGAATACTGACCCCCCGTAATTGTGTAATATGCTTGTAAATATCATACTGTCATTGATATTTACAGAATCTACATTTGAGACTGAGGGCACTGTTGCAATTTTTAATTTGACCTGTAATTATTAGTAGTATTTTTTAAAATGATATCTGAATTTAGAGTTAGATTCTTTTTTTTTTTCCTTTTTGTCTTTTTTTTTTCAAGAGTTAGATTCTTACACTAGTTATTAGTTTCAAAAGATAAGGTGAAGCAAGGCTGGTGGGCAGCATGTTACTTTAATTCTCTCCCTAGGTGTTAATTGGAGGATTTTATAAAAATTATTGACTTGACAATTGAAGTAGGGAAGATGTTGACATCCAGTTGATTTGGCATATGGACTATCCTGGTGGAATGTTTTCAACATACTTGGTATGGCTTCCAGTTTGTTCTCAAAAATAGTTTGATAAACCTATGATCTGAATTGTACTGGTTTGGAGATGACACTTGTTTGAAGCATGTCTTTCTGTGGACACATCTCTTAAAAACTTTCCTTCCATAGATCCATCTGGCTGCATTACAGAAGTCCTTGAATAATGGTGTACTTATCAATACTGACATATGGGCATGAAGAAGGAGACCATGCCAGACAGAGACCGACACATTGAGAAGTTAGAACAGAGAAATAGGCTGAAACTCTGAACAAAATGTGACTACTGAAACATTATTAATCTAGTTCATACATTCATTTCCTCAGCAAAGACTCACTGAGCACATTATGTGCACAAGATGCTATGTAAGAGAGAGATGAATAATGAATATGTGAGTTTCAATCCTAGAGTCAGTCAGTGTCACATAGTTAAGCACACCAACTCTACAGTTAAGTCACCTTATTTCAACCCCACTTCCTAAATGTATAATAATCTTTAAGCTCTCTGAGGTTCAGTTTTCTTGACTATAACATGGAAATCATAAAAATAGTTTCCTTACAAGGGTGTTGTGAGGATTAGGTGGTATAATACAAGCAAAGCACTAAGGTCCATGCCTGGTACATAGCTCTCAATAATAACAGCTATATTTATTACTATTACAGTGTTAACAATCATTAAGAAGCAACAGAGCAGTTAAGAGTATGGGTTCTGGGGCCAGAATGGCTTTGAATTCCAGCTGTACACTTACTACCATGTGGCCATGGAAAAGTAAGATATCTCTCAGTGCTTCAGTTTCCATCTCATCTGGTCATTTTTGAGAATTAAATAGGTTGATGCATTCAAAGTGCTTTAAAGAGTTCCTCACCCATAGTATGCGCTCACCAAATGCTAGCGTTTATTATTAGAGATCATCTAAAAGTTTCCTCCTGTAATGGGTTAAATTGTGTACTCAAAAATATATATCCAAGTCCTAAACAACCATCCCTTATACATGTGAATGTAACTTTATTTGGAAATAATTAAATGAAGAAGTAATTAAGTTAAGGTGAGATCATTCTGGATTTAGGTTGGCCCTAAATCCAATGACTGGTGTCTTTATAAGAGAAAGAAGAGGAAGATTTGAGACTCAGAGACACAGGGAAGAAGTCTGTGTGAATATGGAGGAAGAGATTAGTTAATGCTACCTGCTATGGGTCAAACATGTCCCCAAAAGTTCATGTATTGGAAACTGAGCCCCACTGTAACAGCGTTAGGAGAGTGGGAAATCCAATTATGGTATATGAAAGGTAGGGCCTTTGAGAGGCGATTGGATTATGAGAGCTATGCTCTCATGAATGGATTCATCCACTTATGGAATAATAAGTTAACATGGGTGTGGACTGGTGGCTTTATAAGGAAGGCACATGAGGTTGTTCTTGCCATGTTCACCATATGACACCCTGAGTCATCACAGGACACTGTAGAGAGTTACCACCCAGATGAAGGCCCTCACCAGATGTGTCCCCTGGACCATGAACTTCCTGGCCTCCAAAACTGTAAGAAATAAACCTTGTTTTCATTATACATTACCCGGTTTTAGGCATTCTGTTATAAGCAACAGAAAAGACTAATATGCTACCACAAACCAAGGGATGCCAGGAGCCCGCAGAAGCTGGAATAAGTAAAGAAGTTTTCTCCCCTAGAGCCTTCAGAGGCAGTGCAGCCCTGCTGACACCTGACTTCAAACTTCTAGCCTCCAGAACTGTGAGAGAATAAATTTCTGTTGTTTCAAGCCACCAAGTTTGTGGTAAATTCATTGCGGCAGCCCAGGAAACTAACAGACCTCACATTACTTCCATTTCCTACTATTACAAAAAACTAAGTAACATTGCCTTCTATTTTGAGAATGCTACCTTTAAATAGCAGAAAAATTACAAACTTTTCAAACCTGAACTTTTGTATATATTCCATTTGCTTCCTGATGGGGTTATTTGAAGGCTCCTTTGCTTTATACAAATGTACCTAAGAATTTTGATTATTCTACTCAAAAATATTTAACATGTTGAACTAACATTTATTGAGTGCCTTCTATGTGTTAGACATTGCACAGGAAGCAAGGATGTACTCCTTATTGTAAAGGAGCTCAAAATACAGCAGTTTGAGTGAATGAGATTTCAGCAGTCTAGCAGATAAAGATGCTGAGAACTTGGAAACTGTCTATTCTAGAACTTCCCAGGGTTCCATGGGATCCTGTTGATCTTTGGGGAATATACATATCACTGTGTTCTTCCAACAGACTTACTTGGTGTTGCCTAGCTATCTGTAGTTGTTTGCAGCCTGGCCCCATTTTCTGGACTAAGGTTTGGGAATTACCAATCTAGTCCAATTTCACTCCCTATGCAGAAATGCATCTATAGTTATGCATTACTTAATGACAAAATGGGTCATTAAGTGATTTTGTCACTGTGCAAACATTGTAGAGTGTACTTATGCAAACCTACATGGTATAACCTACTATATACCTAGGCTATATGATATATCCTATGGCTCTTGGGCTACAAACCTATACATCGTGTTACTGTACTGAATACTGTAGGCAATTGTAACACAACAGTAAGTGTGTATCTAAACATAGAAAAGGTACTGTAAAAATACTGTATAAAGGATGAAATAGTATACCTGTATAGGACACTTACCACGGAATGGAGCTTATAGGACTGGTAGTTTCTCTAGGTGAGTCACTGAGTGAGTGGTGAGTGAATGTGAAGGCCTAGAACATTACCGTACACTACCATAGACTTTATAAACACTGTACACTTATGCTACACTAAATCTATAAAAAAAAAAGTAATTGCACCGTGATGTTACAGTGGTTACGACTTCACAGCGGCTATGATATCACTAGATGTTAGGAATTTTTCAGCTCCATTATAATTTTATGGGACCACTGTAATATATGCAGTTTGTTATTGGCTGAAACAGTGTTACATAGTGCATGACTATAGTATTTCTGTCTGAAAATTTCTAGTGACAGAATCTCACCCTTTGTGAGTCAAATGGGTCCATTGTTAACAAAGTATTAAAATGTTATTCCATATTTTGATCTGTAATTTAGCCCTCAACTTCGATTCACTGGCCACAGTTCATTATGGAAAAATAATGATCAGATCCTAAATGATGGTCCCTTAACACTTATAACCTACTCCTTTTTTTTTGGTCTAGGATATACACGCCTAGTTCCAACAACTGTTGCTTATTTTGCATTCATTTCAGACCCTTTATGTTCTTGATCACTTTTCATTGATCAAGGTCTATTTTGCCTATTTCCCTCCTAAAATATGATGTCCATAATTGATTGTGATACTCTGACCAATGAAAAGTCCAGTCTGGCTGTAGTTGGAATCCAGACATATAATGAGGGTACTTCAGAAAGTTCATGGATAAATTCATATTACCTTTCAATTCTATTTTTCCACAGGCTTTCTGAAGTGCCCTCGTATTAACAGCCTGAACCAAGAAGACATAGAAAATTTGAACAGACCAATAACAAGCAACAAGATTGAAGCGGTAATCAGCAATCTCCCAACAAAGAAAAGCCCAGGACTGATGGCTTTACTGCTGAGTTCTACAAAACCTTTAAAGAGTAATTAATACCAAATCTCTTCAAACTATTCCAAAAAATTGAAACAGAGACAACTATCCCAAACTCGCTCTATGAGGCCAGCATCACCTTGATACCAAAACCAGACAAAGATACAACAAAAAACCAAACTACAGACCAATATCTCTGATGAACACAGACACAAAAATCCTCAATAAAATACAAGCAATCAGAGTACAACAACACATCAAAAAGATTATACACTGTGATCAAGTGTGATTCATCCCATAAATGCAAGGATGGTTGAATAAACACAAGTCAATAAATGTGATACATCACATCAACAAACTCAAGGACAAAAACCATATAATTATCTCAATAGATGCAGCAAAAGCATTTGACAAAATTCAATATCGCTTTGTGATAAAGACTCTCAACAAATTAGGTACAGAAGGAAAATATCTCAACACAATAAAAGCCATCTATTACAAGCCCACTGCCAATATCATCCTGAATGGGGAAAAACTGAAATCTATTCCCTTAAGAACAGGAACTAGACAAGGATGCCCACTCTTACCACTTCTGTTTAACATAGTACAGGAAGTACTAGCCAGAGCAATCAGGCAAGAGAAGGAAATAAAGGGAATCCAGATTGGAAAAGATGAAGTCAAACTGTCCCTATTTGAAGATGGTATGATTCTACGTATAGAAAAACCTAAAGACTCTATCGAAAAACTTAATTTCAGTAACATTGCATGATACCAAATAAATGCCCCCAAATCAGTTACATTTATATTCTCCAATAATGAACTAACAGAAAGAGAAATCAAGACAGTAAGCTCATTACAATAGTCATCAAAAAATAAAATACTTTATTGCTTAAAGATCACTCTGATTGCTGTGTGGAGAATGGATTGTAGATAGCAAGAATGGAACCAAAAAAGGCCAGTTAGGATGGAAGTTCAGCAGACAGTGGCTTGGCCTAGGGTGGCAGCAGTGTAAACCGAGAGCATAGGTAGATTTAGCATTATGTTTTGAAATTAGGTTTGACAGAATTTGCTAATGGATTGAATGTGAGAGACGAAGGAAAGCGAGAGAACAAGGATGACTCCTGTAAGTGTTTAATTAATGTTAGGTAGCATTATTATCTGCATCTTCATCCAAGTGCTAGATAAAATATTTGGAATATGACTCTCGAGACTTTTTTATATGTTGATAACCATTGTAATTGATACTCATTAGGATGAAACATTTTATTTCCCTTTGGAGGCCTCTCATTATCTCAAACCAGTCCGGTTCCCTAGTAGAACCATCTAGTATCATAGGCCACTGTGGGTCTTCTAGACCAGTGTTTCCAAATGCATGTCTGTGGATCAGTGCTTATCCGAGATAAGGTTATATCACCAGTATATGATGATAATAATTTTTTTAAGTTAATAAGAAACTTATATAAGCTGGCTGGTTAGCTCAGTTAGTAAAAGCTAGGTGCTGATAACACCAAGATCTGGGGTTTAATTCCTGTACTGGCCAGCTGTCAAAAAAAACTCACAAAAAACAAAAACAACAACAACAAAAAAAAAACCCACTTATATATACAGGAAGAGAGAGAGAGACTTCTCATGTCTTGAATACAGGGTGTCAGATTCTGTTCTAAGAACTTTATATATTAATTCCTTTATTCCTCATAACACATAGTGCCATCTCATTTCTATTTTTAGAGACAAAGAATCTGAAACAATTGACAGGTTAACTTGCCCAATATACATAAAATATATACATGTGGCTCTAAGTTTGCTACGTGTCCTTTCTTATGACAATCCATTTATTCTGTCTAATCTTTCCTACTTCTTAGATTTTTAAATGTACTTTATTTTTTAAAATGATTATAGTAACAGGTGATAAATATATGCTAACATTCTAAAGTTGTATGAAATCCAAAAATCTGGGTACAACTGCTTTCAAAATGTATTCCAGTCCAGAGCCTCTCTGAGATTTGAGGCTCAGGCCTTAAGTGCTGCTTAGCATTAAGAAGATTTTAAACACAAAGCTGCTTCTGTGAGCCTTCTGGTGGTTCACTCATGGAATGAGAGACAGGTCAGCGTGCCTTTTTGGATGACACACTGGATTTCCATCTAGGTTTCAAATTCAATTTGCACTTTAATTACATGTGAACTGCAACTTAAATTTGCGTTTAGTTTTAGTATTTGTATCTTCACGCAGTGATAGCAGAGGTCATGCCAGAGACCTGGGAGAGGCAGTGACCATGGCAAGGGCCTTTCGCACTCATCACAGCACTGGGCTAGCAGCAGCAACTGAGCAAAGCATTGCTATGCCAATTTTCTGTCTGGGAGCCAGGCTCAGATTAAAACATCCAACTGCTTGCATTCCTGTAAGCATAGTGGGGCTGCAGAGACATCTTGTTTTCCGCTAACTATGAAGGTTTCTTTCTCTTCAAACATGATTTAGTGAACTTTGGCACATTTTAAGGCAACTGCCTCACTTCAGTGGATGGTGGAGTTGGGGGTGCATGGCTAGCGTGGCAGTCTGCATCGTGTATTGCTGTCCTTTTTTCCCCCCTTTCCTAATGGAGTAGCTGCTGCTGTATGTACCACAGGATAATGGCTATTATTTATATAGCAATTTTCATCTTCAGTGTGCATTACAAATACTAACACATTAATCCTCCGGAAAGAAGTATTATATAATGCCTCGAGCAAACATCCACCCCTTGTATTTCCAAATGAATTGAGTAGTTTCATGAAGTACAATCAATGGATCATCAGTATTAGTTGGAGCAGTATTACACCAAATGATCCACTAGCACCAGAGTTAATGAGTGATGGTCACAGGTTCAGCTTACAGTACATTACTAGAGCCCCTGCAGGGGAGGCATTTGCAAACCAATCTTCTGCTTGCTGGTCTCAGAGGACTTCCCTTAATAATGACTGACATTTCTTCACAGCCTCTAAATGGGTCCAGCTGGCACTGTGCAGGGTTCTCAGGTATGGTGGATTGTTTTACTTTACTCCATCTGTCAGTGCTTCCTGAGAGGATATATTTTACTATGAAAATATTTTGATAAAACTAGCAGTGAAGTATTACCATTACCCTTGCCGCATGGCCCGGTCTCACTCCCTCCCGTCTCACTCTCCACCATTCACTTGCACTGCACCCTCGTGGCCCAAACACACACAATAAGAGTTACAGGATCTGAAAGAAATGAAGTGCCAAGTACAATAGCTTTTCATCTTATCCTAAACGTCTCTGTGGGCATTTTTTAAGTGGCCTATTGTTATACAGAACATTTCCTAATTTCTTTGTCTCTTTCACTTTATTGTTGTGAGGTAAGAAGGAGCTACTGTTCCAGAGTTTAAGGGAACATGGAAAAGATTCAAAGTGAGAGCAAATCAGCAACATACAATTACATAAATTCTGAATTCACCCAACTGTTGTATTGATGCTGATGATAAGCCAGAACATGATTTAGATCATTGTACTTGAAATACCTCAGCTGACTCACTTTTCTGATTAGCAAATATTTCATCTCCTGGCAATATGTCATACCACACAGAGAAGAATCCTGAAAAGGGCTGCCTTTCTGAGCTTAAACCTCTTTCTCTCTCTAAGAAAATTCCATACCGTAAGCAACAAACTTCAGAATACATAGTGCACACTCTAGACAGCCAAACTGTTTATTTAATGGTTAATTACACTGTGACACCACCTACTTTTTTATTATCATTTCTCATGTAAATCCTCCCTGTGTTCTTGAAAGCAATAAGAATTAAGTTACAGTAATGACAAGATATGATGCCAAATATCATTGTTTATAACATAAAATAAAACAAAATAGAGGCACCATTTTGGAATTATAGGCATTATTTCTGTGTGCAGACAGTGTGAAAGATTATTAGAAAACATAAAGTTTTTAATAATTTTATTTAATGTCCTAAAAATGACTTTTCTATTTAAGAATGAATAGAGGTAAAAGACCAACAGAGCATTAATTTTTAAAAAGCTGGAAGAAAGGTAACAACAATATTTAATCCCCATCCCCCCGAAAAATCAGTCCCTCTATTTTTGTTCATCAATTCTTTTCAAGATTTATCCTCTAGATAGTCTTTCATTGAGTAATAAGTTCAAAACTAGCAGTTTCTGATTTGGCATTCAGATGTGAATGTACTATTTTTGTTAGTGGACTTGGCTTTCAGGCTCCATTTTTGATTAAAGCACATTATCTGCTATGCGAGTCCTTCAGTGAGAGTGCAATGCCGATATAATGAAGATAAAACAGTTGGATAAGCTACAGACCCAGAAAGAAATGTTAGAACTCTATGAAGGGAAGTTTTTCTGAAATTCTCTTTCATTTCTTTTCATCGCAAATACAAACCAACTGAAACTGTGTCATATGGTGTTTCCAAATATTATTTATAAGCCAAATATTTGATCAGTTTTCTTTACATCTACCAAGAGATCTCCGAGAGAAATCAAGCCTGGGAACAACAATAGAATTGTTCTAGTGCCTAGCAAACCAGAATTTTTATGTACAAATTCAAAGAGATTGAGCTCCACGGGTTTCAGAAAGACTTCAAGAGAATAGGTGCTACTGTGTGAGAGCTCATTACAAAAGTTTACAATGGAACTGGACGAAGAGTTCTAGGAAAGACAAAAGACATGTTTTATTTTGTTTATGGAATTATTTTTGCTTCAATTCATTGGCTTTGCAGCTATACGAAAACAGCTAGTGCAGCAATGCCTCTGTCAAACAGTATTGTATTATAGCACTAAATCTGCTTATGCATGCACCTGAGTAACATCGTAATTTGAAGGGAGTAGGAGTTTTGGGAAAGGGGTGTTGCGAGTGAATTTGAATACCTGTATGAGGTAAGATGTTAGTTAATATTTTAATTTTAACCTAAGCAGTCACTCTAATTCTAGCAAGTAATATGAGTATGTTCAGTTGATTCAACTAAATAAATTGTTTTGAGGCAATCTAGTAATGTCTATGCCTACAAAAGCTGTGTCAAAGGTGAAAAATTCTTATGTTTTACTTAAAGCCTGTACTTGACCTTCTTTTGCATTTATTTTGCTGTGTATTATTGAATGCATTAAACCTGCATAGCTTTGCATAAACTCTATGTAATATAGATTTTTAACCAATTTCAGTAATCAGAAATTATTTATTTAATATTTTTGGTGAGCCCAGAACTGTGTTAGATCCTAAGCAAATGCAAGAGTAGCATACCACTGATGATAAACATGTTATACACATGGAACAATCAGATGGACACCAATGAAGTGCTACCATATGTGATCCCAAGCTACTAATTTTATTTTATTTATTTATTTATTTATTTTTTGTCCTTTTTTGAGACCAGCCACACCGCGCGCAGCCAGTGAGTGTTGTGAGCGCACCGGCCATCCCTATATAGGATCCGAACCCACGGCGGGAGCACCACTGCCCTCCCAGCACTGCACTCTCCCGAGTGCGCCACAGGCTCGGCCCCCAAACTACTAATTTTAAAGAGCAAAATGAGTGCAGAGAAGGGTGAGGTAGACCTGGGACTGTACACCTAGGCAAATTTTCATGCAAGCACAGTGGCAAGAAATCAGCCTTTGAGAATGCGTTTGTCAGTTCACTATGTAAACGGCTATCAAAACAGCATGTTGTACACCTTAAATATATACAATTTTTATTTTAAAATGAATTAAAAAATCCTCTCACAAAAAAGTAGTGAGTTTGGTTTAGATAAACAGAAGTGAGCTGAGAGAAACTTCAGAATAAAGGAAATAGCCTAAGAAATACATGGAAGGTAGAGTACATGCTAGGGAATAGTAAAAAATAATTTGGTAGAAAAACACCAGATTATTCACGGCCTATAAAGCATGACAGAAACTTTTAATTTGAATTGGGGGGCAAGAGGAGGATCTGTAGTTTTTTTTTTTTTTCACTATTATATTGTCATACTCACAAAAGGAGTGCATAAAATGCATTGTGTATCATAAAGAATGATGTAATTTAAAAACACCCAAGTTCCCTGCACCAGCTTATGAAACAGAAGAATACCAGCAATTTAACGTCTATTTATATTGTGTTCCAGTCACATTGCATTTCCTACACTGCAGAAGTAACCGCATCCTAAATTTTGTGTTAATGACTCCCTTGATTTTCTTTAATACTTATGGATACAATCCTAAACAACATATTATTTACTTTTTCTTAGCTTTGAACTTTTTATAAATATTACAATGCTGTATATATCCTTCTGTGACTTGTTTCTTTTGCTCTAAATTATATTTGGGAGATTCATGCATATTGATGACTGTGGCTGTGGTTCATTAAGGCATTTTATGCTCTGTAATAGTCTATTGTGTGAGTATGACACAATTCAACTGCTGATGGACTATTGGGTTGTATTCAGGTTTTGTTGTCATGAAAATTTCTGTTATAAGCTTTATTGTATGTGTCCTCTGGTAGTACCTCTTGAGAAAAATGCCGAGGAGTGCTGTTGAGTCAAAAGGTATTTACATGTTCAACTTTACTGGGTAATATCAAACTTCTATTTGACGAAAATTTACTCTTCCACCAGAGGGGTATGAAAATTCCCATTGCTTCATGTTGTTGCCAACACCTGATATTGTCAGAATTTTTAATTTTCACCAAACTGGTGAATAAAAATTATATAAATTGGCATTACACCGAATACTAAAGAGGTTGAGCATGTTTTATATTTTCATAGCCCAGTTACATTTCCTTTTCTGTGAAATGTCTAGTTATATTTTCTCTGCATTTTTTTCTAATAGGTTGACAGACCTTTTCTTATTAGTATATAGGAGTTCTTTCAATGTTCTAGATAATAATCATTTGTCAGTTATATGTAATGCAAATATTTTCACAGACTATGGCTTGTATTTTAACTCTAATTTGTCTTGGTTGAAAAGATTTGTTTTTATGTTTTAACATAGTTGAACTTATCAATCTTTTCCTTTATAGTTTGACATTTGGGTTCTGAATAAGAATTCCTTCTCTACCTCAAAGTTGTAAAGATGTTATTCTATTATTATAAAACTTTTATAACAATGGTTCTTAAAATGTCATACCCAAATCAGTAGCATCGGCATCACCTGAGAACTTACTAAAAATGCAAATGTTGGGGTCTTACCTCAGACTTACTTAATTATTATCCCCATATAAGAGGCCTAAATATCTGTGTTTAAACAAGCCCTAGGTGACTGTTATACACACTGAAGTTTGAGAAGCATTTATATTTTGCCTTTTACATTGGTTTTTGTATAGCGGGAAGTAGATACAATTTCATTTTTTTAATGTGGATATCCATTTTCCCAGCATTATTAATTGAATAAATAATATGTCCTTATATATTATTCTCTCTGTAACATCATCCCTACATAAATCATGTTTTTATATGTATGAATCTCTTTGGAGGGTTCTAGAGATCAATTTTGAGCTAATTGATATATTAACAATATTGAGTTTCTATCTATGAACATACTATTATGCCTCTCTCTTTATCTGAGTTTTAAAAAATATCTTTAATCAGTGTTTTGCAGCTTTCAGCATACAGACCCTGCACATATTTTGTTAGATTTATACCTAAATATTTCAATTTCAGTGCTTTTTAAAATTGTACTGGTCATTCAATTTCAATTTCCAATGTTCAATGCTAGTAGGTGGAAATACAGTTAATTTCTGTATATTGAGCTTTTATCCTGTGATCTTGCTAAACTCACTTATTAGTTTCAGATTTCTGCAATTAGTAGAATTTTCCAAGTAGACAATTGCAAATAGATTTCCATTACTTTCTTTCCAATTTATATACAGTTTATTTCTTTTTCTAAATTTGTCGTGATGGCTAGTGTCTTCAGTATTATGTTCAATAATTGTGAAACCAGACATCCTTGACTTATTCCTAATTTTAAAGGGAATGCATTTTATCTTTAACCAGTAAATATCTAACCAATTACAGTTTTTCTAAAAATTGCCTTTTCAGAATAAGCAAGTTCCTCTGCCATGTAATCCAGCACTCCTAATATTGGTTATATACCCAAGGGAATGGAAATGCTCATGTCGAAGGAATACCTGAGCTCCCATGTTTATTGCAGCTCTATTTACAATAGCCAAAATATGGAACTAAGCTAAATGTCCATTAACAGATGACCGGATAAGGAAAATGTGTTATATATACACAATAGAATACTACTCAGCCATGAAAAAGAATGAAACTCTATTATTTGTGGCAACATGGATAAGTTGGAGAAAATTATGTTAAGTGAAATAAGCCAGGCACAGAGAGAGAAATACTGCATGTCCTCACTCATAAGTCGGAGCTAAGATAGAAGGAAGGAAGGAAGGAAGGAGGGAGGGAAGGAAGGAAGGAAGGAGAGAGAGAGAAGAGAGAGAGAGAGAGAGAGAGAGAGAGAGAGAGAGAGAGAGAGAAAAGAAAGAAAGAAAGAAAGAAAAAGAAAGAGAGAGAGAGAGAAAGAAAGAAAGAGAGAGAAAGAAAGAAAGATCCACAATAGCACACTGAACATTCAAAAGGAGAAAGCAGAACTATGGTTACCAGAGGTGGGAAAAGGGAAGTGGAGAGGAGGTTAGTCAGAATTTGCTAAGGGACACGAAGAATGATTACATTTTGTAATGATGGCTATACTAGTTATCTTGATATGATCACCATATATTGCATACAGGTATTGTCCCCACAAATATGTATAAACAATTATTTCAAAAAAAAAAAAAGTTCCTATTTTTCCTGAGAGTATTATCATCATGAACAGGTGTCGATTTTTTTAAAATCATTTTGCTGAATCTATTTATATGATCATGTGGTTTTCTTTTCTTTAGACTGGTAATATGGTAGATTCATTGATTGATTACCAAAATATTGAAATAGCCTTGCACCTGGGATAAACCCCATTTGTTTGTGGTGTATTATCTGTTTTATATATTTCTAGATTCAATTTTCTAGTATTTTGCTGAGAATATTAGTGTTTGTATTTACTAGGCATATTGGTCTGTAATTTTCTTTTCTTGTAATGTCTTTCACTAATTTTGATATTCAAGTAATGCTGTCTCCATAAAATAAGTTGGAAAATGTTACCGCTTTTTCTGTTTCTGCAAAAGATTTTGTAAAATTTGCATTATCTTTTCCTCAAATGTTTCCTAAATTCATCAAAGAAAATGGCCTGGATTTTTCTTTTTGGTTAGTTTTAAGTACAAACCCAATTCTCTTGCTGCATATAATATTATTCAGGTTGTCTATTACTTCTAGTCAAGTTTTGGTATTCTGTGTGTCTCTCTCTCTAGCCCTATTTCATCCAGGATGCCAATTTGCTGAACATAGAGTTATTAATAGCATTTCTTTAATGTCTGTAAAGATTTTAGTGACCTTTCCTTTTTTATTTCTGCTATTGGCAGTTTGTGTCTTTTCTCCTTCTCAGTCACTCTGGCTTGAAGCATTATTAATCAATTTCATTGATCTTTTTAAATAACCTTTTTTTGGTTTCATTGGCTTTTTATATTTTTCTTCTGTTTTCAATTTCTTTGTTTATACTCTTTTCCTTATTATTTACTTTATTCTGCTGGCTTTGGATTTGATTTGCTCCTCTTTTTCTAGTTTCTTGATGTGAAGAGTGCTGGTTTCAGACCTTTCTTCTACTCTCACAAAAACTTTTGGCAGTATACATTTCCCACAAAGTACTGCTTGAACTGCATCTCACAAATTTTTTTTTCCTTTTTGTCTTTTTTCGTGTCCGGCAACGGATCGCAACCCTCAGTGTCGCGCCCGTACTGGACCGGGACCGGCAACGGGATCGCAACCCTCGGTGCTGCACCCGCCCCTCGCTCAGCCAGTGAGCGGCCGGTCTGCATGTGGGATCCGAACCCTTGGCGGGAGCGCTGCCGCGCTTCCCAAGCGGCGCACTGTAGCAGTGCGCCACCGGGCCGGCCCCACAAATTTTGATATATCATATTTTCATTTAGTCCAGTTCAAAATATTTTATACTTTTCCTTTTATTTAATTTTAAAATTTGGGAATCTTTCAGACATTTTGCAATTATTTATTACTCATTTTATTCTGTTATGTTAGGAAGCCTTCTTGGTATCATTTCAACTCTTATCTTTGTGAGATAATGCAATATAATTCTGGATAACTTCTTCAGACCTATTTTCTAGGTCACTACTGCTCTCTCCATCTGCATTTAATATGGTCCTGTGCATAATAAACACATGCACTGTTTAATATGCTGTTAAAATACAAGAAAGTTTTTTATTATTTCAATTGTTTTATTTTTAATTTTCAAAGTTTACTTACAGTTTTTCAAATATGCTTGGGCATTAGCATCTCTCTTTTTTCTCATTCCTATTTTCAAATTTATTTTTTTATTTCTTTATATACATGTAAGATAGTTATTATTGTTTTCCAGTATTAGATAAATTCAGTTATTAGTAAAATTACTCTGCAATCTATTTTTCTACTAGTTCTAACTCAGTCTGTGATTTATGATTTTTGGACAGTGTAATGATTATTTTATTGATACATTATCTGTTGAACTTCCCTAAGAGAATTCATCTTTACTTTGTCACTTACTTGTGGGCACTGCCAACACAGCATGCTATTAAATTAAATTGTCTGCTTAAGAATTTTGGACCATACAAGTAGTTAAATTTGGACTTCAATGCCCATGAGGGTTAAACACAAAGTGAAAGCAGGAACCCCATGCAGAAGAGAGAACCAAAGCCGAATTTTTCTCTGTCTTATTGTTGTTATTGTTTGTTTCTGTTTTGCTGATACTGAGGAATATTTGAGCTTAGGCTACAGTAGCTGTATGAAGCGAGGAAGACTAAGGCCTTTCCGAGATTGGATGTCGAACAGGAGAACTCCCACATAAAGCTGAAACCCGTACAGTTTACATTCAGTAAAAGGGTAAAAGAGGAACCTGTCATACAGAATGAGATAGAAAGGAAGTTGTCTATCTCAAACTTGATATTAGGTAAGTGGGAAAAAAATCTTCCCTGAAAGAATTCTGTGTTTCATCTCTGTGGTTTCCTTCTTTTTATGGTGATACTGTAATGTTTGTAAAGTGCATCATAATTTAGTTAAAAATATAGTTTTTGAGTATGGAATTATTACCATAAGAATGGCATTTGAGGAATATTATTTGGAAGTGGTCTGTGGAATAAATTAAAGGAAGCCCTTTCTATGGTTATTTCAAATTAACCATTTTTTTCTCTATAAAGCCATCAAAAACACATTATTCGATAGGTTCTAAATGATTGCAACGCTAAATACTATGACCTATCCTCAGCCAGATTACAGTCTCATCAATGAATTTTAGGCTAGATTGCTAGTCAATGAATCCTGTAAAAGGTCTTATGAGATATTTAGTAATTTCTTCACTAAATTTCTAATAAATAAATACAATTTTGTCACTTCATACCCCATTATCTACTTGCATATAGTTGAAAGTAATAAAGGTAAGACAAATTTTAAGAGCTCTTTGATGGCTAAACTAAAAAATACTACCTGGGAGTCTATCTAGAAAGAATTTTATAGGTATAGTGCCTGGGTAAGAACCATCTTCTCCGATAGTCCATGCTTGCTAATATAGTTCTCTCATTTATGTGCCAGAACTTTTATTTTTAATGATAATATTCTATTCCTTCTCCAAATAGACATCCAAGCTAAATGTCTGGATTTTAAAAACTTTTTTTTGAAATTTCTCCCATTTCAACTAGGCACTTTCTGCCATATCCATCCCACTTGTAAATCTCTTTACTTATTATTTAGCCATTAATGTCCTGGAAACGATTTGAGATAAGTTATTTCAAATAGTCAATCAGGAGGGTTAAGCTGAAGAATCCCTCTGAATTCCAAAAAAAAGAGGTCAAGGAAGAACATTTTAAACTCGGAGTGGGGATGCTGAATATGTAATAATATAAGTATCACTCTTGATCTAGACCTTAATAGATATATTTTATTACTTGATGGAATTAGGAAATTGATAATATTCTTCCTAGAGAGAAAAGGAGTTGAAAGGTTTAAGGAAGGCAAACTTACATGTTGAGTGACAGATACAGAATTAAGGGATATTAACATGTTAGGAGTCTGATATGCATAGATGGTAAAAAAAAATAAGTGTAATATCTTACACTTAGACTAATAAACTAGCTAAAGGGAGGAAAAAGAGATATGACTTAAAGCAACACATGTGATTGCCAAAAAAAAAAAAAAAAAATTAATAGGCTTCATGCAGGTGAAGTGACAAACTGACCCATGCACTAGTCTCCACTAAAATAGTGTGTTCATTTATAAGTACCATGCTTTAAAGGAGACATGAACACACAGAAGAGATAAGCTAAGAGAGAGAGCATCTTCAACAGTAATGCCATTGGAGGAATAGTTGAAGAAACTGGAGATGTTACCCTAGAGAAGCCTAGAAAAGGAGTAGGGAAGAGGTGTGGAACATGAGTATTGCTTTCAAGTAGAAGACTGACATAGCTGGGCTTAATGGGTTAAAATGCATTGTAGTAGAAAATCCACTAGAATAGAAGTAAAAGGAACTGGATTCTAGTGTCAGTGATGATCATATTCATACCAGAGTGGCTCATTTTACAGATGTAGAATGAGAACATTTATCTTGATGGTTAAGATACCTTTTAGCTTTGACTGATTATGTAAGAGAAATTGCTTAATATAAGGAAGAGTTCTGTAGCATGATGTTTTATGAAAAGAAAATGGGCCACTTCTAGTAATGATGAGTTTACAGTTACCGGGGATGCTTAAGGAGAAGGATCCTAAGGAAGAGATTCATGAACAGGGTAGATAGTTGGGCCAGATTACTATTAAAATCTTTGTCTTCACAGAGAGATTTTGATGTAGAAACAGAGGTAAAGATAGATTTGAAGATGGTTTTGAACTGAAAGAACATTGCCATCATATATGCTTGTATTTTTCTGTATTATCAGATCCTTTACATTTCTTACCATGGTCTCAAAAGTTTTTTGTCCTTTGTTTTTTTCCAAAAAGGAGATTGTGCTGGTTAATTTTATATGTCAACTTGACTGAACACAGGGATCCCAAATATTTGGTTAAACATTATTCTGAGCATGTCTGTAAAGGTGTTTCTAGGTGAGATTATCGTTTGAAATGGTAGACTGAGTAAAGCAGGTTGCTTTCCCCAGTGTAGGTGGGCCTCATCCAGTCCATTAAAGGCCTGGATAGAATAAAAAAGTGGAGTAAGGGAGAATTTTTTCTCTCTGGCTATCTTTGAACTGGGACATTGGTCTTCTCCAGCCTTTGGACTCAGACTCAGGCTGGAACTTATACCACCAGCTCCCGCTTCTTGGGCTTTTGGACTCAGGCTGGAACTATACCATTGGCTCTTCCATGTTTCCAGCTTGCCACTTTCAGATCTCAGGATTTTTCAGCCTTTATAATCATGTGAGCCAATTCATTATAATAAATTTCTCTCTTTCTCTCCACATATATATGTGTGTGTGTGTGTGTATAAGAGTACTTCAAAAAGTTCATATAAAAATGGAATTAAAAGATAGTATACATCTTTCCATTAATTTTTGGAAGTTCCCTTGTGTGTGTTTGTGTGTGTTTTTCTATATATATCACATACATAATTTTAATGAATATATATGAATATCTTATTGCTTCTGTTTCTCTGGAGAACCCTGACTAATGCAGACATTGTATCAATACCTTAGATCTATAGATGCTGTTATCAGGCACTCCTATAAACTGATGTAGTAGTATCTATATGAGGGAACTTCAAAATGTTCATGGAAAAATGGATATAAAAGATAAAAATTAAGAATATAAATTTTATTTCTCAACATAAGCTCCATCAAGTTCAAGACACTTTTGTAAGTGACAATACCAGCCATTTAGTCCATCCCTAAAGAACTAAGGGTCCTGGTAGTTTAACCATATCAATGTAGTCTTTTTTATATTATTAACTGAAGCAAATGGGTGCTATTTAAAGATATTTTTAAGATTAAGAAACAAAAAGAATTCAGAAAGAGCCAAGTCGGGACTGTAAGGTGGATGCCTAATGATTTCCTATTAAAACTCCAGCAAAATTGCCCTTGTTTGATGGAAGAATGAACAGGACCATTGTCATGGTGGAGAAGGACTCTCTAGTGAAGCTTTCTTGGGCATTTTTCTGCTAAAGCTTTGGCTAATTTTCTCAAAACAGTCCCATAATATGCAGATGTTACTGCTTTTAGCCCTCCAGTATGTCAACAAGCAAAATGCCATGAGCATTCCAAAGAACTGTTGCTATGTCCTTTGTTCTTAACCAGTTCACTTTAGTTTTGATTGGACCACATTCACCTCTTGGTAGCCATTGCTTTGATTCTGCTTTTGCTTCAGGATCATATTAGTAAAGCCATATTTCATCTTTTATTACAATTCCTCAAAGGAATACTTCAGGATCTTGATCCCGCTTGTTAAAAATTTCCATTGAAAGCTCTGCTGAGCTGATCTGAGCTCAACAGTTTTGGAATCCATCAAGCTAAAACTTTGCTCAACTTTAATTTTTTGGTCAGAATTGTGTAAGCTGAACCAGCTGAGATGTCTGTAGTGCTGGCTATTGTTTCTGCTGTTAATCGTCCACCCTTTTCAATTAGGGCACAAACAAGATTATTTTTTTCTTCCAAAATGGGTATGGATAGTCTGCTGCTATGGTCTTCATCTTCAATGTTGTCTCGTCTTTTCTTAAGATGAGTTATCCATTTATAGATTGCTGATTTTGGGGGGGCACTATCTTCATAAAGCATCAGTGATTTCACCATTCTTCCACACAAGCTCCAAAATAATTTTGATCTTCATTCTTGCTTTAATTTTAGCAGAATTCATGTTGCTCCGATAGGGGCTCTTTTCAAACTTATGTCTTATCTTTCTTAGTGCCTCAAACTAGATGCTGGTCAGATGTGTTATAATATGTTAGTATATGTTTATTTTGGTGCAAAAAAATTGCAATTCATGCATAGAGTTTTTCATAATGCACATTTCCCATTAACTTTTGGAAGACCCCTTGTACCATTTGGTGAAACTCTGTAGCAAGAGTAGAAACCGAGGTTTAAATCCTGGTTTTGCTACTCGTTTTCTTCATTACCTTCTCTATATTATATTTTCATATATAACAACAGGAGTAATAATACTCGCCTTAGCAGCATTTATGTAGATTAAGTAGCCTAGCATACTACCTACTGTACTATAGGGCTCAAAAAGTAGTGGCTGAATTTGAGTTCACCTATTTTAGGCACCATCCACAGTCTTTGTGAACTCTGACTGGAATCAAGTAGATATGGGCTTAACTCACAGTTCTGTTACTTATTATTTGTCTTCTCTTAGGCAATTTATATAAAGACTCTTTGCCTCAGCTTTCTAATTATTAAGATAGGAATAATGATAGCACTTTCCTCATCAAGTTGCTATGAGGAATAAATGAGGTAATGCCCATAATGTTCTGAGTAATATTAAGTTCTACAGAAATGTTAATTGTTGTAAAATTAATGAATACAACTTCTCACAACCCAGAAGAATGTCTAGTTAGCAATTTTAGCTCCATGTTTTAAGGTTTTTTTATGTAGCCACCACTTGATCCTTATCAGGGGTAAAGAACTACAAATAATAGGAAATAATGGGTGATCTCCAAACATATATGTTTGCTTAGAATGCATCCAGACATGCTTGTTTTCCTTCTTTTCTTCTGTGTCTGCTTTCTGTCCCTGCTGCCAGCAGTGCAGCAGCCTGCAGGAGGAAGAAGACAATTGAAAGGTGATTGTATGCTGTCAAGGGAATTAGGGCCGAGGAAAAGAAGGAAGAGGAGTGAAGAGAACTTAGGATGTGAAGAGCTCTGAGATTTTATGACTTCATCAGTATATGTCATTTAAGAACATACACATAATTTCACAGAAATCCTGTCAGGACTTTCAGAGTGAATTATTTCCGTTCCTACTACTGTGTATTTCCCAGGATACATACCCAAGGATGTGTAAGGGTGGCACAAGAAAGAATGTAAAATGTAATGAAGTTTATGCATTAACCCTTTCTGTCTCCTAGCTTTCAGAAATGAAGCATAAATAAGAGAGTTATGTCAATATTTCTGAAATTTCTTTTTCCATTCAACGACTACCAACAACCAACAAAACACTCCTGAGTTCAATTGAGTAGATGAGCTGTAAATCCTGTCTCTTCCACACTGGAGGGGAGAAAGAACTCTAGTCAAAGAACTGTGCCTGCAGCTTGAATAAAAACTTGGCCAGAGATAAGATTCTTTTAAAAAGGAAAATCATTTCCACAAAAGAAGAAAGTGAAAGAAAACAGAAAGAGAGAAATGGACAAATCCATTAAAGAGGATATAATCGAAACTCACCAGCCTCTCGCGGTATTCTTTGTAAGACAAAGTGTGTGAGGCAAGGGACTCATTATCCTGCTCCTAGCCGGTAATTCATAGAGAACAGAAACTGGGAAAGGGAGGTGCTGTCTAGAGAATTGTAAGTCAGAGACATGCCCTTTAGTTAGCACCACTTACTGTTTACATAATAGGGAGCCAGTGAGCTTTAGAAGCCCTTCCCCAGCCCACATACTAAATGCAAAATTGACCACAGTGGATTTTCTCCCATTCGCTTATGTTTTGCATTTCAGACACTTAAACTGGGAATGTTGAAAGACAGAAATCACTCCAGAGAGAAGGGTGCATCATTTTCAGGTAAAAAAGGGAAAAACTTCAATAGAGAAGAGATGTAAGTTTTAAGCATTCCAAATGCTTAAATACAGTCGAGACCAACCTGGGTTTTTTACGTGAGTGGAAAGACCACTTTGAACTCTTTTTTCTAGGGGTAAATTATTTAAAATTCTGTGTGTGGGTCTTCTCTCTCAATGACATTTCCCCGCTAAATTTAGAAAAAAAAAAAAAAACCTACACCAACAATAGTAAACACATGTGACATTTATTGTACTTAGTGAGCACCTACAATACACCAATTATCGGGGCTTGATTGTGTGTGTGTGTGCGTGTGTATACTTGTATTTATCTTCACAACAGACCTATAATGTAGGTGCTGTTATGATTCCATTTTTACAGGTGAGGATGCTGAAATGAAGGTAGTTATTTAGCATCCCCAAAATCACACAGTAAAAAGATGGAAGATTTTTATTTTAACCTTGGATCTGGCTGACTCCAAAACTCATCTGCCTCTCCAGCATAGCTGCTGCAAACATCAGTGTTTTTGTATTAGTGACCATTGACAACACTTGTCAGTATATGTGTGGTTAAAAGATTTCATACTTCCAAAGCATGCTCACTGATGAAAATGGCTCCCTTTCCCTGCTCTTTTACTTTCTGCCAGCTTATCTATGTGGCTCACATATTCCTTTCAATAATGTAGTCTAAAGTCAGCCTAATGGGGAGCTTTCTATTGGGAATCAAAAAGGATTTCATGTACTATCACCAGTCTTTCCTCAGATCAGCTGTCATAAATCCAGCTCTCTTAATTTACTGCCATGAAAGCATAGGGACAAAGATGATGACTGTCTAAAATTACTTTCATTAGGTAAGGATCAAGCACCTTGGAAGGATAAATTTTCCTCCTTAACAACCTAATCTGTTCCCACAGAGGAACTCTAATTTTATCTCATCTTGTACCCTGTATATAATTCTTCCATATTTGTCATTGTCATCTTACCTACAAGACTGTGAGATCTTTGACAGCAGGGACCATTCCTTAAACTTCTTTTGTATCCTCTTTCTTCTAAATAATGGCATAGTGTTGCACGTATAAATGAATATTCAGTAAGGACTTCACTTGGTTGATTAAGAAAGAGAATTATAGAAATATTGGAAAGGTTGGCTTTCATTAGATGACACCACTCCAAAATTTAGTGGCTTAAATCAATAACTATTAATTGAGTTTATAATTCTGTATGTTGGCAATTTGGGCTAGGCTCAGCTGAGCGGTTCTTTTGGTTTCTGCTGGGCTTGATCATCTGTATACAGTCAGCTGTCAGTCAATTAGGCAGCTCTGATTTGAAGGGTTGGTTGGCTGTCAGCTGAGGTAGTGAGGGTGCAAAAGGCGTACCTAGACTATGTGTTTCTCATTATCCAGCAGACAGGCCTGGTAGGATTCCAGTAGTGAAGGTGAAAGTATACAGGACTTCTTGAGGCCTAGGATCAGAATGGCTCAATATTTCCACCATATTCTATTAGCCAAAGAAAGTCAAAAGGACAGCACAGTACCAGAGGTGTTTGGTATCTATACCTTCACGGGGAAAGCTGAAAAGTTTTGCAGTCTACTACAAATGATCAAAACCATTGCACATTTATTTTGTGTAAAGTACTTTTTAAAGTTTGTTCACATTAACTCTACTTGAAGGAGTCAAACAACTTGCCCAAAGTCACGCAGGTTAGTGACTCAGATCTTGCTGAATCTAAACACAGTGATTTTTCTACTACTCAACATTATCTCTCAATTAAAAGCTGAGAGTAAGAAACCATATCTTAGTCAACTTGCATAACATATTTTAACCATAGTTCTTTAGCTACCATAACTAAAAACATAAATGACTTTTCTTTATAACTTTAAGTGCATTTTGCATAATTTTTCATAATTTGGGCAGTGGAGTCAGATAGAACTATTTTGAATCCTGGCTCCCACTTACTAGTTCTGGGCATCCTCATCTGTAAAATGAAAACAGCAATAACACCAACCATATAAATCTATTATGACAATTAACAGGTTGTGGAACAGAGTGTAGCGTAGAGCACTCAATCAATAAATGTGTGTATATATATATATGTATATATATATATATATATACACACACACACACACATATGTGTGTTTGTGTATGTATTTTATATATATATATATATATATATATATATATATATGCACACACATCTGCCAAGTAGTGTGTAGTAATGACTTTTTTTTCTTTAATACATCAGAGAACCAGACTATCTTCAGTGACAAAAAATATTAAAACTAGGAAAATGCAAAAAAACCCAACATGGCATAGGCTTTGTCTTCCCTTCCCTATACAGCCAGAAGTATCAGATTATTGGGAATTCATCCTGTTAGAGATGGATTGTGAAAAAGAATACCAAAGGAAATGGAAGTTTTATTTAAATAACTGTATTTTCTACAGTGTGTCCAGAGAAATGTCTTGGGGCTAAAACTCTGACATTTGGAGAAAGCTGCCTTGTTGAATAAATGTATATGTCATTACCTTGAAAGGAGGGCTCTATCTTTGGAGTGCCCTCTAACTTTAGAATTGTTTTTATTGGAAAGGGAGATATACTAAGAAATTCTCTTAACTATTGCCTCATTTATGAGGTGAATTATTTGGGGGCTATTGAGTTTTTATGGCTGTGAATGATTTTTGTGTCCAAATTTAAAGAAGTAAATTTTTCAAGTAAATATTTGAAACAAAATTGAAAGGCTTAGAGATCTAAAAAGTTATCAAAAGCATCATATCTTTTTTTTTAAAGAAGACATTTCTCAATGTGTTAATGTGCTAGTCTTATTTCCATGTAACATCTCAGCAAGAAACATCCCAGGCTGCCAATGTTAACATTGTCTCTTGGTGCTATAATTGGTAAGTAAAGTTTTTATACCCTTTTAAGGTGATAATTATTACTTTAAAAGTTTTGACAATAATATAACATATTAAGAGTTCCAGCTGTAATAAATGCTATAATTGTCCCCAATAGTTAGGGTATCTATTTCAACTCTCAGATTATAGTTAATAAATATTCTAATAGCGTTCAAAATTCCTCTCGTCAAGAGCCTAGTATGGCACAAGGAATGCATAAGCAATTTTCAAGTGTAAATGTATATTGTTCTAGACATATTTTAGTTATAACGAACATCATACTATACTTCACAAAGAACAGCAGCAAAATAAAACTGGAGAAAATGATCTCCAGGGATTTCTAAGCTCTTTCTGAAGTCCTTTGATATCTGCTGTCTCATTTAACCTTCTTCTGTGTAGCTGGTATGACAGATATTGATAAAATTTCATTTTCTATATTTATTCATATTAACTTGAAAATTAACATAAAATTTCTGGATCGAGGCAGATTACTTTTACTTCAGCAGTAACTGGATTGTTTTTTCCTTTTCCTTTGCCCTAAATATTTCTCTCTAGTGCAATATAATGAAAGGTAGATGTCTCCCTTCACATAATGAAGAACCCTGAAAATAAGAATCTGGGAGCTTATATATACATTTTTCCTACTCCTCTCCTGAGAAAGGGATAGCAACTCAACCTTCCTAATGTAAACAAATTCTCCTCAGGAAGAGAAAGGGAGGACTCTGGTTTCTTAACCTTAGGAATGCAAATAAATGTCCAGGAGTGGGGAAGATAAAATAATTGTCTCAGGGTTGACAACCCCTGAAACGGCTTTGGGTTTCATTGTTTTAAAATGTAAGCACATACCTCAGGGGAGGTAATCTCTTACATCTATTCAGTTTTCCAAGTTACAAGGCTTGTTCTTTAATTTAGGTCCCAGTAAAATTTTCTCAGAAATTCAAAACTGTGAAGAAACATAAAAGTATTTTTTTTACCACCTCACAGGTATCATAACTCTCATTTTGTAGATGACAAGACAGAGACCCAAAGAATTTAACTGATGTTTTCAATCCCTCATTATTTACATGTGAAAAAAAATGGGTGGTTAATAAGTGTCATTCTGACTTCAAGGTGCATGCCTTTTTTTTTTTCTTGATTACACACATTCATGGGGTACAAAGCTGACCATCACCACCTGTGTCCAAGATGTGATGATCAGATCAATACTATCAGCATGCCCAATACCACAAACTGAAATTATTCCCCCTGTCCCCCACCCAATTACTCCTCGACCTCCCTCCCTCTCCCCACCTGCCCCCTTGGCAACCCTAGGTATGCTCTCTCCCACTACAAGTCCAACACACCACTGTGGTCTTTCTTTCCTTCCTTCTTTTTCTCTTAGCTCCTACTTATGAGTGAGGACATGCAGTATTTTTCCCTCTGTGCCTGGCTTATTTCACTCAACATAATTTTCTCCAAGCTCATCCATGTTGCTGAGAATTTTTATGCAGAGTAGTATTCCATAGTGTATATATACCACATTTTCCTTATCCAGTCATCTGTCAATGGACATTTAGGTTGGTTCCATGTCTTGGCTATTGTAAACAGAGCTGCAATCAACATGGGAGTGCAGGTATCCATTCGACATGATGATTTCCATTGCTTAGGGTATATACCCAGAAGTGGGATTGCTAGATCGTATGGGAGATCTATCTTGTAGCTATTTGAGAAATCTCCATACAGTTTTTCATAGTGGTTGTAATAATTTAGTCCCACCAGCAGTGTAGGAGTGTTCCCTTCTCTCCACATCTTTTCTAGCATTTGTTATTCTCAGTCTTTTAATTATTACCAGTCTAACGGGGGGGGGGGGGGGATGATATTTCAGTGTGGTTTTAATTTCTATTTCCCTGATAATTAGAGATGTTCAGCATTTTTTTAAGTGACTGTTGGCCATTTGTTTGTCTTTCTTTGAAAAATGTCTATTGAGTTCCTTTGCCCATTTTTTAATTGGGTCTTTTTTACTGTTAAGTTGCTTGAATTCCTTGTGTATTCTAGATATTAATCCTTTGTCAGATGTATAGTTTATAAATATTTTCTCCTATTCTGTAGGTTGTCATTTCACTCTGTTGATTGTTTCCTTTGCTGTGCAGATGGTTTTTAGTTCAATATAATCCCATTTGTTTATTTTTGTGTATTTGGGATGGTATTCATGAAATCTTTGCCCAGTCCTACCTCTTGAAGTGTTTCCCCTATATTTTCCCATAGTAGTTTTACAGTTTTATTTATTTTTTTTCTGGAGTCAGACTGGGTAAATATTTACTTAGAAAAGTATCCATCTTATCTTATTCATCTAGATTTGTTATATAAACATAGAATAAAGTAGTCTCTGATAATTTTTTTAATTTCTTCTGAGGTTATTTTGTTTAAATACATTTGCTCTGTCTCTTATTTTGATGGTGAGTGGGGGTTTGGGGGAGTCTGGGTTAGCTAACAGTTTATCTATTTTAGTATTTTTTAAATAAACTGATTTATTTTGATTCTTCTTCATTTACTTCTAAGTAAATACTTTTAAGTATTTAAGGTTATAAATTTTCCCCTGAGCATTATTTTAGCTTAGGGTTTCTCAACCTCGGTACCATTGACATGTTTGGCCAGATAATTCTTGGGGCGGGGGGGGCTTTCTTGTGCATTGCAGGATATTTAGCAGTATCCCTGGTCTCTATATACTAGATGCCAATAGTACGGTGTTCTCCAGTTGTCACAACCATAAATATCTTCAGATATTGCCAAAGGTCCTCCTGGGGCAGGGAGAATTGTCCGTGTTAGCTGTATATTATAGGTCCTGTTGTGGTTTCTCATTATTTTTTTCCACATACTGTATTCTAAAATTTAAGTTTACGTTTGCATTTTTTAATGTGATTCGATTGTTATTTAAAATACTTTTAAATATAAATTCTGAACAACAATGGTTGTTTTAGACAGACCATACAAACATTTGGAGGTCTTTCTTAGTTTTACTAAAAATGGAGTTTGTGGTTTTATTATTCATTCCCCTTTCAGATGGTTTCATAAATTAGAAAGGACTAAAGCTAAATTACATAGCCATTGTTATAGGAAGTTCCTCATAGTTCCTATTTAAAGAACACAATATATTCCAAGCACTTCCAAAGCATTTTACGCGGACTATTTAATTTAATCCTCACAACAACCCTATTTGTTAGGTTGTGTTACCTCCAGTTTCTAGATGGGAAAAGAGAGGCTCAAAATAACTTGTCAAAAATCTCATAAATAATAAGTGGAACATAAGTAATTCTTAAATCATAATTGGACTAACTATACTCCTTAGCTTGTAACATACTTATCACTCGTCTCTGCATGCACACATGCCCCTTTTGAATGTCCCTGTAATCCAATCCTAGTACTAAATCATTGACAATAACATACATGGACCTGTGTGTTCATTCCCTCTGCTATATCCCTTGCCTCATCCATACAAGATAACGTTATTACAATTTTATGTTTAACAATTTCTTGTGTTTTTCTAAATAGTATTTAAATCAATTATATATATATATGCATGTCTAAACAAACTATTTAGAATTAGTTTTAGAATTTTATAAAAAGAGTAATTTTTGAATTGCCTTTTTATTTTTTTTATTATTTCTTTTCTCTTAATTTTATTTTGTTGATATATAATGAGGTTGATTATTGTGGCCCATTACCGAAACCCCCCTCCCTCCTCCCTTTCCCCCCTCCCACCCAACAATGTCCTTTCTGTTTGCTTGTCGTATCAACTTCAAGGAATTGTAGTTGTTATGTCTTCTATGCCCCCCCAGTTTTTTTTTTGTGTGTGTGTGAATTTATTTATTTATTTTTAGCTGCCACCAATAAGTGAGAAGATGTGGTAAGATTTGCAACAACATGGATGGACCTTGAGAGAATTATATTAAGTGAAACAAGTCAGGCACAGAAAGCTTTACAGTTTTAGGTCTTATACTTAAGTCTATAATCCTGGTATGTGATGAGAAGTGCAGGTCAAGTTTCATTCTTCTGCATATGGATGTCCAATTTTCCCAGCACTATTTATTGAAGAGGCAGTCTTTTTCCCAAGTATGTTCTTGTTGCTTTTGTCAAATATCAATTGGCTGTAAACATGTGGGTTGATTTTTGGGTTCTCTATTCTGTTCCACTGGTCTGTCTATTTTTATGATAATACCATGCTGTTTTGGTTACTGTAGCTTTGTAGTATAATTTGGAGTCAGGTAGTGTTATGCCTCTGGCTTTGTTTTTTTTTTTTGCTAAGGATAGCCTTGGCTATTTGGGGCCTTTTATTCTTCCATACAAATGTTAGAATTGTTTTTTTTTTTTTCTATTTCTGAGTTGAATGTCATTGGTATTTTGATGGGGATCGCATTGAATTTGTACATCACTTTGAGTAGTATGGGCATTTTCACAATGTTGATTGTTCCAATGCAAGAGCATTGAATGTCTTTCCATCTTTTTGTATCTTCTTTAATTTCTTTCAATAGTGGTTTGTAGTTCTTATTGTAGTGATCTTTCACCTCCATGCTTAAATTGATTCCTAGGTATTTTATTCTTTTGGTGACTATTGTAATGAGCTTAGTTTCTTGATTTCTCTTTCTGTTAGTTCATTATTGGAGAATATAAATGCAACTGATTCAGGGGCATTTATTTTTTATTGTGCGACATTGCTGAAATTAAGTTTTTTGATAGAGTCTTTAGGTTTTTCTATATATAGGATCATATCATCTTCACATAGAGACAGTTTGACTTTGTCTTTTCCAATCTGGATGCCCTTTATTTCTTTCTCTTGCCTGATTGCTTTGGCTAGTACTTCCAATACTATGTTAAATAGGGTGGTGAGAGTGGACATCCTTGTCATGTTCCTTTTATTAAGGGAAAAGCCTTCAGTATTTACCCATTCAGGATGATATTGGTGGTGGGCTTGTCATACATGGCTTTTATTGTGTTGGGATACTTTCCTTCTATACTAATTTGCTGAGTCTTTAACATGAAGGGATGTTGAATTATGTTGAATGCTTTTCTGCATCTATGGAGATAATCCTATCATTTTTGTTGATGTGGTGCATCACATTTATTGAATTGCTTGTGTCAAACCATCCTTGCATCCTTGGAATGAATTTCACTTGATCTTGGTGTATAATATTTTTTTATATATTGCTGTATTCTGATTGCTATTATTTTGTTCAGGATTTTTCCATCTACATTTACCAAAGATATTGGTCTGTAGTGTTCTTTTTTTATTTTATCTTTGTCTGGTTTTGGTATCAAAGTGACATTGGCTTCATAGAATGAGTTTGGGAGAGTAACCTCTGAGAGAATTGGTATTAATTCCTCTTTAATATTTTGGTGGAATTCAGCAGTAAAGCCTTTGATCCTGGGCTTTTCTTTGTTGGGAGACTACTGATTACTGCTTCAGTCTCATTGCTTGTTATTCATCCCTTCAGGTTTTCTAATTCTTCTTGGTTCAGTCTTGGTGATTTGCATGTGTCCATTTAAAAAGAAATTTATCCATTTCCTGTAGGTTTTCAAATTTGTTGATACATAGTCATTTGTAATAATCTCATGATTTTCTTTTTATTCTGTGTTATCAGTTGGAATGTCTCCTTTTTCATTTCTGATTTTTGTACTTTGGGTCTTCTCTCTTCTTCCATTTTTTTTTCTGTTTTGTTTTGTTTTGTTAACCTGGCTAATGGTTTGTCTATTTGTTTATTTTCCCATGAAACAACTTTTTGTTTAATGATCTCTTGTGTCACTTTTTGGGTCTCTATATCATTTAGTTCTCCTCTGATCCTAATTATTTCTTTCTGTTTACAAACTTTGGGATTGGACTGTTCTTGTTTTCTCTAGTTCTTTGAGCTGTAGCATGAGGTTATTTATTTGAAATCTTTCCATGTTTTTGATGTAAGCATTTATTGCTATAAAGTTCTCTCTTTGTACTGCTTTTGCAGAATCCCACAGGTTTTGATATTATTTGTCTTTATTTTTATTGTCTCCTAAAATTTTTTTTATTTCCTATTTAGTGTCTTCTTGGACTCATAGGTCATTAAGGAGCCTGTTGTTTAATTTCCATGTATTTGTGTAGAGTCCTGAGTTTCACTTGTTATTAATTTCTACTATTAATCCATTAAGGTCTGAAAAGATACTTGAGATGATTTTGATTTTTTTTTAAGTTATTGAGGCATGATTGGTGACCTAATATGTGGTCTATATTGTAGAATGTTGCATGTGTAGATGAGAAGAATGTATATTCTCCAGTTATTGGATGAAATGTTCCATAGATATGTGCCAGGTCCAATTGGCCTAAAGTGTAGATTAAATCTGGTGCTTTTCTGTTGATTTGTTGCCTGGATAATCTGTCCAATGATGAGAAAGGGGTGTTCAGGTTCCCCTCTATTTTCATATTGAGGTCTATCTCTTTCTTTATGTGTAATAGTATTTGCTTTATATATCTGTGTGCTCCAGTGTTGGCATATACATATTTAGGATTGCTATGTTTTTTTGCTGGATAGATCCCTTTATCATTATACAGTGGCCTACTTTGTCTCTTTTTTATGGATTTTTGGTTGAAGTCTATTTTATCCAATATAAGAATAGCTACTGATTGTTTTTCGTTACCATTTGTGTGGTATATCTTTTTTCATCCCTTCACTATTAGTCTTTGTGCATCTTTCCTGGTGAGATGAGTCTCTTGAAGACAGTACATAGTTGGATCTATATTTTTGATCCTGTCCATTTGTCCGTGTCTCTTGAGTGGGGAGTTTAATCCATTTACATTTAGTGCTATTATTGAGAGGTATTGCCTTATTATTCACTCTTTATCACTTTTTGTTTAGATGTTTTAAGTACTTTTTGTTCCTTTCTTCCCCTTTTATTATTCATCTTCAATGTTTGTTGGGTTTTTTAGAGGTGGTAAGATTTAGTTTCTTTTTTCTTTCTCACTTGCATTTGTGCTTTACAAGTGAGTTTTGGTCTTTCTTGTATATTCATGGTAGTGATTATTGTTTTTCAGATTCCAGCTGCAGGACTCCCTTGAGAATTTCTTTCAGGGATGATTGTGTGGTGATGAACTCCCACAGTTTTTGTTTATCTGGAAAGTACACTATTTCTTCCTCATTTCTGAAGGATAGCCTTCTTGGGTGTAGTATTCTTGGCTGGCAGTTTTTTTTCTTTTAGTATTTTGAATATGTCATCCCATTTTCTTCTGGCATATAGAATTTCAGTTGAGAAGTCTGCTGTTAGCCTGATGGGGGTCCCTTGTAAGTGACTTGATGCTTTTCTCTTGACACTTTTAGGAATCTTTCTTTGTCTTTGAGCTTTGCCAGTTTGACTATATTGTGTCTCAGAGAGGATCTTTTGGGATTGAATCTGTTTGGGGATCTTTGAGCTTCCTGGATCTGAAGGTCTGCATTCCTTCCTATACCTGGAAAGTTTTGCATTAAAATATCATTGAATAGATTTTCAATGCCTTTACCTTTCTCTTCCCCTTCAGAAACACCCATGATTCAGATGTTTATGTGCTTAAGGTTGTCTGATATCTCTCTTATATAGTCTCCTTTAAAATATATATATATTTTTCCTTTTTTTTTTTTGTCTGCCTGAGTTATTTCTTGAAGACCACCTTTGTGTTTGGAAATTCTTTCTTCTGCTTGTTCTAATCTGCTGCTTAAGTGCTTGGTTGTGTTTTTTATTTCAATGAATGCATCTTTCTGTTCCAAGAGTTCTGCTACATTCTTTTCTAAGGTATTAATATCTTTGTAAATTTCCTCCTTCATGTTCTGATATTTTTTCTGCTTCATTGTGTTGTCTTACAGAGTTCTATCTTATCTCATTGAGTTTCCTTCAGACAGTTACTTGGAATTCCTTTCCAGTCATTTCAAGTGATTCCTGTTCTATAGGGTCTGATACTTGAGAATTACTGAATTCCTTTGGCAGTGTCATATTTTCTGGATTTTTTATGTTTCTAGTATCTCTACATTTATTTCTGGTCATCTGATAGATCAGTTGCTTCTTCTATTATTCTGGAGTGGATATTGAGGAGACTGACTTCTTCCTCTTTCTCCAGGCTCCTTGAGAGACTATCCTTATGTCAGTGGAGTCAAATATGCAGTGGGCCACCTGTACAGTGGTCATGTATGTCACTAAGGCAGTCAGTCATTCTTGCAGCAGTAGTAGTTATGGTGGTGGCTGTTCTGGACCACCTCCATGGAAGCTGTACAAGGCCTCATGGTGGTGGTGATAGGTCTTGTCTTCTGCATGGGTGGGGTAGGGCTGGGCTGGTGGCTGGCCAGGCTTCGTGCCTGCCTGGGGCCTCCCTGGTGAAAGTGGCATGAGGTTCATGCCTTGGCAGAAGATTCATGTCTTTATACCACACTGGGTTAACAGACTTCTATACAACTTTTAAACAAGTGTTAACTGGAATATGAGTCATCCATGCTCAGATTTTATTAGCAAGTCAAAATTCTTTCCTCCTAACTAGCAAACACTTGAAATTAGCTGTAAAGCCAAAACTGAGAGACTGTGAGTTTTTTTTTTTTTTTTTTTTTTTGAGATTGGCCACACCACGCTCAGCCAGTGAGCACACTGGCCATCCCTATATAGGATCCGAACCTGCGGTGGGAGCACTGCTGCGCTCCCAGCGCTGCACTCTCCCGAGTGCACCACAGGCTCGGCCCAGACTGTGAGTTTTGATTGGTTTATTGGGAAGAGAAGAAGCTTGAAGTGTATTTTTTAAGGGCGAAAGTGAGTGAAACAAAAGTGGGGGGGGGGATCCTTAGAAAAGTGAGAAAATAATGGTGAGGATAACTTTGGATATGTGAGGAGGTTTCAGAAAAAAGTGGAAATGTGCTCCTAACTAACAAACTTTGCCCACTTCACCATTTTATCTATGGTTCTCTATGCCAGTAAAAAGTACCACTGTCAAATATATTCTATGACTTACTTAGCACCTGGTATAATGAAAGTATCCATAGATCCATTTCTTCCAAAATCATAATTTCAGACAATATTATGGAACAAAATAACCATCTATCAGGAAAAGTTACTATGCTGATATTTAATATCCAAGCTATCGTGCCTTATGCCTCTTTCATCAAAAAAGTTTTTGTTAATGAATATACTACAATATATGTTTGTTTCTCATTTATGTGCATACATGTACTACCATGTATAATTTTATGTATATTGTAAAAATATGAAGATATAAATTTTAAAATAATTACTTAAAAAATAAGT
The DNA here is from genome assembly GCF_000696425.1 of Galeopterus variegatus. Taxonomy (NCBI): domain Eukaryota; kingdom Metazoa; phylum Chordata; class Mammalia; order Dermoptera; family Cynocephalidae; genus Galeopterus; species Galeopterus variegatus. The sequence continues at coordinate 1,024,209 of NW_007726145.1, forward strand.
AGATATTTAAATATTTACTTCCTGCACATCATTCAGTTATCTCGTATACCACATGGTCACACATACACCCAATTTGAAGATCACTAAAATGTATAATACTACAGTCCAAATCAGAACAAAATGAATACTCTTGAATCACTACATGAGCTGCTGTTTTCTCACTTATTCTAACCATATGTCTCTTATAATCTTCCCAGTATTTTCCATATATCTTCTCTGTTCTTTTCTATTAATCTGTCTTCCAGTTCACCTGTTCTCTTTCCTTCTATAATTTTCTGTTAAATCCAACTATTGTATTTTTAATATCAGATCCTACACTTTTTGATTCTAGAATTTTTATTTTTAATAGATTCAAAATCTCTGGAAAAATTCTCCATATTATCATCTATTTTCTCCATCTTTCACTTTATTTTATCAAATTTATTAATCATGGTTACTTTATAATCTTTTTCTATATCAGCAATATCTGGATCATCTGTAATTCTCTTTCTATCATTCTCTTTTATCTTGGATTTGGGTAGTGACTTTTATGTTTTTGGTGACTTTGTATTCGAAAATTTGTTGGTGATCTGAATGATATGATCTTCCTTCTGAAAGAGTTCATTTTTTTTTTTCTTTGCAAGACAGGTAGGATAGAGGCAAATAACATTAACTCAATCAGGATTTGAGTTGCCTTGGGGCTATGTTGCAGTATGATTTAAACTGCCTCTGAGTCACTTATCCCAATAGAGAGACAGGAGTTGACTGGGCACCCTCTCCACCTAGCAGGTATTTGTCTGCACAGCACTAAAAATTGCTGAAAACCCTGGACTTGTTATTCAGAGGCGTTCTGCTAGCTAATTAACCTCTTGCCCTCTACAACTGCAGAATTTGGCAAATATTAGAGGTAAATCAGCCCCATTCCATTCTCAGTGGATCCTGGAACCTCTAGTCTCCATTTTGGTTTTTCTCCACAGCTCAGTGAAGCTACCAAAATCTTTGCTGTTTTGTTTGGTTTTGTTTGCCTCATAGTAGAGGTTCTCTCTCTATCTGGGTGGGGGATAGGGGAATGGAGGTGTAGAATCTCAGCATTTTTGCCTAGTGCCCAGTATTAGCAAATGTCTGTAGGAAAAAATGTGGCTTCAGAATGTTACCTCACCTCTATGTGGTCTCTCCTTCTCTACAATCTTATCTCTGCAAGTTCTGCTTGCCTCAATGGCTCTCTGATGCAGACATCTATCTACCTAATTTTTATATATTTCAATTTATACATACATATATATATATATATATACATATATATATATATATGGATTTTCTAGTTGTTCTTTGCAGGAGAGTTTCTTTGTCATGACCTATTTTATCTTAGTACAAATAAGCATTTGTCAAACCTGTAGGTCAACATCATCTCAAGGATTTTATTTTAAAATACAGATTTCTGTGTCCTGCCATAAACCAAATAAATAAATGTGTCATAATATAGAGCTTTTGGGTCTGGCTACTTTTAACAAAACACCTGGGTGATACTTATAGATCCATTCTTAGACTAACAATTGGGTAAGAGTGGACTAGATGACCTCTGAAGCCCTTTTCAACTTCAACATTTAATGGTTTTATTATATTTTTTTATTAAGATGAGAAATAATAGAGTTTAGTAGTTCTGCTATTTGCACATTCTACCTTGGGTCAGTGAAAAACTTCACCTTGTTAATCTAACCCTTTCCAAAATGTAAAATAACTGTCTTTTGTCTTTTGCTATACTGGATTTTGAAGTCAGACAAAAATCTATGAAGCATTTGGTTTTATCAGCACTTCTGCTAATATTCTGTAATATTCTTACTTTTGTGGTTATTTCTCTTTTATTTACACATAAGTGAGAGAGTGAAATTTTCACATAATGGCTGCAAAGCATGAACTCTTCAGCAGATTAGCAATTGTTTCAGAAGGTTTGGTGATAATACTTCCTCAGTAAGCTTTCATTGATGTATATGTGTCTCAGTTTTATCTCTGTGTATGCATTTTTTCTATCAATGAGAACAGGTGATTAAGGTACTATAGGGAAGGAAAATTCACTTCCCAGAAGGAAGATATTGTGCCCCTGTGCTTATCATGGTATAGTGCTTGGCATGCACCATGTGCTGGTTCTAAATAAAGGCCTTCAAATAATTAACGTTTATAGCACATAAATAATTTCACAATATAATGCCCCTCTTCTGAGTACATTAGCCCCAAATGTTTCTTGTAATTCAAGGAAGTGGGGATATGTTTGGGTGTTGCTGTCCAAAGCAATTATTTTCATGCTTCCAAATTGAAATAAAAATTACCTCTCCAGAACAAGGAGCATAAGACCACAAGTCTAGGTACCAAAATAAAAATTATGTGTATGAGTGTGTGAAAGAGAGAGATAAACACACAGAGACAGACAATTCAATGATTATTTTTGTCTAGCTGTGTATTAGTAAGGATTCTCCAGAGAACCACAACCAGTAAAAGATTTCTGTATATATATATATATGTCTAAGTATACATGTACACACGGGCACACAAACACACACACGAGACTATTTTAAAAAGTTTGTCAAAAAATATAATTAAAAGATAATGTGAATGTTTCCATTAACTTTTTGAAGTGCATTCATGTGTGTGTGTGTGTATATACATATATATAAGTATGTATATGTACTCATATGAGGAGATTTATTATGGGAATTGGTTCAAACAGTTATGGAGTTGAGAAGTCCCATGATCTGACACCTGCATGTTGGAGAACAAGGAAAGCCAGTGATGTAATTTAATCTGTGTCTAAAAGCCTGATAACTAGGATTGTCAATGTCTGAGGGCAGGTGAATATGGATGTTCAAGCTCAGACAGAGCAAATTCACCCTTTCTCTGCCTTTTTGTTTTATATATGTTCTCAAAAAATTGCATGATGACCATGCACATTTTTTACTCAGTCTACGGATTCAAACACCTTCAGAGACATACCCAGAAATAATGTTTTACCAGCTATCTGGGTATCCCTTATACCAGTTAAGTTGACACATAAAATTAACTATTACAAGTTTATCCCTTGTCAATTTGGTACCCATATGAATCTCCTTAAGCTGTACTTTATTTCTAAATAAAGACAATAACAAGGTCATAATTTCACCTAACATAATACAACTATCTTGCATACAACTGAAAATGCTCTTATCCATTCCCCAGAGGAAGAAGTAATGTCCTTGAGGGATGTTTGCTCTCCTGATATCCTGTAACTTAAATACTATGATGTAAAATTAACAATATCTAAATACTGATATAAAGTCAATATATTTTATATTACATGATAAGGGGATAAGAGAAGAAGTAAATCAAACATATTTCCACAATATATATGCACAGATGTATCCACAACAAAATAAGGCAGAAATACTATGACAATTACCATCCTTGTTTCTATAAATGGTCACGTGGTTGTAGCTGGTATTTATAACTACCTTTTTCAGCTACCTATTCTACATTCCCTTTGCCTTCAGCAAGCACCTCAGGTGGTCATGCTTTTTTACTTGGCAGGGTAACCCAAGCCTTCATTCCTGAAGTGTCAAGGCCATTCATAATCTACTTGGGTTGGGGTGATGTAGTTTTCCATTGACTTTAATCACAGGGCATGATAATACTGAGACACTAAGGGATTTCCTGTATTCTGAACATACTCTTTCTTGCCTCCATTGTGGAGTAACAGTACAATTTCCCATTGGTAGTCCAGATCAGTTATCTCAGACAGCACCATAACTCCCTTCTTGTTCTGTTGATTTAGAGGCATGAGGAGCCCAAGTGGCCTGGTGGCAGTTTTAACTTCCATTTTAATGGAATCATTGTTGTGTCGCCTGATAAAAGCATTCCTCCTTTTGGAAATAAGATCTCTAGGCCAGCAGACCATAAAGTCACACAAACAGAATGCAAAATTTTGTTAGTGAGTCACTAGGGGTAATAGTGATTGGTGTCACTCCCATTTCCACCCCATTGGTTCCTGAACCTGGGAACTCTGGCTATTAGAGAAACAGTGCTATATATTGGACACTGATTCAGAGTAAATACAGCCTTCTGGAAAACATTGCTCCAGTCCTGCAAGGTATTGTCACCTAGCTAGCACTGTATCTGAGTCTTTACAAGACCATTCCACTATTCTATCAAGTCAGCTGCTTCAGGATGGTGAAGAACATGGTAAAACCAGTGAATTCCATGAGCATGGGCCTAAATGCCCCACTTCTTTTGCTGTGAAGTGAGTTTCTTTATCAGAAGCAATATTTTGTGGAATAACATGATGGTGGATAAGGCATTCTGTAAACCCACAGATGATAATTTTGGCAGAAACATCACATGCAGAGAAGGCAAAACCATATCCAGAGGAAGTGTCTATTCTAGTAAAGAGAAATACTGACCTTCTATGATAAAAGTAGTCCAATGTAAAAAAAGAAAAAAACTGCCACCAGGTACCTGGCTGATAACTCTGGGGAATGGTGCCATGTCAGAGGCTCAGTGTTGGTCTCTGTTGTTGGCAGATTAAGCAGTTGCCATAGACAGGTCGGCCTTGGTAGGTGGAAGTCCATGCTGCTGAGCCCAAGAATAACTTCCATCCCTACCACCATGACCACTTTGTTCCCCCACTGGGGAATTACGGGGGGGGGGCGGGGGCTAGAGAAAGAAACTGACTGATATCTGTAGAACTCGTTATCTTATCCACTTGATTATTAAAGTCCTCCTCTGCTGAGGTCACCCTTTGGTGAGCATTCACATGGGACAGACATATCTTCATATTTTTTGCCCATTCAGAGAGGTCTCTCCACATATTTGTCAATTTGCTGTCACCAAGTTTCCAATCATACTCCTTCTCAATCCCTGATCATCCAGCCAAACCATTAGCTACAGAGCATGAATTGGTACATAATCAACACAAACGGTCATTTATTCGTCCAAAAAAGGTAAAACGCTCCGTATTCTTCCTGAAGTTTTGCACACCAGGAGAATCTCCCTTTTCCATTGTCCTTCAGAGTTGTACTAGAAAGGGTCTGCAGTGCTGCAACCATCCACTTTCAAATGGTGCCTGCATATCATGCAGACCCCTCTATAAATCAGGCCCAGTCTTCTCTTCCTCTGTTAATTGATCATAGGTTATTCCCCATGAGGCCACAGGTGCAGGCTGGGGTAAAAAAGCAGAGTAGTAGAAGTGAGGACCATAGTCATTGGGCCACTTCTTCACATAACTAACTTGTGCCTTCAGTACCTTCTTGGGCTTGATCACGTACATACAATTTCCATTTGATTACTGAATGTTGCTGTGTACTTACAACTTTATGGCTTGGTGAATTAGATAACACAAAGTTCATAATGGAAAGCTCAGGTTTCATGATAACTTGGTAGTCCATGGTCAAGAATACAGTCCCTCCTAAGGCCCAGTATCAGGCCAAGAGTTGTCTCTCGACAATATAGTTATCTGTAGAAGATGGTAGGGTCTTGCTCCAAAATTCTAAAGAACTGTGCTGTCATCCACTTATAGGGGCCTGTTAAAGACTCCAAACACTATTTCTATCTGCCACTGACACTTCAAGCACCACTGAGTCTGCTGAACCATATGGCCTAAGTGGCAGAGCAGCTTTCACAGCAGCCTCCTGTTGCAGAACCTTCTCTTGCTCTGGGCTCTGCTCAAAACAAGCAGCTTTTAGAATCATTTTGTAAATGGATTGGAGTAACAGAACCAAATAAGGAATATATTGCCTCCAAACTCCATATAGGCTCAGTAGGCATTGTGCCTCTTTCTTTGTTGTATGAGGGGCTAGATGCCACTATTTATCCTTCACGTTAAAAGGGATATCTGGACTTGCCCCAAACCACTGGACCCCTAAAACTTTTGCTGAAGTAGAAACCTCTTGAATTTTAGTCAGATTTATTTATCACCCTCTGACACACAAATATCTTAAAGTAGTTCCTACTCCTCATTCACTAGGTCCAATCAGCATAATATCATGGATGTAATAGACCAGTGTGATATCTCGTGGAAGGGAAAGGAAATCAAGATCCCTGAAAACTAAATTATGACATAGGACTGAAGAGTTAATATAATGCTGAGGTAGAACAGTGAACATTTGTTGCTGGCCTTGCCAGCTAAAAGACTGCTTCTTGTTGGCCTTATGAACAATGATGATGAAGAAGGCACTTGCCATATCAATAGTTGTATATCAGGTACCAGGGAATGTGTTAATTTGTTCAAGCAACAAAACCACATCTGGTACAGCAGCTGCAATTAGAGTCAACACTTGTTTAAGCTTCTGATAATCTACTGTCACTCTCTGATAATCTACTGTCATTCTCCAAGATCCAGCTGTCTTCTGCACAGGCCAAATAGGAGAGTTGAATGGGGATGTGATGTAAATCACCATTCCTGCATTTTTCGATCCATTTTGCAAATCCTTGATGATGGCATTAATCTCTGTGATCCCTCCAGGGCTATAGTATTGCTTTTGATTTAGTATTTTTCCTAGGTAGAGGCTGTTCTAGTAGCTTTTACATGGCTTTTCTCACCATAATAGCCCTCACTCCATAAGTCAGGGAATCAGTTTGGGGATTCTACAAGCAACCAAGTATGTGTATTCTGATTATGAATTCTTAAACTGGGGAAATAATCACAGGATGTGTTCTGGGACACACTGGGCCCAAATGACCTTGGTATTTAGATAGGGATTGTCCTAAACTTGGTATTTTAACAATATTAAGATATCCAATTCATAAACACGGGATCTCTTTTTATGTATTTGTGTCTTCTTTAATTTTGTACAGCTATATTTTGTAGTTTTCATAGTATGTCTTTCTTCTCCTTGGTTAAGTTTATTCCTAAGTAACATTCCTTTTTATGCTACTGTAAATGGGATTGTTTTCTTAATTTCCCTTTCAGATTGTTTGTTGATAGTGTATAAAAATGCTACAGATTTCCATATGTTGATTGTGTATCCTGCAATTTTTCTGAATTTGCTTATTACTTCTAAGAGATTTCTGTAGAAAATTTATGATTTTTTAAATATAAGATCACATCTTGCCACTGAGCCACTGCACGGGTCACACAGGTGAGTGTGCACATGACCCAAGCTGCACCCAGGGACTAATATAACCACAGGCCCCACCCACACCTGAACATCAGAGGAAATCACAGGCCCCACCAATCCACTGTGTTAGCCACTCAGGTTTGTGTGTGCAGGACCCACACTCTGACAAAACAGGAGCCAAGGCAGCCTACCACACACTCAATGGCATTGATAAATGAAGAGTCATCAGCAGAACCTATAAACAGAGGAGGAAGTGTTTCCCCTCATAACCCACTCCAGTGATAGAAGAATTAAGTGTTCTACCAGATTATCAAACATCAGTGTAAAAATATGACAACTACAAATAAACAAGAAGATATGATACTACCAAAGGAATATGGTATTTCTCAAGTACTAAACACCATAAAGCAAGAAACCCTTGAGATTTCTGAAAAGGAATTCCAAGCACTGATTTTAAGAAAACTCCAAGTAATAAGAGAAGAATCAACTAAAGAACACAATGACAACAAGAAACAATATCCAGGATATGAAGGAGGAAATTTACAAAGAGATTAATAACTTAAAAAAGAATGTACCAGAGCTCCTAGAAATGAAGGATTCTCTCAATTAAGTAAAAAACAGAACAAAAAGCTTGTGCAGCAGGCTAGATCAAGCAGAAGAAAATATCTCAGAACTCGAAGATGGTCTTTTTGAAATAACCCAGGTGGACAAGAAAAAGGAAAGAAGAATTTTAAAAAATGAAGAAAATTTAAGAGAGTTAGCAGACAACTTCACTGACACAAACATCCAAATCATGGGTATACCAGAAGGGGAGGAAAAAGGGAAAAACATTGAAAACTTATTCAAAGAAATAATAGCAGTAAACTTCCCAGGTATAGGAAGGGATGCAGACCTTCAGATCCAGCAAGCCCAAAGATCCCTAAACAGCCTCAATCCAAAAAGATCCTCTCCAAGACACATGATACTCAAACTGGCAAAACTCAAAGACAATGAGTGAATTCTAACAGCAGCAAGAGAAAAGAGCAAAGTCACCTGTAAGGGAGCCCCCATCAGATTAACAGCAGACTTCACAACTGAAATCTTATAGGCCAGAAGAAAATGGGGCGATATATTCAAAACACTAAAAAAAAAAATTGCCAGCCATGAATCCTATATCCAGCATGGGTATCCCTCAGAAATGAGGGATAAATAGTCTATTTCCCTGAAAAACAAAAATTGTGGGAGTTCACTACCACACAACCAGCCCTGAAAGAAATACTCAAAGAAATCCTGCTTCTGAAATCTGAAAAACAATAATCATGGATTCACGAGAAAGAGCAAAACCCACCATTAAAACCAAAATGCAAGCTAGAAAGAGAAAGAAGCTAAATGATGTCACCTGAAACATCTGAGTAACATTGAAGATGAAAAATAAAAGGAGAAGAAGGAGACAAATGATGTTTAAAACACCTAAACTAAAAGTAATATAATGATAGGAGTAAAAAAATACTTATCAATAACAACCCTAAATGTAAATGGATTAAACTCCCTGCTCAAAAGACATAGACTAACTGGTTGGATTACAAAGCTAGACCCAAATATGTACTGTCTTAAAGAGACCCACTTCACATATAAAGACAAACACAGACTAAAAGTGAAGGAATGACAAAAGACATAATAACATGCATATGGAAACCAAAAACAAGCAGAGATAGCTATTCTTATATTGGATAAAATAGACTTTAAACCAAAAACCATAAAAAGAGATAAATAAGGTCATTATATAATGATAAAGGGATCTATCCAGTTAGAGGACATAACAATTATAAATATGTAAGCACCCAACAGTGGAGCACCTAAAAAAAAGAGACAGACCCAAATCCAATAACAGTGAGTGACCTGAGCACCCTCCTTTCAGAGTTAGACAGATCTTTCAGGCAATAAATCAACAAAGAAACACAGTATTTACACTACACCTTAGACCAATTGGACCTGGCAGGCATCCACAGAACATTTCATCCAACAACCAGAGAATATACATTCTTCTCATCAGCACTTGGAACATTCTACAGGATATACCACATACTAGGTCACAAATCAAATCTCAGAAAATTTTTAAAAATTGAAATCATCCCAAGATTAAAACTGGAAATCAATAACAAGACAAATTCTGGAAATGACTCAAGTGCATGGAAACTAAACAATGGACTCCTGAATGACCTACAGGTCCAAGAAGAAATTAAACAGTAAATCAAAAAATTTCTTGAAACTAATGAAAATAAAGATACATCATACCAAAACCTATGGGATACTGCAAAAGCAGTACTAAGAGGAAAGTTTATTGCAATAAATGCTTACATCAAAGGAATGGAAAGATTTCAAATAAATGACCTAACACTATGCCTCAAAGAACTAGAAAAACAACAACAATCCAATCCCAAAAGCAGTAGATAGAAAGAAAGAACCAAGATCAGGGCAGAACTAAATGAAATAGAGACCCAAAACAATATGAAAGACCAATGAAACAAAAAGCTGGTTTTTAGAGAAGATAAATAAAATAGACAAAGCTTTATCTAAGTTAGCTAAAAAAAAAAAAGAAAGAAGAGAGAAGATAAAATAACAAAAATCAGAAACAAAAAGGGAGACATTACAACCAATGCCCCAGAAATACAAAGAATCGCTAGAGATTATTATAAACAACTATATACCAACAAATACGAAAATCTGGACAAAATGAATAAGTTTCCAGACACATGTAAACTACAGAGGCTGAACCAAGAAGAAATAGAGAACTTGAATAGATTAATTACAAGCAATGAGATTGAAGCACGAATCAGAAATCTTCTAACAAAGAAAATCCCAGGACCAGATGGCTTTACAGCTGAATTCTATCACACCTTTATGGAAGAATGAATGCCACTTCTCTTTGAACTTTTCCAAAAAATTGATACAGAAGCCATTCTCCAAAAGTCATTCTATGAAGCCAGTATCACCCTGATACCAAAACAAGATGAAGATACAACAAAAAAAGAAAACTACAGACCGATATCCTTGATGAACATAGATGCAAAAATCTTCAACAAAATACTAGCAATCAAATTAGAGCATCACATCAAAAAAACTATACACTATGATCAAGTGGGATTCATCCCAGGGATGCAAGGTTGGTTCAACATACTCTAGTCAATAAATGTGATACACCACATCAACAAAACCAAGGACAAAAACCATATGGTTATCGCAATTGATGAAGAAAAGGTATCTGACAAAATTTAACATCCTTTCATGAATAAAACTCTCAGTGGATTAAATATAGAAAGAAATTATCTCAATACAATAAAAGCCATTTTTGACAAACCAATTGCCAATATCATCCTGGATAGGCTTTCAGGAATAAGACAAGGGTGCCCCCTCTCACCACTCCTATTTAACATAGTTTTGGAAGTACTAGCCAGAGTAATCAGGCAAGAGAAACAAATAAAAGGCATCAAGATTGGAGAGGACGAGGTCAAATTGTCCTTGTTTGCTGATGACATGATCTTCTATATAGAAAAACCTATAGACTCTATCAAAAAACTCTTACAGAAGATTAACAATTTCAATAATGTTGCAGGATACAAAATCAATACCCAAATATTAATAGCATTTTTATACTCCAATAACAATCTAGCAGAAGTTGAAATCAAGAAAGAAAGCCCTTTTACAATAGCTGCCAAAAAAATAAAATACCTAGGTATCAATTTCACCAAGGAGGTGAAAGATCTCTTCAATGAGAATTCCAAAACACTACTGAAAGAAATAAAAGAGGATACAAGAAGATGGAAAGACATACCATGCTCTTGGATGGGAAGAATTAACATCGTGAATATATCAATTCTATCCAAAGCAATGTATAGATTCAATGAAATCCTCATCAATAATACCAATGACATTCTTCACAGAAACAGAAAAAGCAATCCAAACATTCATATGGAACAAAAGACCCCAAACAGCCAAAGCAATCCTAAGCAAAATAAATAAATAAATAAAGCCAGAGTCATAACATTACCCAGCTTCAAATTATATTACAAAGCTATTGTAACCAAAACAGCATAGTACTGGTGTAAAAAAAAAAGACACTCGGATCAATGGAACAGAATAGAAAACCTGGGAATCAACCCACATACTCATGGCCAACTGATCTTTGACAAAAGCAGCAAGAACATATATGGCAGAAAAGACTTCCTCTTCAATAAATGGTGCTGGGAAAACTGGATATCCATATGCAGAAAAATGAAACTGGGATTGAACCTCTCACCATATACCAAAATCAAGTCAAAATGGATTACTGACAAATATAAGATCTGAAACCATAAAATTACTAAGGGAAAATGTTAGGGAAACACTCCAGGTAATAGGACTGGGCAAATACTTTATGAAGAAGACCCCAAAAGCACAAGCAACAAAAGAAATAAAAAATAAGTGGGATTGTATCAAACTAAAAAGCTTTTTCATAGCAAAGGAAACAATCAACAGAGCAGAAAGACAACCTATGAAATGGAAGAAAATATTTACAAAGTATATATCTGACAAGGGATTAATATCCAGAATATAGAAAAAACTCAAACAACTATATAGTAAAAAAACAAATAATCCAATTAAAGAATGGGCAAAGGAGATGAATAGACATTTTTTCAAAGGAAAACAAAAAAATGGCCAACAAGTACATGAAAAAAATGCTCAACATCACTAGTCATCAGAGAAATGCAAATCAAAACCACATTGAGATATCATCTCACCCCAGTTTGACCATTATTTAAAAAACTGAGTAAAATAAATGCTGGTGAGGATGCAGGGAAAGGGGAACTCTTCTACACTGTTGGTGGGATTGTAAACTAGCACAAGCCATTATGGAAAACAGTATGGAGGTTTCTCAGACAACTACCGATGGAGCTGCCATATGATCCACCAATCCACTTGTGGGTATATATCAAAAGGAATAGAAATCATCATGTAGAAGGGATATCTGAACTCCTATGTTCATTGCAGCTCTATTTATATTAGCCAAAATGGAACCAAGCTAAAGTGTCCATCAATGCATGACTGGATAAAGAAAATGTGGTATGTATGCACAAAGGAATACTACTCAGCCATTAAAAAGAATGAAATTCTTCCATTTGTAACAACATCGATGAGTCTGGAAAAAATTGTGTTAAGTGAAATAAGCCAGACAAAGAAACAGAAATGCCAATGTTCCCACTCATAATTGACTGCTAGCAAGGAAGGATGGAAGGGAGGGAAGGGGGCGAGGGAAGGAATGAAGGAGGAAGGAGTGAAGGAAAGAAAGAAAGAAAAGGCTACAACAATATGTTGAACTTTCAGAAGGAGAGAACCAACCTATGGATACTAGAGTTGCGGAGGAAGGACATAGGGGGTTTGGGAAGTGATAGGTTGGGAAAATGGCATAAAAAACCCACTATTTGAAAGAATGAATATGCTAATAATTAATTAATTAATTAAAAATAAGATCATGTCTTATGCAAATAGAGAAAATTTTACTTCTTTCTTTCTCATTTGAATGTCATTTATTTCTTTCTCTTGTCTAATTACTCTGGCTAGGACTTCTAGTACTATGTTGAATAGAGGTTTTCCCCAGTATTAAAGGAAAAACTTTCAAGTTTTCGCCACTGATTATGTTAGCTGTAGGCTTTTCATATATAGCCTTAATTATGTTGTAATTTCCTTCTTTTCCTAGTTTTTTCAATGTTTTAATATTAAAGGTATTGAATTTTGTCAAATGCATGTTGATCATCTATTGAGATGATTATGTTATTTTTATACTTTGTTTGTTAATATTGATTTTTGTTATGTTGAACCATCTTTGCATCCCAGGGAAAAAATTCCACTTGATCATGATGCTTGATCCCTTTAATGTGCTGCTGAATTTGGTTTGTTAGCATTTTGTTGATAATTTTTACATCTATGTTTATCAGGGATATTGGTCTGTATTTTTCTTCCAGTTTCTTTGTCTTATTTTCACATCAGGGTAATGCTTGGCTCATAAAATGAGTTTGAAAGAAGTCCCTCTTTTTTGATTTTTTGGGAAGCGTTTGACAAGAATTGGTATTAGTTCTTCACTAAGTATGTGGTAGAATTATCCAGTAAGGCCATCTAGTCCTGGGCTTTTCTTTGTTAGGAGGTTTTTGATTACTGATTCAATGTCTTTATTCATTATTTTATTTTATTCCCATTTTCTAATTCTTTATGATTTAGTCTTGGTAATTTGTATGTTTCTAAGAATTTATTTATTTATTCTAGGTTATCCAAGTTTTTGGCATATGTTTATTGTAGTCTCTTATGATCCTTTTATTTCTGAGGTATTCATTGTAGCATCCCACCCCCCTTTTTTTTTACTTTATTTAAATCTTCTCTCTTTTTTGCATAGTTTAGCTATGGTTTTGTCAATTTTGTTGACTTTCCAAAAACTCAATTTTACTTTTATTTATTTTATCTATCATTTTTCTATTTTCTATTTCATTTATTTCTGCTCTAATCTTTATTATTTTATTTTTCTGCTAATTTTGGGCTTAGTTTGTTCTTCTTTTTCTAGCTGTTTATTTGAGATCTTAAAAGAAAATCTTTTTAATGTAGGTGTTTAGTGCTTTGACCTACCCTGTGAGTTCTGCTTTTGATAATTTCATAAGGTTTGGTATGTTATTTTTCATTTTCACTTTTCTCAAGATAGTTTCTAATTTTTCTTTTGAATTCTTCATTGATGGATTTGTTGTTTGAGAGTGCATTGTTTAATTTCCACATATTTGTGAATTTTCTTGTTTTCTTTCTGTTGTTTCATTCCATTGTGGTCAGAAAAATCTCCTTGGTATCATTTCAATCTTCTCAACATTTTAAGACTTGTTTTGTGACCTAATATGATCTATTTGGAAAATGGTCTTTACACACTTGAGCAGAATATGCATTCTGCTGCTGTTAGATGGAACGTTCTATATGCATCCATTAGGTCCACTCAGTCTATATTGTTGTTTATGCCTACTGTTTCCTTATTGATTTTCTGTCTAGATGTTTTATATGTTATTGTAAGTAGGGTATTAAAGTTTTCTAGTATTATATGGCAGTCTATTTAGGTGCTCTGAGGTTGGATGCATATATATTTATAATTATTATATCTCCCTGATGAACTAACAATTTTATTTTAATATAATATTCTTTCTTATCTCTTGTGACAGTTTTTGACTTAAAGTCTATTATGTCTGAAATAAGGGTAGCTGCCCCTGCCCTCTTTTGGTTACTATTTGCATAAAGTATATTTTTCCATTTATTTACTTTCAGCCTATCTGTGATCTTAAATATAAAGTGATTGCTATGGACAGCATACAGTTAGATCTTTGTTTTTCATCAATTCAGCCACTCAATGTCTTTTAATTAGGGTGTTTAATTCATTTATGTATAAAGTAATTATTAATAGGGAAGGATTTATTGCCATTTTGCTGATTGTTTTCTGTCTCATAATCTTCTGTTGCTCTTCTCTTATCTTCTTTTGTATTTTGTTCATTTTTTGTAGCGATATGCTTTGATTCTTTCTCTTTTTGTGTGTGTATCTTTTTAAATTTTTATTTTATTAACACAGAAGAACTGTACATATTCGTGGGGTATAGTGTGATGTTTCAATACATGTAGTTAGCAGCACTAATTTGAAATATACAATATATTATTGTTGAACATATTCTCCTCACTGTGTATTGGAACACTGGAGCTAATTCCTTCTACCTACCTGTAAATTTGTACCCATTGACCAACCTCTCCCCATTCCCTCCTTCCCCCTCCCACTCCCAGCCTTTGGTAACCACAAATCTACTCTTTACTTCTATGAAATAAATGTTTTTAGATTTCACAAATGAGTGAGATCATGAAGCACTGTCTTTCTGAACATTGCCCACTTCACTTAACATAATGACTGTTCCATCCATGTTGTTTCAAATAAAAGAATTTAACTCTTTTTCATGGAAATAGTATCTCATTGTGTAAATATACCACATTTTCTTTATTTATTCATCTGTCAATGGACATTTAGGTGGATTCCATATCTTACCTATTGTGAATAGAGCTGCAATAAACACAGGTGTGCAGATATCTCTTCAACATACTGATTTTGTTTCCTTTAGACACATTGCAAGTAGTGGGATTGCTGAATTACATGGGAGTACTATTTTTAATTTTTGGAGGAATCTCCATACTCTTTTCTGTAGTGGCTATACTAATTTACTTTCCCACCGATGGTGTATAGGAGTTCCTCTTTCTCCTCATTCTCACTACCATTTGTTATTTTTTTGTCTTTTTGATAATAGCCATTCTAACTTGGGTGAGATGACATCTCATTGTGGTTTGCATTGCCCTGACGATTAGTGATGTTGAGCATTTTTTCACATACCTTTTGGCCTTTTTTATGTCATCTTTTGAAAAATTTTGATTGAGATCTCCTGGATCTTTTGCCCATGCTATTGAGTTGTTTGAGTTCCTTATATATCCTGGATGTTAACTTCTTGTCTGATGCATAGCTTTCAAATATTTGAACCCTTTCTGTAGGTTGCATCTTAACTCTGTTGATCATTTCCATTGCTGTACAGAAGCTTTTTAGTTTGATACAATCCCATTTGTGTATGTTTACTTTTGTTGCTTGTGCTTTTGAGGTTTTATTCAAAAAAATGTTTGCCCAGACCAATGTCATGAGTGTTTCCCCTATGTTTTCTTCCAGGAGTTTTGTAGTTTTGTGTCTTACATTTAAGTGTTTAATCTATTTTGAGTTGATTTTTGTATATGGTGAGAGACAGTAGTTTAGTTTTATTCCTCTTCCTGTGGCCATCCAGTTTTCCCAGCACCATTTGTTAAAGAGGCTGTTTGTTCCCCAATGTGTTCTTGGCACATTTCTTGAAGATCAGATGACTGTAGGTGTGTGGATTTATTTCTGGGTTTTCTATTGTGTTCCATTGGTCTGTGCATCTTCTTTTATGCCAGTACCCAGTACCATGCTCTTTTGATTACTATAGCTTTATAATATATTTTGAAGTCAGATAGTGTGATGACTCCAGCTTTATTCTTTTTACTCAAGATTGCTTTGGCAATTCAGGGTCTTTTGTGGCTCCATATGAATTTTGGAATTGAATTCATTCCTATTTCTGAGAAGAATGTCATTGGCATTTTGATAAAGATCACATTGAATCTAGATAGCTTTGGGTGGTATTGAAATTTTAACAATATTAATCCTTCTAATCCATGAAAGCAGGATATGTTTTTATTTTTTTGTGTCTTGTCTGATATTTTTCATCAATGTTTTATAGTTTTTATTGCAGAGATCTTTGACCTCTTTGGTTAAACTTATTCCTAGGTACCTTTTTTTTGTAGCTATTATAAAAGGGATTGCCATCTTTATTTCTTTTTCTGATGATTTACTACTGGATTATAAAAACATTACATACTTAGTATGGTGATTTTGTATCCTGTGACTTTGCTGAATTTGTTTATTATTTATAATAGTTTTGGGTGGACTCTCTGGGGTTTTTTATTTATAAGATCATGTCATCTGCAAACAGGAACAGTTTAACTTTCTCCTTTTCAATTTGAATTTCCTTTATTTCTTTCTCTTTCCTAGTTGCTTTGGCTAGAACTTCCAGTACTATGTTGAATAAAAGTAGTAAGAGTGTCCATCCTTTTCTTGTTCCTGATCTTAGAGAAAAAGCTTTCAGATTTTTCCCATTCAGAATAATGATAGCCTTAGGTTTGTTATAAATGGCCTATATTATGTTGATGTACTTTTCCTATATGCCTAATCTGTTGAGAGTTTTTATCAAGAAGAGATGCTGAACCTTATCAAATGCTTTTTCTGCATCTATTGAGATGATCATATGGTTTGTATCCTTCATTCTGTCAATGTGATGTATTATGTTTATCGATTTGCTTATGTTGATGTATCCTGACATTTCTGGGATGAATTCCACTTGATCATGGTGGATAGTCTCTTTGATGTGTTGTTGGGTTTGATTTGCTAGTATTTTATTGAGAATTTTTGCATCTATGTTCATCAGAGATATTGGCCTGTAGTTTTCTTTGTTGTTGTTGTCATATTCTTGTATGGTTTTGGTACCAGGGTAATGTTGGCCTTATAGAATGAGTTTGGAAGATTCCCCTCTTATTCAGTTTGTTGAAATAATGTGAGAAAAATTGGTATTAGTTCTTTTTTAAATGTTTGGTAGAATTTCACAGTGAAGCCATTTGGTTTGGGGCTTTTCTTTGATGGAAAGCTTTTTGGTACTGATTCAGTCTAGTTACTTGCTATTGGTCTGTTTGGATTTTCCATTTCTTCATAATTCAATTTTGGTAAGATGTAAGTGTTGAAGAATTTATCCATTTCTTCAAGGTTTTTCAATTTGTTTCAATATAGTTGTTTAAAATATTCTCTATTAATCCTTTGTATATCTGTGGTGTCAGCTGTGATGTCTCCTTTTTCATTTCTGATTCTATTAATTTGAGTCTTTGTTTTTTTTTCTTAGTTAGACTAGCTAAAATCCATCAATTTTGTTTATCTTTTCAAAAAACCAACTCTTCATTTTGTTGATCTTTTGTATTTCCTTTATAGTCTCAATTGTGCTTATTTCTGCTTTGATCTTTATTATTTCTTTCCTACTTATTTTTGGTTTGGTTGTTCTTGTTTTTCTAGTTCCTTGAGTTGCATAATTCGGTTGTTTATTTGAGCACTTTCCACTTTTTTGGATATAGAAATTAATTGCTATAAACTTACCTCTTAGAAATGCTTTTGCTCTATCCCATAGGTTTTGGTATGTTATATTTTCTTTATAATTTTTCTCTAGAAATTTTTAAAATTTTTATTCTTAATTTCCATCTTGACCCAATAGTTGTTCAGGAGCATGTTGTTTAATTTCCATGTATTTGTATAGTTTTCTTAGTTCTTTATTATTGATTTCTAGTTTTATTGCATTGTGACCAGAAAAGATACTTGATATGATTTCAATTTTTCTTTTAATTTGTCAAGACTTGTTTGGTGACCTAGCATTATGTAGGCATTTTCTTTTTAGTTGCCATGAAGCTTACATAAAACATTTTATAACACAATATAACAAATCTTTTATTAAGTATGTAATAGACAAAAATCTAATTTAAGATTATAACAACTTAACTTAAATCACACACAAATACTCTATACTTTCCCCCCCACACACTATATATTATTGATTTCACAACTTACATCTTTAAATGGTGTGTGTATACACTAACATTTTTATAATTTTAGTTCTTTTAATACTTTGCCTTTGGCCTTTTATGCTAGGAGTAATAGTGATTTAAACACCACCATTAAAATATTATAATATTCTTTATTTGTTTACATATTTACTTTTAGCAGTGAGTTTTATAAATTCATAAGCTTTTGAGTTGCTTGCCATTTAGCATCCTCTTGTTTCAACCTGAAGAACTCCTGGCATGTCTTATGTAGCTGGTCTAGTGGCAATAAACTCCCTCAGCTTTTCTTTGGCTTTAAAAGTTTTTATTTCTCCTTCATTTTTGAAAAATTTTGTTGGGTATTTTATTATAGTTTGGCATTTTTATTCTTTTAGCACTTTGAGTATATCATCTCATTCCCTTCCCCCTACAAGTTTCTACTGAGAAATCTGCTAGTAGTGTAAAAGGGGATCTCTTGTACATGACATCTCATGTTTCTCTTGCTACTTTCAAAATTTTCTCCTTGTTTCTGACTTTTGACAATTTAATTATAATTCTTCTGAGTGTAGACTTTGGAATTCATCCTGTTTGAACATTTTGGAGCTTCTTGAATCTGGATATCCATTTTCCTCCCTAGTTTTCAGCAATTATTTCTTCAAATAAGCTTTCCTCACCTTTCTTCTCTCATCTCCTTTTGGGACATCCATAATGGGTGTATTTGTTCACTTTTTAGTATCTCATAAGTCTCTTAGGTTTTCTTTACTCTTTTTATTCTTTTTAAATTTTTTTGCTCCTTTGACTGGATAATTACAAATAACCTGTTTCCAAGTTCACTTATTCTTTCTTTTCCTCAGTCTAATCTGCTGTTTAATCCCTCTAATGAATTTTAAAATTCACTATTTAAAATTCACTATTCATAAAATTATGTTTTAGTCACAGAATTTCTATTTGGTTCTTTTTTATAGTTTCTGTCTCTATGTTGATACTCCATTTTATTCATACATTTTTACCCTATTTCATTTAGTTGTCTATCTGTTTTCTCTTATAACTTAATGACCTTCTTTAAGATGATAATTTTGAATTTTTTGTCTATTGATTCACAAACCACCAGTTCTTTAGGATCAGCTATGGCAGGCTTATTTTGATCTTTTGATTGTGGCATAATTCTCTCTTTCCTCATGATTCTTGTAGCTTTGCAATTGTATCTAGGCATTTGAAAAAACACTCCCTCTTCTCAGCTTTTTACAGATTGGATCCAGAAGGAAAATACCTTTGCCAATCAGCCTGACTAGAGATTCTTGGGGACTCTGAAACATCTTCTACAGATGTGTCATTACTGGACTTGTGCATGTAGATTTCTAATTAGGAATTAGTGAATTCTTTTTCTTTTTTTTTTTTTTTTTTTTTTTTTTCAAGAGTCCACATCTCTTGCTCCCTTTGGTGTCTGCCTATTGTATTGCAGCTAGGATGTTGGAGACAGGATCCAAAATCCTCACCCTCCCTCCCTGGTAAAAGCCTCAAGTTGTCTGTCTTCTCCCAGTTGCACAGAATTGTACTAGTGACAGGAAGCCACCTACCCCTTTCTTTGTTCTTAACTACCACAGGCATCCTAACTATGCCAGTTTCATCAGTTCTCCAGGTGAGAGCAGATAGAAACCAGTTTAGTGGGCAATGCACTGAAAGGCTGGGGATGTTGGACACATGTTCCACTCTCTCTTTACCCATGAGGGAGAAGTCAGAGGCTGTGATGATCTCTCTTGGTGCTGAGGTATGGCAACTTGGAGGTGGGATTGATGCAGGCAAAGTTAAATTGCTATTTACCCATGGTCCAATGTGGCTTTCTCTGTGTTTGTCTGGGGTATTGCAACTTCTTAACTGGATACTGGACTTCTCTTAAAGGTACTTTGGTTCATATGATATTATTAGATTGATATTTCTGTCAGTCATGAGTGATAAGACTTTCTATTCTGCCACCTTGCTGATGTCATTCCCCTTCAACTCTACAATTTCTATTTTATTTCTTTTCATAATTTTTATGTTTTTCTTAATATTCTCTATTTGGTAAGACATCCTTGTCTTACTTCCCTTTAATTATTTAGATGTGGGTTTCTTCAGCTCTTTGAATATATTTATGGTACCTAATTTAAAGTAATTATCTAGTAAGTCCATCATCTGGATACTCTTGGTGAAAGTTTTTATTGACTGCTTTTTTACCTGTGTATAGGCCATATTTTCTGGTTTCTTTGTGTGTATTTTACATTTTTTTGTAAAAAGCTAGATATTTTATACAGTAAGATGTAGCAACTCTGTATATCAAATCTCTCTTCACATGTTTCTTGCTGTCTTTTTGTCCTTTTATTAGTGCCATGTTTTTCTTTAGTGATTTTTTTGGATTAATTGCATTTCCTGAAGTCTGAAACCACTAAAATTTCTGTTCAGTTAGGTAAGTGGTCACTTAATGGTTGGTCAGGAATTTTCTCAAATGCCTTGAATCAATTAGTCTTATATACTTTCCTAAGGGGCTCTGTGTTTGTGTTGTGATATATCTTCAACATTCTAGCAAGCAATTTACTACAAAGTTGCTTTAACCTTCAATTCCTACTTATGCAGGGCCTCAAGATCAGCCAGGGGTGAGATGTTACAATCTTAGGATTTTCCTGGTCCTGTACACAGCCCTTCCCATTTTCATAGCCTTCTATATTCCCAGAAATATGTCAGCTCTAGAGCTTTTCAGAGCCCCAGTGGATATCTTGTTCACAGATCTTTCTTTTGAATATTTGCCTGGGCTCTTGTTTGCCCCAAGTAATATGATGGCTTTAGGCAGCTGAAACATTAAACAATTGCAGCTGCTTGTTTTCAAATACCCTGGGGATAGGGATTTTCCCTGGGAGCAAGCTCTGAGTCAGATCAAATAACAAGAATACCCTGTCTGTGTATGAGGCTTTTACAGGGAGCTTCCAGATAGGTCATACTGTGACAATGCTGTGGGGATAGAAATTTCAGGAACTTAAAACCCTGTCTTCCCTCCCACCCCACAGTGGCTGAAAGACTACTGTTTTTTCACAGCTACCATGCAGCTGGGAGGAGGTACATGTGAGTAGGCTAAGCTAAAAATGCCACAAATCCTTCTGTTTTTACTGAGGTTCAGTAGTTTTTCTTATATAAAGTTCCTTCAGATTATTGTAAGACTTTGGTTAATTTTTTGAGTTCTAAAAATGTTGATTTTTATAATATTATCAATATTTTCTTGGCTTTTATGGGGCAGTAGATTTCCAGAGCTTTTCACTCAATCATTCTGGAAGTCATGTCTCTTAGCCAGACTCTTAAAGTATTATACTTCGTTTTTGTTCCATCTTGTTAGATTCATCTCATTATTCCAGCCTATTGAATTCTTTTTATAAGTTAATTGCATTATATATTAACTCATCCAATCATATCCTGAATGTTCTTATTCCAATCATTAATTAAATTAATTGATTTACCTTAGGAAACTGCAGATTGGCAATATCCTGCAGGATACTACTAGAGACCTCCTAGTGAAGAACTTATAGATTTTAATTATCAATGTATTTCTTATGTCTGCCCCTTGTCAAACTGTCCTCACCCCTATTGCACAAGGATAAATATCTGAATGCATATTGTGTACAGTTTTAGCTAGATAATATTTTATGAATATAGGAGCTCCTCAATTATAACCTCAAATCTATATCACAGCAGCATCTTTTGCATACTTAACTTACGTAAATGCAATTATGTAGTTTCTTGTTGCAGAGTTGGGTTTAGAGAATTTAAATTGAATAAACAATTCTGCTTGTCATTCTATTCAATGAGCATATGTCTTAGAGTGATTGTGAGATGGTACACATGACTCTGCTGTCCTTTCAGTTAGTTAAAGTTTCAACATACCTCTTATAATGCAAACATCTTGCCATATTCAGTTTCTTATTTTCTATGATATGTGTTTTTCATGCAATGCAGTATGGCCCCTAAATACAATCCAACTATTTCATCTGGTGCTTAGCAGAGGAAGCAGCAATCTGTTCCAACATGAGAGGGAAACCAGTTCTGGTGGACTCACTTACAGATAGCATGTAGTTCTCAAACATTATACTTCCTTAGAATAATTATAGTTATGTTCTATTTATGACTTATGAACCAACTTTATAATTTATTTTCATATTCTCCACTCAGATGCATCTATGCCATACAGCAAAACTGGGTCATTCCAGGGAAATCATACCTTGAACAGTGGTAATAGCCTCCATTTTTTACTTTATTTCTTAGTTTATCCCTTAGTGTTGGTGAGAAGATAACAAGCCACCTGAGAGAGACCTAGCAGGAATTCTATCATATAGAAATTGAATTTATCTGTCTTTATCAATGTGGTGCTCTTTTCTGAAGATTTATGGGATTTCTTCCTAGCTCAGTTTTACTAGACATACCCAAGGCTTTCCAGTATTCTACCATTAGTTTGCAAACTCATCATGGTGAGCACTCATAAAAGTTGATTATAAACTAAGTACAAGTTGAATAAAAGCTTATCTCACTATAGTACAGAATTATTTGACAACCCAGAGGCAGAGTTGAGCTTGTGCAATGACCTTAATTCTAGGAGGTCAGTGATAATCATGCTGTGCAATGCGACTCTCTATTTCTTCTTTGTAAGCTTCACATAAGCAGGTCTACACTTTCTAAAAAGTAAACTACTAAGAGTTGCACTGCCGGGAAAATTATTTCTGGTGATAAAATAAGTTTGTTGAACGAAATAATTCACTTTCATATTTTTGCTTTGTTGATTGAGAGAATTTGGCATCAAAAAGAGAAGAAGAAGGCAAGGTGAAGGGTTTTCTTTCTCTATAGGGCAGTGTTTCCAGTGTGGTATTCAGAGTGTCTAGCTCAGACTTACCTAGAGAACTTACCAAAAATACAGACTCGCTAGTTTCACCACCCTTCCACCAGTTTCTGAGATATCCCCACATGATTCTGATACAAATTACAGTTCAAACAGCTGCCTCTAATTAATTCTAATATAAACTACAGTTTGAAAACCACTGCTCTAGGCATTATGGGCATCTCAGAAAGTAAAGCTGATTTGCTGAGTAAAGCTTTCTCCTCCCTCATCTTGCTATTCTTTACTTTGTTAACAATGGAGGTTTATTTTTCTGCTTTTAAAAAAGTTCATATCTTTGCCTTTCCAGGTTTGGATCAGTTTCAGCCTCTTTATTAGTCACCAAACAATACTATTCTATCTCCCTGTGGTGAAGCTCAGAGAGCCTGATCAGTGGGAAGTACTCCACCTTTGCATGAAAATCCTGACACCTGGTCTCCTGATTGGTTTAAGAATAATTCCACCTGAACTTGGTTCAAGGGAGGATTGTGTGCTGGCTGCAGGGCCACTTATTGATTTTAAAAATGTGTGGTTTGCTTTCCAAAAGAGGTTGGTTGCCACTGTGTTTGTGAGTTACTTCATTTCAACTTGAAGAAGAACTGGAGAGGGAATTATTTTGAAAGATTTTGTTCCACTAGCTCTTTTATCTCCATCAACCGTTCAGACAATCAGTGCCACCCTATCACCACTGGAGGGAAATGTTCATCCCACTAGAGACTTAACCCAGTGTGAAAAGTTAAATTTCTCCATTAGAGGGTTAGTGATGGGTCACCAAATGCCCTAGGTGAAACATGTTTATGGCTTTTAGGTAAGTTTTGCCAATTCTGTACACTACTGCTCAACCTCTGAATGTCACTTTGAAATGCAAACTAGGTACATGTTACAGTATAGTATAGGCAATGAGGCAAGTTCTCTATTAGAAATTTAGCCTATCTGTTGTGCTAGTGTTCAGTGGAACAAAAATACATCACGGAATTCTAGGACTTGAAATTATATTGGGAATGTAGTTTACCAGCTATCTTAGGTGACCCTGACACAACTTTTAGTGATAATTGTCATGTATAGTTTTCTCCTTTTTCCTCTCCCTACCTCTCAATCCTTTTTGTCCTCAGCCCATTCATTTTAATTTTCTTTCTGCTTTTCTTGACTGCCATTGGTGGCCAATAGAAGACAACAACATTATTTATAACCTAAGCTAGTTCATTTTTCTGCATATAGGACTACACTAAGCCTTTTATGAATACATTCAGGTTTAGCAGGAGCTTCTTATGCCGTTAACATAAACAAACCTGGTTAACAGTTCTTGATACACAAGTAGCAATGTTACCTTAGACATGGTTCTCAACCTATCAAAGCCTCATTTTTTATGTGTAAAATCAGGCTCAATTCCTGCAGCATAGTATATGCTAAAGTGTACCACCACTCATGGCAGCAACTCAGTAAAAGCTGCCCTTAAAAACTGCTTAATTCTTGGAAGAATTAATTATTTAGCTTTCTACATGAGCACATTCTTCATAAAACTGGGAGTAGTGTGAAAGTTGTAAAATTTCCTCTATGACTGGTAAGGATTGAACATGATATCACAGGTAGTATTATGCATAAGTTTTTATGGGTTCATTGAATGCATTTTATGCAGATTAACAGAAAAGTATTACTGGTAATAAGACCATTCATTCCGAATTTTCCAAGATAGAATATTTGAAATGAGGACAGTCACCGTATCTCATCAAAATGAATTACAACATATTTGTATGCTAACTATATTTCCTGGCAATAGAGCAAAACATCTTTACTAGATCCATAGGCCCTATTTTAGGTTGTAAACTGTGATCATCTTTGTTCCTGAGGATCAGGTTAAATGGCAGAATAATTTACCTAGAGCTTTTATGCCAGACACAGCGGTCTCTAAGCCCCAAAGGCAGAAAAATAGTATAAAAGATAGTAAGCTGGAGATTAGTCTCAAAACAGAGGTCAGATATGAATCCACTTTGCATACACCTCCAGAGCCCCATTCTGATATCTGACATCTTCATGCCTCTGGATGAGCCTTCTTCACTGGTGTTTAACAGTGGAGTTGCTGGGAACACAAAAACAATTTTGATTGATGAAGATATTTTGTTAAGCTTAATTAAATGCTGTGCACTTGAAAAGAAATATTTTAGGCTGTCATATGGCATTTGATGCCAGATTGCTGATTTAAAGAAAATTATTGGGATTTGGAGCTGTATTGAATATACTACCATTTATCTCTCTTTTCTCCCTGCTTAATTCTATACATCATTGACCACCATACTGGATGGATGGAGTGGACAAGGCAAATATATATCAGCTGGGCTCTGTGAAGCTCCAATGCAAAACAGTTAATATCTACATGGGAACATGGGCCAAGGAAGAGGCCCATGGAACTATGTGAGCCTGAGAGAGGCTCCATATATCATGGACAATAGAGACAGAGCAAAAGCTGACAATATTTTTTCATACTTTAATAAAATGTGAACATTATCTGCACAAATAAAGCTATTTTAAATTAGTACAAAATTTTCATTTGCTTTTCTTCTGCTTTGTAGCATCTGTGCTCACATCTGGAATGTTACCTAGTTAGGCATATATCATTAAGTTCTTATGAGGTCCAATATAACAAACTATCTGAATCACAAGAATTTTATATTGTTATGGAAACGCAGATACTTGTGACTGATTTAAAGTACTCAGCTGAATAACATACAAAATGAAAAGGGAGTAAAACCCAACTTAATTGTGAAGTAAACATATTCTTATTATGAAAATTGCAATTTAAATGAGTAAACAAATAGCATGAATGTCTTAAACATGCAATGAATATTTTACTATTTTTTTCCTCAAGTTAAAGAAGGTTAGGAGGGCAAAGGAGCAAAGATTACATTGGTTTTTATCCATTAGTTTGCAGGAAGAAAAAGGCCCCTGTTTTTATTTGACCTTATATTGATTTAGATCCTCACATAGAAGTTCAAAACCTCTCCTGCCTCCTTTTTTTTCCCCCCAAAGAAGATTTTTTTTTCTGGCAATCTTGTTTTCTCAGCAAAGGTTTCTTTCAAAGAAAAAAAAAATCCTGATGATCACAAAAGATGATAGAGGATGACTTGTCCTTTTTCTGTGGGGGAAAAATAATCTATTTGCAAAATAGTTGGGAAGTTCAACCCAAAGGTGAATTTTTCTTGGGCAGGAGAGAAAATATCAAGAGCTAGTACAAAACAGAATTATATTATACTAAAGGTAAAGAAAGAACATAGGAATTCTTGATGGGCCTATATTGTTCTCATAAGTCTTTTGATTTATGGCAAGACTATATCAACTATGTACCTAGAATATGTGCAAAAAAAGCCAAAATCTGGATTCATTCATACCTTCTGAATCATATCTGTACTTTGATATAAGGTAGATTGATACCTGGATGGGACTTTTTAAAATGTAGTTATTTTATACTTGATAACAATAAGTTGTGTTTGACTGAAGGAGATAAAAATCAGTATTTCAACCCAACTGAAATGGGTTGAAATTTTCTATTCTATATCTCTATTACAGAAGAACATAAATTTGGAGCTGATCTTTGAAAAACAAACAAAAACAAAAACACTAGTGATTATACTCTGTCATGCTGACTAATCATTGATAGCTAGATCTACAAACCAGCTATGTGTTCACTTAACCTGGATGACTATTGTAGGTGTTACAGTCCTTTATCTGGCTCTTCACAATTCCTTGTGATTACTGCCACTATGAAATTTCTACAGATATAATAGAAGGGGACCAAATAGAGCTCACAGTCATTTTCCCATTCAAAAAATATTAACTATCTGCTATGTAACAAGCTCCGTGCTAACTGGATGTAAGGGAAAGCAGAAAAAAAAAATAAGAAAGGGAGGGGAAAGGAAAGAAAGAAGGAAGGAAAGGAGGGAGGGAGGGAGGAACGAAAGGGAAAACAAAGAGAAAAAAAGACAGGACCCCTGCCCTCATGGAGCTTTCAGGTTAGTGGGGGTGATAAATAATAATCAAAATAATAATAATATTGATGATACATGCTGTAAAGCTAGGGCTTACAGACCCCTCGAGTCTGTTGCACAGATTAGGTTACAAAGCCTCCACACACAGGTCTAAAGGTTCTAGGAGGCTTCGGTATAGAAAAATGAATGGGTTTTATTCAGATCTAGGAGCAACTGTCCCAGTGGCTTCTCTGAGAGTTCTGAGAAGCCCTGTGGATCAGAGCTGTTCGTCTTTTATACTGAAGTCCACAACCCTGGACACCTGGGTGTTGATACACAACTTATACGTAGGAACAAGGAACAGCTGAGGATATTTACAGCAAATGCTCAGCAAGGTTCTGAACATCCGATGGGCCCTGACATTTTCCTATTTTTCCCAACACATGCTAACTAGAAAATGTCATAATTGCAGAAAGTAAGAGGTATATTTTGCTATGACAGTATATGATAGAGGAATTGATAACAATGGTTTCAGATTAGCCTATCAGTGAACGAGGCCCAGGAATTTAGGGAGAAATCTGTGAATTAATAGCTCCATTGAACCAGCAGCTTTGCTTCATGTGGCAGAGTGGATGATAAAATTTCCCCCAAAGGGATAACTACCACTTTTTCATGTAAAACCAAGATGCTACTGATGCCATGCTGGCTGTACTCTTGAATAAACTATTTCCATTTAAAAAGTGAGGCTTGTTAGGTCTTTCCCACCTTATTAGTCATTGAGTCTGACTTGTTCTACCTCAGAATGGAAATATCAGGCTGAGAGTCACTAGGCCTCCTTGGGTCAGGGGTCAGTTTCCACAAGAACCCAATAGCAAGCTAATAACTAATTTGTAAAAGGAGTGATAAGTCCAACACCTTAAGAGTTGCCTCCAGATAGAGGCTGCCTCCCTTTGCCAGAGAGTCTGATTGGAAAAATCATCTAACATAGAGACTAACAGCTTAAAGATGTTAATAGAGTTATGGGCCCTAAAAGCACTAGCACTTCTCTATATGTGGCTTCTTTCCAATTGGAACAAACCTCTCCAGTATAAACAAATAAAGAAATGCAAGCATATAACATTAATTTCTATTATAGATTCAGATGTAGAAGCAACAGCAATATTACATGAGCCAAAAAACCTCATTCACAAGGGCATGTTAGTTTTGCTTCCTTACTATAAACCCAGTCCAAACCCATCAGTTTAATCTTGATCCCTTTTCCCCCAATGGGATCAGGTAGGATGGTGACTTGTGTACCTGTATCCAACAGAGTCATCAAAGTTTAGAAAAAGTCCTGAAGTTTTCCAGCATACTCATTTGGATGCATGTAGTCCTTGGTCCCTTTTGGGGACAAGCTCCACACCTAATCATCTTTGAAGTTGAGATCAGAGTAAAAGGGGCAGGAGAGAGGAAACAGGGGACATGGAGGAAAAGTGTGGTTCCATTCCAGTAAGACACTGTCAGTTCTGAGCCTGGCAGCTGCTCATGGCTTAACTACATGAACTTCAGTGTTTTAGATCCACCCAGAGTTCTATATCTTCATGTTGACACCACTTATTTTAGCTTTGGCGATACCTTGACTCAGTTGCTGCAGCCATATTGCCTTTCACCTGGAGCCTAGGGCTCCATTGCTATGGTAAAATCTTTTCCTCCTCCCTCTTGGAAGAGAGTGGGAACAATCAAAATACCATTTGACTGGTCTGTTTCAATTCTACCACTCATCACTCATCCTCTAAACACTCAGTAACAGGTAGGACTTCTTGCCCCCCCCCCATCACTTTTGCAAGAGTATGTGCTAGTGGATCTCAGACAGTATTTTGTACACATTACCTGGCTTGCCTCATCCTTTCTTTTCTAGAGAGCCATGTCTCTGTCAGCATCCTACTTTCACCATCAAAAGCTTTCAAGAACTGTGAAGGGTCGGAAATTTTATTCTGCTGGCCAACTAACAAGTTAGCCTGCTACAGTTTAATGGATGCTGGTTGGACACATGAGACTCCTGGGTCAGAGACAAAGGACTTACAGCACAGAAGCAGCATGAGCTTCATGTTTTTGTCTGCTCCCATTGGCCCCAAGTTCCATAGGGTAACACAGAGTGGCACAAGTAGATGCTGTGCACAGTAACTTCATGTTACATCTGAGGAAGCCCAAGTTGAGGGAACC
Source organism: Galeopterus variegatus (assembly GCF_000696425.1). NCBI lineage: Eukaryota > Metazoa > Chordata > Mammalia > Dermoptera > Cynocephalidae > Galeopterus > Galeopterus variegatus. The sequence continues at coordinate 1,053,521 of NW_007726145.1, forward strand.
ATAATCTTTCTAAATGGGCTATAAGAAAACCTGCTTGAAATTAGCACTTGAGAGAGACATCATCTTTATTATAGTAGACAGTTCATAAAACTTGTCCTTTGCTCTGGAAAGTATCACTATCTTTCCAGGCTGCTTGTTCTATAAACAACCTTGAAACTATAATCCAGAACAAAGTGGCAGTTAGTGCCTCTGTTCACAGAAACATAAGAAACCCATGGAAACTTGTCTCCCAGCAAACGTATGTATTGTGATGTAACAATGTACAAGTTATGTTAAGTAATGAAGTCTCAAAGGAATACATACAGTATGATCCCACTTATGTAAAGAAATATTATGTTTAGGATGTGCTCCTCTAAATGTTTCTACTTCCTTTAAATCTTAAACAAGAGTGGATGTTTTCAGGTATTATTTATATAATGATAAAATTTAAAACAATTAAATGAGTAGAATAAAGATCCTATAAAATATTTAAGATTATTTTTAAGTATAGAAATGTTTCTCAAATAAGTTATTATAATAACCATTTTTAGTATGTTAATTGAGTAAATTGAAAGACATGCTCAAAAACTCTAGTTGTTCAAATGATGTTTGTTTCAAGTTATAATAAGATGTATTTTGCTGAGGCAAGCTTTAAAAAGTTCCTGCCTTTCTAGAAAGTCAGAGAGTTTAAATTTCAAGGAATGGAGAAGATACAATGGAAATAACTGTTGTTAAGTGTTTTTCATCTCCTTCAGAACAGAAGGGAGGTCCATGTACTGACTGAAAAAGTGTATGTGTGTATTATAGATATATGTATATATAAATGTATATGTATATGCATGTGTGTGTGTATATATATATACACACAGAGAAGGAGTCTTTCAAAAGCTCATGGAATGATTTGTGTTATCTTTTAATTCCATTTTTCCACAAACTTTTTGAAGTATATATATATATACACATGAGTACACACACACACACACACACGGGTTTGTGTGTGTGTGTATATGCTTGTGTGTGTGTGTTTCATAGCCACACAGACACGAACTCTAATTTTTACAATTTCAGTCTTTTTGTCTTGTCTCCACTTTCTTTTATGTGAAAAATAACAAAGGACTTTAATAAATCTGACATCTTTGTAAAATGACTTCAAAGATTCATATGCCAGGCAGTCTTCTAGATGCTAGCTATATGGGGGTTAACAAAATAGTCTCTCATCATAGAACTTATATTCCAATGGTGGGAAACCAACAATAAACAAATGTTTTAGTCCGTTTTGTGTTGCTATAACAGAATACCTGAAACTGGGTAATTTGTAAAGAACAGAGGTTTATTTGGCTTATGATTCTGGGACAGTTGCATCTGGCATAGGCCTCAGGTTGCTTCTACTCATGGCAGAAGCAGCAGGCAGCTGGTGGGTACAAGTAGGTCACATGGCGAGAGGAAGCAAAAGAGGGGGGAGGTGCCAGGGTCTTTTAAACAACCAGCTCTTGTGGGAACTAACAAAGTGAGAACTCACTCATTACTTCCCCCTCCCCTAGGGAGACCATTAATCCATTCATGAGGGATCTGCCCCATGACTCAAATAGCTCCCAGCACTGCCACATTGGGGATCACATTTCTGCATGAGTTTTGGAGGGGACAACACATCCAAACTCCATCAACAAATATGTATTCTAATTTGTTACAAAGGGTAAAAAGTTGAGTAAGAAAATAGAACTTCACAGGTATATGTTCCTTTAGATAGAATGGTAAGGGAAGGGCTCTTTATGGAACAAACACATGAAAGAAGTGAGGGAATGAGCCATGTAAAGTATATAGAGAAAGAAGGTACTCACCCAAAAAATGACATCTTAAACTTAAATTTTCAGTGTTGACATCTGTGAAAAACCACAAAGGTCTTAAATGCCCAGTGGTCTTAATCTGTATAAAGAATATCAACCCAATAATTATCTCTCCTAAATAAGACTGAGAAAATGTTAGAAAAGAATGTTATAATACCCTAAAGATAAGAACAGGGTTATTCTGGGCTATGATAATTTGAAAGAAAATAAATTTACAAGTTATTTACTTTTTCTGTTACCGAGTCTGTTTTTAAATTTTTATATTGACATATTTCATATCGAATGTTATAAAGAATAATATTAAAAGTAATATAATAAGCACCCATCTATGTACCACCCAGCTTTCTCTAATCTTAACATTTTATTTGTTTCATACATGATTTTAAAGAAATGAAATATTGCATATACAGTTGAAGGAGTGTATAGGTTTATACTCCTGTATACCTTCCTACTCTTCTGAACTCACTTCCTCTCCCTCCTTCTCTAGATAAAATGCCTTTCCTGTATTTGGCATTTGAGTGCAAGGGTTAGACTATATCAGATGCCTCATGCACATCCTCAGTTGCTCTTGGCTTCACCTTTCCCTTATTCCCGCCTCCACTGTGGATACCATTTTGTGCCAGATCTGATCAGTTGTATGAAGATAAAATCTGACAGCACCTGACCTCAGGCCCAAACTGTGTACTTCTTGCTCCTCTCCCAGGGCTCCTCTATTGCTGCCCCTGATGACCATACCCAATCCAGTGACAACCACCCAGCTGCTGCAGGAAGCTCCTGGGCTCCCAAGATGGGGTGGCAGGGGGCTGAGAGCCTCGGCCATGCCACCCTGACAACCACAACCAGCCCAGCAATGACCACCCAGCCACTGCCAGAACATATCTGGTCTCCCATGCTGGAATGAGGGGGGTGCCTCATGCCTCAACCAAGCCTCCCCTACTTCCTACTACTCCCACCCTATTTCATTTCCCCTTCCCTTTTCTTCCTCCCCTCCCATTGCTCCACATCTTAAAATGTAAAAAAATAAATAAATTTAAATTAAAAATATAAAAATATAGCCAAGAACAACAAAAAAATGTAGTATTATACAAATTGTAACTTGTAGAATTTAAGGTTTTGTTTAAATTTCATCATCCTTTATGCTTTCTTTTGTAACAGGCTTTTTAAATTGAATATTACGTTTATGAGATTCTTCTATATTTGCTCACAAAAGCTCTAATTTATTTGTTTTCATTGTTGTATAATATTCTACTATAGGGCCCATTAACAAACTAAAAATTACCTAGGAATAATAGTGTATTGGATTGTAACACATAATGAAATTGGTCATTATCTTTGCTCTCAGAAGTAGGCCCAAAAGAGAAGGCTTTGGATAGTTTGTTTAAGTCTTGTTACTACCTACTGTCTTTGAGTAAACTTTAGTTAGCCAGTATGCAAGGGTAAGAGGAGAAAGAGAGGGATTTCCTTCTCCAAAGGCCACACATAAGTAATGAATTCCCTGTTCCCTCTTCTGTGAGATATCATTTTCTCTGCCTCACCCATTGCAATTTTCATATTCACAGTCAATTCTATGGTAGTCTTGTCTTAGGGATACAAACTATATCCTAATGTTAAAGACAACTTTTTCTCCTATATATTAAAAACTGTAAAACACTGATAAAAGAAATTGATGAAGACACAAATAAATGAAAATATATTTGTGTTCATGGATTGGAAAAATTAATATTGTTAAAATGTCTATACTACCCAAACCAATCTCCAGATTCAATGAAATTCCTATCAAAATTCCATTGACATTTTGCATAGAAATAGAAAAGAACAATCAAAAAATTTATATGAAACCACAAAAGATCCCGAATAGCCAAAGCAATCTTGAACAAAAAGAATAAGATTACTTCAAAATTATAGTAATCGATATATCATGGTACTGGCATACAAACAAATACATAGACCAATGGAACAGAATAGAAATCATAGAAATAAATCCATGCATTTATTATCAATTTTCAACAAAGATGCCAAGAACACACAATGGGGAAAGAATAGTCCCTTTAACAAATGGCACTAGGAAAATTGGATATTCACATGCAAAATAATTAAATTAGAAGCTCATCTTACACAGTATACAAAAATCAATTCGAAATGAATTGAAGACTTAAACCTAAGACCCCAAACTATAAAACTACTAGAAGAAAAGAAAGGGGAAAAGCTCCATGACATTGGTCTAGGCAGTGATTTTTTGGACATAACCCTAAAAACACAGGCAAAAAAAGCAAAAATAGACAAATGGGATTGACATCAAGCTAAAAGTATTCTGCATGGCAAAGAAAACAATCAACATAGTGAAGAGATGATAATGTACAGATTAGGAGAATATATTTGTGAATCATACATCTGATAAGGGGTTAATATCCAAAATATATAAGGAACTCAAACAATTCAATAGTAATAAAACAAATAACCCAGTTTTAAAAAGTGGGCAACGAACCTGAAAAAATGACGTACAAAATGGCTAACTGCTGCATGAAAAAGTGTTCAACATCCCTAATGACCACAGAACAAGGAAACACATTGAAACCATAATGAGATATTACCTCACACCTGTATTGAAACAATGCACTGTACCACACAAAAATGTACAAATAAATATTAAAATTTGAAAAATAAAAAGAGTAAAGACCAAAGATAACAAGTTCTGATGAAGATGTGAAGAAAAGGGAACTATTGTACACTCTTAGTGGGAATGTGAATTAGTACAGACATTATGGAAAAGAGTATGGAGATTCCTCAAAAATTTAAAAATAGAACTACCACGTGATCTAGCAATCCCACTACTGGGTATATATCCAAAGGAGAGGAAATCGGTATGTCACAGAGATATCTGCACTCTCATATTCACTGCAGCATTATTCACAATAGCCAAGATATGGAATCAACCTGTATCCATCAACAAATGAATGGATATAAAAATGTGGTATGTATATGTAATAGAATACTATTCAGACTTTAAAAAAATAAGGATATCGTGTCTATGGCCATACCACCCTCAATGCGCCCGATCGTGTCTGATCTCAGAAAAAGGAGATCCTGTCATTTGCAAGAACTTGGATAAACTTGGAGGACATTATGTTAAATGAAATAAGCCAGGCACAGAAAGACAAATACTACTAGTCTCATTTATATGTGGAATCTTAAAAAGTTGAACTCATAGAAACAGAGAGTAAAGTGGTGGTTAACAGAGGCTAGGCATGGGGGAATTGGGAATATGTTGACAAAGGAGACAAAATTTCAAACAGGAGGAATAATTTCAAGAGATCTATCACACAACACAGTGACTATAGTTAATAACAATATAGTGTGTACTTGAAAATTGCTGCAAGTAGATTTTAAGTGTTCTCACCACAAAAGATGGTAAGTATGTGAAGAAATGCATATGTTAAATAGCTTGATTTAGCTATTCAACAATGTATGCATAGATCAAAACATCATTTCTTAGAATAAAAATATATAGAATTATTACTTGTTAAATAAAAAGACAACCACTATTTCTCTCAGAAGATTAGACTTATCTTTACACATTTTTATTTAATCAATACTGGAGATTTACACCACCCCATTTTTATGATTGGATCACCCTTTAATCACAATTGTTATCTGGATAATATTTGATTGAGACAAAACCTAACATGTCTTAAAATGTCAGAAAATACCTCTATTAGCTACCTATTGCTGCATAACTATTTACCCCCAAAATTAACAGCTTACCACAACAAATATTTATACTTTTGGTGGGTCAGGAGTTCAGGTTAGGGTTTTCTGGGTTCTCCATCTCAGTCCATCATGAAGGTAAAATCAAGGTGTCTGTATGGGCTGTGGTCCCCTCTAAAACCTTAATTGGAGAAAAATCTGCTGCCTACCCCACGTATGTGGTTGTTGTCAGGGTTCAGTTCCTTGAAAGACGTTCAACTGATAGCTTCCTTTCTATACTGGCTGTCAGTTGGAGGCCACCCTCAGTTTCTTGCCATATAGGCCTTTTCATACAGCTGCTCACAACATGGAAGCTGGCTTCACCCAGCTGAGCAAGCAAGGGAGAGCCAGAGAGAGAGAGAGCATAAGCAAGAGTGAAGCCCTACTTTTTATAACCCAATTTTGGAAGTGACATCCAGTCCCTTTCACTATATTCTACTTATTAGATGGAAGTCACCTGGACCAGCATACATTCAAGGCGTAGGGATTACACAAAGACATAAATTCCAGGAGTCTGAAATAATTGGGGGCCAGCTTAGAAGATACCTACCACAATGTTTTATGGTAAATGAGTAAATTTGTCATTTTAAATCTGTATTTCTAAAGTCTTGATCAGTAAAGCCCGTATTCAGAGAGGATAGTTTAAAATGTTAACATTCACAAAAAATGTATTCATTTTCTAAAGTTGAAAATACAGAAAAACAAAAAAGGTTGCCTCCATATTCCCACTACCCAGAAATAATCACTGCTCCTTTCATATATTTGCTTCCAGTATTTATTTTTCTATACAGGGTGTTTGCTTTTGTTTCTACAAGTCCAAAATAATATTGCATATTAAATCACATAGCTTGCCTTTTCTGCTTATCATTATAGCATAAGCATTCACACTGTTTTTATAAACTCTTTGCAATTATCATTTTAATTGCTAATAATAGCTCAATCAGTAAACATTCCATCATTTATTTAAACTGACACCTATATTTTATATTCATATTATTTTCAGGTTTGCTATTATAAATCAACCTTTGATTGAAGTAACAATTTTCAGACAAAGATATACTTCTAAGTGGCAGAGGGTCCTATATATTAAAAATAAATAAGGCCAGAAAAATGGCAGGAAAGAAGGAGAACACGTAATTGGTTAAAAATCTATGGAAGGAAATAAAATACAAATTGGAAAGCCACATAAAATAGAAAACAAATCATTAGCAAAAGTATAAGAAACACCTAAATTATCTACATTTGAATAGTCAAAGCAAGAAACATAAATGGAACATAAACAAGAGTATCTAATGCATACTGAATGAAGAAAATAGAGTTGAGTCCTTGATAGGCCTAGGAAGGAAATGACTGGCAGAATGCTAAACTGAAAATGACTAGAATTTGATGGTAAAATCACTTAAGTAAACGAGATAAGTTTAAAAATGTAGGCACTCATTGATTATATCTCTAGCTATTTAAGAAACTAACTACTGCAGTCCCTCTCAATCTTGTTTTCAAATGCACATCTTCAAGAGTCAAAAGAAAATAAAATGATTACATTTTGGAAAAATTATAAGTTACTTCACATGACCTTTGTTCCTGCATCTGAAAAGGCTTTTATAAAATTAATAACAAAACAAAATGAAGTTTTAAAAAGGAATACTGATCCTAGGCATAATATTATATATAGACCAAAATAATCTAACCTGCATTATTTCACATATGTATTCAGGGGGAAAGGGAAGCCAAATATTTTTTAACATAGCAGAAAAACTATTTAAATATGTTAGGAAAAAACAGGTTTTTAGCCTCAGTTATTGAGATAACTGAGTTAAAAATGTATTTGTTATGTGAACCAAATATTTGATGGTGATTTGGTAGGCCTAGATTCTTTAAAAACAAACAAACAAACAAAAGACCCATTGATTTTAGTAAGGTTCTGTCTTAGTAACATAACAAGACACACACACAAACAGAGAGAGAGAGAAAGAGAAACTAAATTCTAAAGGCTTAAAAGGAAGACCTATTTTAGATATTGAGGGTTATCACTTTTTCAAGGGAAGGATAAGGGAATTATTCCTTTATTTCTTTTTCTTTTTCACTCCCAAATCATTGTGTGAGGATGGGTGCATTTTGGATCAGGAATAAGCTCCTTCTATAGAGGTATCTGGCTTTCTAGACTTTGAGGAAAAGACCAGGAAGAAAGTATGCCAATGCAGGCAGTTTAGGGCTGAAACTGGCTCTGGAGGAGGCTTCAAAACAAGTAGGTAAAGATGATCATTAAGGTTCTTGCCTAAACTGTCTCAGTTTGTAAGAATAGAAATGCAGACTGGTATATAGAATAGAAACAAATACCAGAAACACCCTTCTCTATACTTCACTGTTGATGCTTCATATCTTTACCCAGTTGTCACATCAGGAAAATCTTCCATAATCTGTGGCAGCTGTTCAACCTCAGCTTTAGCTATACAGAACCAAAAATAGACATGGCCAGTCTGCACAGAGAACAAAACTCAAGGCCATTCTCACGCCTCCGGCCAATATTCTTCTTGATAAACTTTGTTATATTATTACTGTTGCCAATGGCCTAGCTTATTGGTTGCTACTTGGAAAACTAGAGACAGGCAGATTAGGCTTCACTCTTTGGAACTGCAAGCTGTGGAAACCAGTTATGGCTACTGACCAAACTGTCAGTCATGAATATTGATGTCATGTAAGGGCCCCTTCTCTGATGAGACTGACTGGAATCGAGCTGTTGTTCAAGTCTATACTGATCAGATTGCCACCAATGCTGCCTGTATCTGTCACTGTTCTGCATATTGTACACAACAAATACATACAATTTTATCTGTCAATTTTTTAAAAAAGAAAAAAAAACAAAGATAAATCCACCTGGCTTTATGGTAAGGATAGTGTACTAGTCCATTTCTGTTGCTTATAACAAAATACATGGAACTGGGTGATTTATAAAGAAAAGAACATTCATTTGCTCACAGTGTCAGAGGCTAGGAACTCCAAAGTCCATCTGGTGGTGGCGACAGTGACTCCTCACATTGCAAGATAATTGAAGCAGAGAGAGCAGAAAGGGTCGTTTCCTCATGCACTGTCCTTTTAAAGCCCTCAAAACCACATCCCTGACCACCATTTTTAATCCATTCTCTATGGCATGGTCCTACAGTCTAACCACCTCTTCATGGCCCTGTCTTTCAATTACCATAATAAGATTTCCCATCCTCTTAACAGTCACAGTGGGGGCTAAATTTCTAATACATAAAATTTGGGGGACATAATTCAAGCTTCAGTGAGTTTTGGGGGGACATTATTCAATCCACTACAGACAGAATGTTTGTTCCCCTTCTTGCACCCCAAATTTATGTTAAAGCCTTAACCTCCAATGTGACTATATTTGGAGATAAGAACTTTACAGAAGTAATTAAAGTTAAATGAGGTCATAAAGGTGGGGTCCAGATCTGATAGGATTAATGTCTTTATAGAGAGACATCAGAGACCTCTCTCTCTTTCCATGTGCACACACCTAGGAAAGTCTATGTGAGGACCCAGCAAAAAGGTGCCATCCACAAGCCAGGAAGAGAGCCCTCACCAGAAACTGAATCTGGTGAAACCTGAATCTTGAACTTCTAGCCTACAGAACTGTAAGAAAATAAATTTCTGTTGCTTAAGTCATCCATTGTGTGGTGTTTCTTATGGTAGCCCAAGCAGACCAAGACACCTTCTAAGACACCATCGTTTATACCTGATGGTTTATAGTATTCATTTAATTAATTAGATTCAAAAATTGGGGGATTGAGGAAGGGGAGAAGGCACAGCTGTAGTAAATCCTTCAGGTTGGTTTCATGCTGATGCTTGGAGCCCTTTGATATTAACCTTAATTCAGTGATGTATGAAACTAAGTGAATAGATTTTATCCTACCTCTGTTGATCAGATTAATCAGAGTAGCTGATGTAGTGGCATACTCACAGGAAAAATTGCAGATGTCAAAATGGTGTGGAAACGGGATGGATATTGTTGGGAGACAATTTTATGTAGGAATCTTGTTTCTACACAACTTGAAAGCAGAAGCACTAACTGGCCTTTTGTTCAGGATTTTTTTTTAAGGACGTTTGTAAAGAAAACAGCCTTGCAAGACATAGATGTCTCTCTTCAGAGCAAAGGTCAGGTTTATTCACTGTCCAGTATAATATCTCCCTCCCAGACAAAATTCAAGCAGGTTTGCTCACAAGCCTTCATAACAGATTCTGGTTCCCTAAACTCCAGGTTCCTCAGGTGTGATACAAGCTTACTTATGTGTGCAGCATCCAAGTAGGTCTCTTTGTATCACCTCCATGGTCAAGGGAAACCTAAGTAAACATGAATTTCATGATATTTGCTTTGCCATGAATAATAAAATTTTTGTCTCTGACCCAGGAGTCTCATGTCTTCTGCCAGCACCCATGAAACTGCAGCAGGCTACCTCATTAATTTGCAAGTAGAATGAAATCTCAGACTCTTGACAGTTCTTGACAGTAGTTTTGTCTCATCTTTTTTAATGTCTGTATGTTTTTACATATACAATTATTTAAGTATTCTCCTGTTTTTGGAAAATTAGGGTGTTTCAAATATTTTCCTACTACAAAGGTGCTGCATTAAATATCCTTATCCATATATCTTTGTGCACATGTGTGATTGTTTCTGTAGGACAGAGAAATTTGTTATAATAAAAATGTTTTTTTAGATATTTATTTGTCAAAAAGCTGCAATCATTTATACATCTGTGAATATTTCAATATACCTTTGCTTATAGTTGAAAAATATTGTCTTGTTTTAATTTTAATTTTCTAATTACTGGTCAGATTGATTACCTTGTCATGTTTATTGATCACATTTCTTCTGTAAATTTTCTTTTCATGTACATGATAAATTTTCTTTCAGGTAGTGTATTATGTATTGAATTATAAAAGTTCTTTATATACACACACATATCTATATATTTGTTCCCTTTGTTGTATATTTTGAAAATATAATTTCCATTCATGTCACTTGTCATTGAGTTATGTTAATGGTGTTTACATCACACAGAAATTTAAAAATTTTATTGTAAAATTAGTAAACATTTTCCTCTATGGCTTATAGGTTTTCTGTCTTGCTTAGGAATGGCTTTGCTGTTCTAAGTTTATCCTCCCATATGCCATCCTAATTTATTCTAATAATTCCCAAATTTTTAGTTTTTTAAAACCTGTAAATTATTGCAGCAGCCCAAAGCTACATGTCTTTGCTAATATCTTCCATGTGAGGATTTAACTTTGCAATTATTATACACTCAAATTTATATCATTTTTAATCTATTAAATGTCATCTGCTACTTTTCTACCTTGATTTAATAGTTCAAGTTTCTTTAAAGGTAGAAGTATAATATTCTTTATGAATTTATGCAGCACACTTTTAACAGGGTAATGAAAATTATGTTTTCTCTTTCATAGAGAATTTCCAAAATTAATCCAGAATTTCCTTCACAGTTTTTTTTCAAATCAGTATATTGTAACCCATGGAGGTGAAGATGCTTGCCCAAGTTAATGAAAAGAATCTTGGATGAGGATAAAACCCATAGTCCCAGTATTTATATGTGTGTGTATGTATGTGTGTGTTTCCTCACTGAACCACACTGACTCTTATTTCAGGCTAAAAAAGGAAACTGTTTATAGAGAAATATGTGTAAAAGTTACAGAAGAAAGATTTTAATCATAATTATGCATTTAATCTCTCCACTTCCATTACCCAGCTGGACGCTGAGTTCTTCCTCATTCTACTGTTTTGGATGAGAACAGCTGCTTGTGATGACATAGGCAGTCTTCTGCAGCCTTCTGCTTCAGGCAGCAGTTTATGCTCTTCTCTTTGAAATTAGCTGGAACCATTTTAAGCATTTTCCTGTTTCCTCCAGACACATGCAGTACCAGGATAAGGATAAAAGCATCTTTCCTTCTCAAGATTATGTGAAGTTTTCACAATGCTTCTTGATTATTTGAGGGCCAACAAATTAAGAAGGTAAGAAGAGAAGTTTGTAGCTAGATCAGGTGAAGACAGAAAAACAGATAGAAACTGGTCAGTGTTCAGAGTGTAGAGGAGGAAGGGAGCACTTGCAGAGGGGCAGAGGTATGTCATATCAAAGATGGTTCCACGCAGAGAAGGGAAATACCAGGTACCTAAGAGAGTTAACTTAGTGGATAATAGACACCGTGAAGAGAGTATTTCTGGGCTGTACTGATGAAAGAAGCTGATAGGCTCTGGATTTTCTTGCTGCACTAATTCCTCTGAGGACCTTTTCTGGTCATTCAGCCCTGTAGACCCAATTCTAATGGAATCTTATCCCCTTCTCCTAGCCAGCCTGCCCTGCTTCCCACCTGTCCCCACTGAGAACAGCCTGTTATTTCTATCCATTGCTGATGTTCTTGCCATGCTTTGAAAGGCAGAGACCTTCGGAAGTTTCCTCAGGGAGTATTCATTTAGCTGGAGGCAGACATTTAAGGAAAATAAACAATAAGGGCAGAATATTAGAAAATTTTAGCCATGTCAGAGGAAACAAACACAAGGCTGTCACAGAGTACAAAAAGGAATTCCAAGAGGATAGAAGAGTAGAATATTCTACCTAGAAAACAGAAGATTAAAAACCCTTTTAACATGTGTACACACACACACACACACACACACCACCACCACCACCACCACCACCACCACCACCACCACAGAAAAGTTGACAAGTTAATGGTGGGAGGAAAAATTAATACTTTGGGGCAGAGGAAATTTAGATTTAGTCATTGACTCCTGGGAATCTATGTAAGATATAGTTACTCTAGAAAATAAGAATATAGCCCATGCCTTGGCAATGTGATAAAGTCTCGAAAAACCATAGGCCTGAGCCACATTATGAAGTAGGAGATGTCATTTGTACTTTCTCATTTCATTTCTAAGTACTCATTACCCTCAAAATCTAGGAGCCTTCTGTGTCCTATGCTGACAGTGCCTGTCCCTCATCTGGACATTGGTTATTCCTCATTTTACTGCTAGGGGATTCTGCTCTTCCCCAAGCATAATATGCTTTACAAATTCCTGCTCAGCATTCAAAACCCAGGTTCTCTAGGAAGTCTTCTTTAATCTCTTTCCATCACAGGCAGGATCATTATCTCCCTATTCTGAGCTCTCCTACAAATTCAGAATCCCCATTATTGTACCAACTACACTGTACTGCAATTATTTGCCAATTTTCTGCCTCTTACACTTGATCATGTGCTCTTTGGTGTCAGAAGCCCTGTTTATTTTTTCTGTAACCCCAAGACCTATGACTGTACCTGAAAAAGAGTAGAAACTCAGTAAATGTTTAAGGGAATTATTATCTGTTTTTCATTTTTTAAATTTTTTTTAATTGAAACATAATTGTACACATTTATGAGGTACAGCATGGTGCTTTGATACATGTATGCATAGTGTAAAAATCAAATCAGGGTATTTAGCATATCTATTATTATTATTATTACCTACAGTTTGTGTTTCCTCTCTGTTTGGTTTTCTCCCCCAGAAATGTTATCGCTTAAAGACTCTGATCTTGTCGAATGTGCATCTGCTTCTCTGTAGTCTTTATTTCTGATAAAAGACACTTTTTCTGAAAACATCTAAGACTTCTCTCTCTCCGTTCTATTATAGTCTACTCTTTAACGCCTCATTTTCCGAATCACTAGGTATATTACACCAACTACTTGATCGCTAAATGTGTTTTTGCTGTGACAAATGATAACACCACTTTTCCATTTTATTGTATATTTATATCTCACATTATAGTCCAAGAATTTGAAAGTGAATATGAGTTGTAGAAAGACCCACTGCAACAACATTTTAGCTTTGTTGATTTTTGTCATGTGAATTGCATGGAAAAAGTCTAATAGGATGTGTCATTAAATATTTTTACTATAAGGAAGAAAATGAAAATATGAGAATACTGTTCTGATTAAAGGATAAGTGAACTGATTTGTATTCTGGAAGCTAAAGGAGAAAATATACTTTTCAGAAATCACTATGGGTCCAACTCTTTCTTTTAGCACTGGCTATAGTGAAGTACAGAAAGTACAGAAAGTTCGAGTCTGTAATTTTTTGGTACTATTCATGCCTGCACTCCTGAAGATCAAAGTGTATGGAAATAACCAGAGAAACTATGCTCCAAATTTATACAGTTCTGGTGTTGTGCTGGGTCACAGATCTCTCTTCCCCGTCCTGTGCAGGTCCTAAGACAGGTAGTTGAAAAAAGATTCTGGTGGCCAATAACAGGATAGACATGCTTTATTCCAATGCAAGCTCTGCTGACCAGCAGTTCAGAGCTACTGCCTTTTATACTGAAAGTATGCAATAGTGACAACGAGCCAAAGGGTACATGGGTGCGCATGCGCACTAACACTGCTCTTACGTAACTTGTTTACAATGGATATGCTGAATTGTACCCAGCGGGATATGAGGCAAGAGGGCTTGACTAAACTGACTTCATTTTCCTCACATCTGGGTAATGGTAAAACCTTGGGTGGGCAGGCAGCCAGGTATGGTCCGGAGCTACTTTATGAAGTAGGAGATACCATTGGCACTTTTCCATATCCATTATGAGTGTTCACTAGTCTTGTACTCTAGGACTGTTCTGTGTACTATTATTCCAGAGTCTGGCCATCAACAGATCCCTCTAATTATGGTGCCAGCAAGTGATGTCCTAAGAAGTGTTTCTCACAATGAAGTCTTCTGATGGCTTGCATTGGAATTATCTTTAAGGCTATTATTAAAATGCAATTCCCTGGGTCTAACTCCGGAACTACTGAACCAGAAGATCTAGGAATGTGGTACAGAATTTGCCTTTATAATGGTCTCCCCAGATGATTCTGATTCGATATACAATTTGTGAACTACAGAAATATGGTGTTCGCTTTCCCTAGGTAATAAGGTCCTAAAGGAGTCAGCCCCTAGTGATAGATTTACAGGTACCATGGCCCAAAATGGGAGAAGAAATCCTTTGGGGAAGTAGGTGATCCTTTCCATCATCGCACATATCCATCTAATCTTTTAAAAGTTATTTCATGCTTGTGACAATCAAAGTACTATTTTAGGCACACGAAGTATACTTGGCTGATAATGTTCAAATGAATACCCTCTTAGCGCTATAGAGGCTAAAAAGATAAATATTCTCTAATATGCAGATGGTAGAGTTTTGATGTAATTGTCTACGTGTGGTTATAATAAATGACTAGTTTCACTATCTAATTGCTTCCCGAAAAGGTGGCTTAAGATCCACTATTGCAAAAGTGGTCATTTTGGGTTGTCATTTCCCTATATTTGGCTTATTGATAACCACCCTATGCAACAGGCAGGTCTCTTCAGTTAACTGGGATTGTTTTTGTTTGTTTGTTTGTTTGTTTTTTAAGCAGCTAGTCTTGGAGAAGTCATCAGAGAGTTATATTGCTTGAGTCGTATGAGTGTTTTTAATGAGTTTCGTTTTAAAAATAAGTAGGGTATTTGTTTATACCCTGTTAACAAACAATCTAAGTTAAAAATAATGAGGGAATGCACAATGATACAAAACTTTGGGAACTTAACTGCTTGTTCATTTATGAGATGAAGCATACCTTAACTATTTTGAGGAGAAATACTGCTCATTCCTGCAGGTACTCCCTTGGCTCATTTTTGTAAAACATTTCAGTGAACTTCTCTTTAGGTAAGTGTTCTCAATTTAATTAAGAGAGCTTAGACTCTATCCTATTTTAGTTGATTATAAAATATATCTGCCTGCACCTAAGACGCAATATAGACTAATTTCACTTCCATACTTGACAAAGAGTAAGCTTAAAAGATTCTATTACAAAACATGTATCAAAACTTAGGTGAGGGCCGACCCCGTGGCTCACTCAGGAGAGTGCAGCGCTGAGAGCGCAGCGCCGCTCCAGCCACGGGTTCGGATCCTATATAGGGATGGCCAGTTTGCTCACTGGCTGAGCCCGGTGCTGACAACACCAAGCCAAGGGTTGCGATCCCCTCACCGGTCACACACACACACACACACAAAAAAAAAAAAAAAACTTAGGTGAGAGTGTCTCTGGAAGATTGCCTGAAAAAACTAAAGACAATTCATTCCTCTAGATAGTCTTCAATTTGACTTTGGTTTGAGCCAAACCTGGCTTGCCCCATTACCTACCTCATCTAATCCCAAAGTCTTGTAAAATTTCTTTTACAGAACTAAGTCTAGGCATAATGGCATAATACCATTGTTATACAGTGAGAGAGATTATAAAACAGCCTGTTGTGCTGGTTGTTTAGTATAAAGTTGTTGAGGACATTATTCATCACATTCATTATATACTATAATATCCATGAGGAGTCACAATAGAAATTTCTCTCTAGTTCTATTTTTGAAAAAAAAATTAATTTTCTTGAACATGTTTTTTTAAAATTGTATGTGCTGCAGCTCATGTAAAAGTTTATGTTTCTTTCTGTACCTCACAGCACACATTTTTTGGTACAAACCTTATCTCGGAATTAATCTTATTTTACTAATCTTTCTAATTCATTCATCACAATTTTCTTATTTACTTAAGGAAAGTCTTGTTGTACTGCTCATATTTGTGCATACTGTCTTAAATGCATTCTGTAAAAAGGCAGCATATAAATAAACATAATTATCATAAAGCTGACCCTAGAGAGAAGCAAGTTTTTTTTTAATGGTTCTGAAATCTCTCGTTGTAGAGAAAAAGTCTGAGGCTAATCGACGATAACATCAACTCTCCAGGCATCTAAATAGTCCAAACGTGGACAAATACTATTTATTTCTAGGGTCTTCTTGAATCCTCATGACTATGCCAAAGATTTCTGTACTGCCTATACTTATATAAAAAGACTTGTAGACTAGGGATTAATCTTAACTAGAAAAATTTTTGTCTGGTTTATCTCCTAAGAAGATTAGCTGGGCAGACCACTTCTGTTGGTTGGTTGTAGTTCTTGTGCACAAAGTTGAATGTTTCAGTTTTCTAGCATTCATGTTTTGGACATACCTGAAACTTAGCCTAACTGTTATCAATGTCTAGTCAATAATATTCTTGAGTGCCTTCTCTTATCTTTGGAGGGAAGTAACCACTTTCTCTTATGCCCCCTTTTCATAGTAGAACTGATTATTGAGCTTTCAGATGTAAGACAAACAGATCACCAGCTGGTCATGATCACTAAAGGAAAAATGACTTCCAAGAGTGACCTGGTGTGAAGACATAAAGCATAACAATTATGATAAGGACTAAATTAGAACTGAAACTTTCTCTGTAAATCTCCTGTTGTCCCTCAGTATGAGATCAAGTCTGGTAAAGATGTGGGTTACCTAATGTTTTATAAGTCAGTATTTGTCCTTCTTCAGTATGTACTCCTGGAAAGATATTTACACATAACTGATCATTAGATCATTTCTCTTCTAGTAATACAAAGAAATATGCTTTAAATTCTTCCTCATAACATTGCATTTTACTAATGTGAATTTTGGCAGCCATTCAGTAATAGCCAGAGTGTACAGTTGAGAGTAAAAAAGCCATAAGAAGTGTGTGGGAGAGAGCATTCTTTCTTTTTTTTTTTTTTTTCCCCTTTTTTTTGTCTTTTTTTCGTGTCCGGCAATGGATCGCAACCCTCAGTGTCGCGCCCGCACCGGACCGGGACCGGCAACAGGATCGCAACCCTCGGTGTTGCTCCCGCCCCTCGCTCAGCCAGTGAGCGGGACCCAGTCTGTACGTGGGATCCGAACCCTCGGCGGGAACGCCACCACACTCCCAAGCGGCGCACTGTAGCAGTGCGCCACCGGGCCGGCCCGGAGAGAGCATTCTTTCTGATTCTATTTGATCTTACCTAAAAAAAATAAATAAATAAAAATAAAAATTACTTGTCCAAAGGCATATGTGGAACTTGAAACCTTGGAAATGGATAAGCTCATTTAGAGCAAGAATATTTATTAAAACAAGCAGACATCACATGATTGAGCCTTTTTAATCTGCTTATCTCTCTGCTGACCCCCCCCCATCGTGATACACACCTTTTAATGAGAAATAAGCATTTGTTGCTTTTGTAACAAATCAAACATCTAAGAAAGAGTAAAGCCAATTTCTTTGTTACTCTAAAGATGTAAGATAGGGAATGATTTTGTGTCAATGTCACTTGTGGCTCATCAAAGAGGAATAGGCTGTCTTCAGGGACCATTCTGAAGATATACTTCTTTACCTGGATAGACTTCTCAGGGTACTCGAATCCTGGGTGCAATTGTCGGTTGAGTCTGCCTCATTCAGGTACTCTTTTTTCACTAAAACCTCTTTAACTGAGAATTTCACACAAATAGCAACAAGGACTTCTTTTGTGATAATAGCAGAAGACACAGTATTGAATAAAATATAGATGATTAACTAGTCATCAATAATTGTTTATTAACTTAGGTAACATTAAAATAAGATACAGCTACAGTGTGAGTCTAATATGTCAGTTCCTCTTCACTAGGGAATTCAATATTTTGGTATGACTAAGGGATCTGTTTTGTTCTACCCCTGCCGAAGATTTCTTCCTTCCTTAGTTTTTGTAACCTGTTGACCAAATTCTGTGTTCAAATACTGATTCACATCTTACAGTGTCCACACCAATCCATGTTAAACAAATCAATCCCTCTGTTTGCAAATTACATAAAGCTTTAACATTAAAATATGAAGTCATTATCAATTGTCTTTGCATAATTCTAGTAATTTATACTGCCGCACACATCTGTGCAAATGTTATAACTTAATGAAATTCATTTCCTCAAAGCACCTTTTTCAAAACATCCTGCTATAGCTATTTGCTAGTAGTACATAGGAAGATGGTATAGTGCAGGCATAGAGTAGACCATGGCTGAAGTTAAGTAGAGGGCACATGTAGATTAATTGGCACAGTGCCCACCACAGTGAGTTCTTAAAAACTGTTAACTGTTATTAATAATAATAATTTTAGCACAGAATTGGTATTAATTCTTCTTTAAAGGTTTGGTAGAATTCTGCAGTAAAGCCATCCAGTCCTGGGCTTTTCTTTGTTGGGAGACTGCTGATTACAGCTTCAATCTCTTTGATTGTTATTGGTCTGTTCAGATTTTCTGTGTCTTCTTGGCTCAGTCTTAGTAGTTTGTGTGTGTCCAGAAATTTATCCATTTCCTCCAGATTTTCAAATTTTGTTGGCACATAGTTTTTTATAGTAATCTCTCATGATTCGTTGTATTTCTGAGGTATCAGTTGTAATACCACCTTTTTCATTTCTAATTTTTGTTATTTGTGTCTTCTCCTTCTTTTTTTAGTTAGCCTTGCTTGTGGCTTGTAAATTTTATTTATCTTCTCAAAAAACCAACTTTTTGTGTCATTGATATTTTGTATCATTTTTTGGATTTCTATTTCATTGAGTTCTGCTCTGATCTTAATTATTTCTTTCCCTCTACTAACTTTGGGTTTGAACTGTTCTTATTTTTCTAGTTCTTTAAGGTGAAGTGTTAGGTTGTTTACTTGCCATCTTTCCATTCTTCTGAAGTAAGCATTTATTGCAATAAATTTCCCCCTTAATACTGCTTTTGCAGTATCCCACAGGTTTTGGTATGTGTCATTATTTTCATTAGTTTCAATAAATTTTTTGATTTTCTGTTTAATTTCTTCTTCGACCCATATGTCATAAAGTAGAATGTTGTTTAATTTTCATGTATTTGTATAGTTTCCAGAGTTTCGTTTGTTATTGATTTCTAGTTTTAATCAACCGTGGTCTGAAAAAATACATGGAGTAATTCAAAATTTCAACTCCACTGTGTGACTTAGGGCAAGTTTCTTAATCTCTCTGAGCCATGAACTCCCATAATGATATTTATTTAATGTAGTTTATTAATGGGGCAAGTTGATATAAAGATTAAATGAAATGATTTATATGATATAGCAGAGTATCCGAAAATTGTTGGTAGACTCCATCCCTGATCTACTTCCTGTGCCATATGTCTAAACATCCCTTTAGCTATGGTTTTATCATGCAATTGTTTAATATCAACTTAATTTGGGATCTATGTGAGCATAGCAGGAAAGATCTAGATGCTTACTAGGCTGTAAGATTAAAGTGAGTTTCTAAGACAAGTCTCTTCTTAGGCTGAGATGATGCCAGTTTACAGCAAACTATTGGTAAAACTGCTTTTGAAGTAGAGCCAGTGATGTTTGCTTGGTCTTTACTAAGAAAGAAGTAAACAGTAACTGGAAGCCTTGTCAAGATCCTAAATGTTGATATGGATTAGTACTTTCTGTCATGTATGCTGTAGAATTTGCTCAGAGGAAAAGGATGAAATTGGGAACACATGATTACGTTGACCTTCAGATGCTTCTCACAAAAATTTCAAAGGATAGAGGAAGGGAGCTTGGCACAAGATGCTCCCTGCTTGGTTTTAAATGGTCAGTAACTTTCTATATTTCCTCCTTACTCTAATAATCATTAGCTATTTTAGTGTCCACTGTATCCTAAATATTGCACTACAGAAGACTGAAGAAGCAAAAATCCCTGAACTCAAAGAACTTACAATTGACTGGGATGATTGAATGTATATCATTGAAACAACAGTGAACAATATAAAGCAGCATGTAATTGAGCATTACATTTGGTCAGACAGAATAAAGGTAAGGGTTCAGAGGGGCCTGACCTGGTGAGCGATGGAGTGGCAAGTGAAGATTTAGTTATGCTGAAAGTTTGCCCTGAGTTAACTGATAGAATTTTAATAAGCAGAAGGAAAAGAAAAATGTTCATTCCTTTTATTTATGTATTTAATAAACATTGATATAGCACTTAGTATATACCAAGCACTGTTCTAAGCAACTCACTTAATCCTTATAACAAACTTATCATCCCCATTATACAGTTGAGGAAACTGAGGTACAGTGAAGTTCCACGTGATTGATTCAATGTGCACAGAGATGTAGAAATGAAAATATTTATTTACCCTAACAATATGAATGTAAGCCTATTTTGATGCACCATGTATACACTAGTGAGAAATAAGTTTGTACAGGAACATATCATCAAGGACCTTAAAAATCAAGCAGAGAGTTTTGGGTTGGCCACTTAGAATCATTTGAAAATTTTTGAGCAGGGGAATAACATAATGAACAGCAGTGTTTTAGAAAAATCTGTCTGACAGTGAGGTGCAGGATGAATTGTAGGGGGCACTATATAATGGGCAAGTTATGGTGGAAAAAGGTTGGTCAGAGAAGGCAGCTAAAAAGTTTCTTTAATAATCCAGGTGTGAGACAAGAAGATCTTGGACTAGAGTGTAAGTGGAAATAGATTTATGTCAAGAAAAAAGGAGAGGAAAATCAACAGAAAATGTTAAATAACCTCAGTATGGAAAGTGAAAAAGAGGAAGACTCAGGTAATGGTTTTGAGTCTTAGTAATTAAGAGTATGTTAGTTGTACCTCTGACAGATAGGGATGTCAGAACGGCATTTTATTAATTATTCTAGTAAGTGGTGTGCTGGTGAAAAGGAGCCACATACTTTTATTCCTTCGAGTCTGCCTCTCACACTTTGCCTCCTGAATTGGCTTTGTGGAGCTGCAGCTTTCCTGTCTTTATTGCGCTGGCATTGTGGACTTGAACCAGAGATGAAAGGAGCATCCCTGCAATGCAGATGCAGGAATTCTCAAAGCTGAAAATGTGGCTTAAGGAACACATCCTGTGGTTGTGTACTATGCCACACTACTGGGATGCTTTGAGCACATTCTTAATGGGCAGTATTATGTTCAAATTGCCAATTAAAGCTATGCACTCAGCCAAAGTAGATTTAACTTCACCTTTCTGTTTGGATTTTTGCCACTTTTTATCGTTTTCTTCAGTCTGTTAATTGGCCCATGCTTCCTTTTTGTATTCATTTTCCCCTGTGGGTGGCAAAGGCGACTTAGCTATTTGTTCCCAGAAGGAAAAGGGCTTTGATAAATAGCATCACTTATTTGTTTTTTTTGTTTTGTTTTGTTTTTTGTTTTGGTTTTAGCCATATGATGAGTGAAGTTAGTTTGTTTATAAAACAGGCTGGTAAAATGTGTTTCACACCAAATATACGTTAGGGAATAAATTATTCTGTGCAAAGGCTTTGAAAACTGCTTCTCCATTTTACAGATCACTTAGTAGAGAATTTCTTCTATGGGAAAGTTTGTCTTCTTCCCTTTCTACCTCCAAAGTTCTTTCTCACATCATCTATAACACTTGATGAACTGTATGTCTAACCATCATATGTGGCTATTAGTTTGCATTCTGTTTAAAATACGATTTTTGTGTCAGCTGCTGATTGCAAAAAAAACATTTAATAGGTTAATTAATAATAAATAATTGCTGTGGCTTGAATGTCTCCCCAAGCTCATCATGAAATTTAACCCCTAATATAGAAGGTGGGGCATTTAAGAGGTGATTGGATCTCCAGGACCCTCCTCTTGTGAATAGATTGATCTATCCATGAAGTAATGGGTTAATGGTTTAATGGGAGGTCATGGGCATGTTTCTGATGGCTTTATAAGTAGAGCAAGTGAAAATGTTAGCTCTCTCTCTTGCTCAGCTTATTCTCTCCATGTGACACCCTTCATCATCATAGAGAGTCACTGCCAAGAAGTCCCTCACCAGATGTGCCCCCTGGACCATGGACTTCCCGGCCTCCAAAACTTTAAGAAATAAATTTTGTTTCTTTATAAATTACCCAGTTTCAGATATTTCAAGGGACAGAATGACAGAAAAAGGACCAATGCAATAAATAAACAAATATTACATGGACCAATATGTTGTTTTGCATATCTAGGTTACTCACACTCACATGAATGTAATGCCAAGCACTACTACTGTGAGGCCTCTGCCAGCATTGACTTGGGATTGGGGAATATTTGTTCAAAATTGATGACAGTTATTTCACTGATTTTTTTAGAAGCTGCTTGAAGAGATACAAGTAAGATGAAAGGCCTATATTTGAAAGTGTCCCTGCCTATATTACCAAGGCAGGTGTACTTTAAATCAAAATAAATTCTAACTATTTTGCTCTCTTTTTAGGTTGGATAATGAAATGAGATTGGTAATTTCACTTTGATGTTTTATTTTTTGATTTCAGGGTCCACTTAAAATGGTGCCATTAAGTTTTTGTTTCTTCATAATGACCCACACTGACTTGTTGGGATTTAAGAATAAAATATCATGAAAAGATTTTTAATCACTTATATAACTGATTCTGTACTTGCCAGCAGTTCAGAGTTCCCATTCAAGCTAATGGATGTACCTGAGACAAAGAAAGAATGGAGCTTAGGAGAATTGGTAAATACTTCCTTTGACAATAAAATTCAATTCAATAAGCCATGCTCTTTATGTTGTTGAAACTGAGAGTTCATTGCCCACTGCTGAGAAAAGTGAGAGGAAAATGTTATTGTCCTGTGGGATCTCAGCCAGGGTCTTTAAATCTTCTGTTTTGGGTGGTCTGTAGTTGAGACAGATTTTTTAGAACTTATTCTTATTCTGCCTTTCTGTGTAGCTCTCTCATTTGTAAGACTGGTCTACCCTCATTAAAAAGTTTCTATTGTATCAAAGGGAAGAGTGAAGTCTTTGTTTAAGAAGCATAAAGTGGGAAGAATGTGACATTTAGATCCCCAATCAGTAAAGGGATGAAAACTAAGCCTATTGCCAACAAATGCATTTGGAATACATTTCTCCTCAAGTGATATTTATCAAGTGCCCACATATACATGGCGCCATGCTAAGTACTATACGATATAAATTAAATAGATGTAGTCCCTGCTATCTGCCAGTTTATATCTTCCTTCAATTCAAATGCTATAGCAGAGTGCTTAAAAGGGCAAAATCAGATCATGAAGGTTATATCTCTCTCCCTCAAGGATAGATTATTGAACTTTCCTTTATGTGCTGCTGGGCTGGGCGGGAGATGCAGGAAAAGTGGCAAGGGCACCCTTTGTGCCTTTCCTCTGCTAATTATTTGCAAAAGTGTCTAAGCATCTGAGGCTTTAACTAGAAATATCACAAATTGTCTCTGCAGCTAAGAGAAGAGAACATCCGTCTTTCTAGGGCCTTAGAGTTGATTGCTTAAAGAAGCATATCCCAGAATCTTTGAAGCAGATTTCTTCACCTATATTAAAACTAAGTGTTAAACATAGATATGCTCTTTCCTAATCACCACTATAAACTTATGAATCTTCAAGACAGATTACTAAGTTACTTTAAGTTGCCATGAGGTATGGTATGATGGGAAGAATTCAGAGTGAAAGTCGGAAGGGCTGGATTTTTGTTCTGGCTTGGACACTAGCTAGTTAACTAGGGCAAGTCATTTCACATCTGGATTTTAATATCATCTCAAAATTAAGAAATCAGAGTTAAAAAACTTTTCAGTTTTAATATTCCATAGCACTACATGTGAACTGACCACTATTTGTAAGTTGTGCAGTGATCTAAGGGTCAGTAAAAGGAAAGGAGATGTCTATTTCATTGTTCTATCTTGTACTATCAATGTCTTTATAAATTATTCTACAATGTAGGATATAACCACCTTTGAAGTCAAATATTGCAGAAATCAAGTAGTGATCTGATTAAGATTGAGAAAAGTAGCCTAGAAGCCAAATAGAAAAAAAAGTCATTTGTTCACGGATAATAACTGAAGATACAACTGACTATATGGGATCTAATTTTACATTCTGAACAAGTAACATAATTTCAAATCCAAAAATTGGGGGGTTAGGTTATCTGTCCAAAATCATTAAAAGTATATTTTGCTTTGCTCTCAGGAGGAAGAGGAAAGAGACATCTGACCTAATTTTCTCCTTCTTTTGGATGTCTTGGTAAGTGGTAAATGGAAAGAGTCCAGCTGGAAGACTTCCCCTAAAACTTGAAAAAAAGCAACAAGCTTAAGAAAAGAGTATATGGAGTGTTTACAGAATAAAGTAATATACTGTGTTCTTTTTCTCTTTTTAGCAGAGTAAATATTTCTGAATCCCATGTGTAAGGAGAGAAATACAATTCAGGGATTAAATCTTTAATAAAATCTATTTTCCCTTTAGAAACTTTGGCTTTCCCAGCATATTTCCCCGCAGCCTTTTCTGTTGATTTTTTCATCCATTGGCTAAAAATATAATCAGAGCATATCAGAGCTCAGAAGAACCTTAGTGATCACAGAGTTTGACCTGTTTATTTTCCAGATGAGGAAGTCCTATCTACAGAAGTGACTTATCCAGGTTGTTACAGTTTTCATTGGCAGAGATAGGAATAAAATCCAGCATGAATTGTGAAAAATGGGGGAGGGAGAGGGAGATAGGATGGAATGTAGAAAAACAAAGGGAAAGGAACAACAAATCTGAAGGAAGAAAACGGAAAATGTACAAATCTTCATCTAAAACAGGGGTCAGCAAATTACACCCACTGGCAAAATTCAGCCTGCAGCCTGTTTTTGTATAGTCTTCAGCCTAAGAATGGCTTTTACATCTGTAAGGTGTTGCTTAAAAATATATATATGAGAAAGACCATACGTGGCCCCATGAAACCTAAAATATTCGCTCTCTAGCCTTTTACAGAAAACATTTGTCGGGCCGGCCCGGTGGCGCACTGGATAGTGCACCGCTTGGGAAGCGCGGCGGCGCTCCCGCCTGAGGGTTCGGATCCCACATGCAGACCAGTTCCCGCTCACTGGCTGAGCGAGGCACGGGAGCAACACCGAGGGTTGCGATCCCGTTGCCGGTCCCCGGTCCGGTACGGGGG
>NW_007726145.1:1078881-1083111 GCF_000696425.1 Galeopterus variegatus
AAAAAAAAAAAGAAAAAGACAAAAAAAAAAAAAAAAAAAGAAAACATTTGTCGATCACAGGTTAAAACACTACACTGACCACACACATAGTGTAGCTAAGCAAAACCAAAATGACCTTCAGAAAAATCCCAAGTGACTGGATTCATCCAGGAGCAGTTTGTTTCATCCATTTTCCATTCCAGTCCACTATATCCAATGCCCTAACCACAGAAACCAAAAGAGATTCTTTTTCAGAATCTCTTTAAATACACTGTAAGTCCACCAGGATCTTACTCTCAGGAAGAGTATAATACTTAGAATAGATCTACGGGTCAGAAAAGGAATTATGAACTCTTCATTCTCCTTCCCTCCTGTAGTTTTCAGTTTCACATTTTGAAGTCTTGCCAGGTTTCACTGTGTTTATTTTCCCCTTCTCCATCTCTGAGGGAACTGTTATTATGTTGAACCACATAAAACTGCCAATATTCAATCAGTTTTGACTTACAAAATAGCAATGTCTCATGGTTCAGTTTAATATTTAGCTTTCTGGTCACCTTCTTTTCTTAGACTTTTGCATCTTATTGTTTTGATATATTTTGCCTTACTAATGAATCTTTTGTCTGAGCTTATTCAGTTCCCTATTTGTCTAGAGCTTCTTTATAAAATGCAGGCTTGGTTTCTCAAGTTTATAGACTACCCTTTATAAAACCTTAGTTGACTGAAAATACTCCAAATGTTTCATTTATTTATTTTTTTTATTTTAATTTATCATTATACAATGTAGTTGATCAGATGAGTGGATAAGGAAAAAGTGGTACATCTACACAATGGAATTTTACTCTGCTATTAAAAAGAATGAAATACTACCATTTGCAGCAACATGGATGGACTTACAGAAAATTATATTAAGTGAAATAAGCCAGGCACAGAAAAAGAAATACTGCATGTTCTCACTTATTTGTGGGAGCTAAAAATAAATAAATAAATAAACATTCAAACAAATAAATGGCAGGGGAGAAAACACAACAATAAATTCCTTGAACTTGTTAAGACAAGTGAACAGATATGATGTCGATGGGGAGGAGGCAGGAGAGGAAGGAGGAAAGTGGAATTGGTAAAGGGACACAACTGTTTCATTTAAATTGTACTGCCCTTGCCCTTACTATATACAAGCACACACACAGTGGTACTCAATTCAGTTTACTCGTGAATAAAGGGCTCCTATTTTCAGTTTTGGATCATCTGGTACCATGCAACTGCATAGTGCACCTGAAATAGCACATGGCTTGTTTTTGAGGAATTTAACCAATTATCAGAATGTGGAACTATGGAGGAACTGTTTAGATATTTTAGCACTCAGGTTTTAGCATCCATGGCTGTATATGGCATAGGCTGGTGTACTTAACTGTCAACATTTATCATTCCCACCTTTTCTTATTTAAAGTGGTACTGAGCTGAGCTTGCAGAAATGAGGCTTACTGTTAATAAACGTAGTCAATTAGAATTGGAGATGCTCTTTCTTTGCCTATATATTAGGCATCATGATGCAGCAATGCAGAGACCAAGAGGCCAGCAAGCGTAGATTTCTTCTCACACAAAGAGCTTTGTGAATATAGTTATTGATTATGTCAGTGTATTTAAAGAGAGACATGAAGAAAAGAAATTTAAAAGGCAGTATAGTGTGGAAGAAGGCCGTTTAGTTTACTGTAATGGTTTAAAGCATGCAATTCGGAAGCACATCAATCTGGATTTGAATCCCAGTTCTTTTTCTTACTAGCTGTGTGTACCTTGAGGCATATTATTTGAAACTTTATTTTTCTCTATAAAATGGAGATATCATCTACCCCATAGATTTCTGGTGAATATGAAAAGAGTATATGTAAAATAATTATTCAAAAATAGTTTTGTTATTAATATTAGTAGAAATAGAAATAATGATAAATTAACATGTATAATAATGAAAATGATGATAATCCTCTAATTTGCTGAGATCTGAAATGCTACAGAAAAAGGAATTAGATGAAGTCCCTGAATTAATAGAAGAAAAAAAATAATGCAAGAAAATGAATTCAAATAAGGTATGTGTTGCCTAAAGTTCACAGGAACTGTAGTGTGGATCCAGTGATTTACATAAACAGGAAGAGGACTGAAATTCCTATACATTTACTTTATTCATTTACTCATTCACTCACTCTTTCAATATATGTTTCTTACATATCTGCAATGTTTAAGAGACTGTACTAGAACAGAGAGAAAACATAATAAAGGGTGTTAAGGGTGTTTTAGTCTAGTGGCTTGTGAATCTTATAAAATCCTACATAGACTTCTGATCAAAAACAGAAAAAAAAGAGGATTTTCTCTGTATAAACAGGAAGTGATGGGCCATATAATCATATACAGTTAGGGCTCCACTCTCCCCCACCCATCCCATTGGCAACTTCACTGACCCTAAGTTTTATGAAACCAGTTTGAAAACAACTGATCTAGTCTGTTTAAAGATGGTTTACATAAAATGCCATTTTCAGGGTTTCTTCTTTAGTCTATAAAACAGGTAGCTCATTTACTTTTTTATATATATTGGCAGCTGGCCTGTACCAGTATCTGAACCTTTGACCTTGGTGTTCTTAGCACCACACTCTCCCAAGTGAACCACCAGCCAGTCCATGGCAGCCTATTTAGATGCATACATTATATTAAAAGCATAATTGAGTAGACTGTTTTCCATTCCTGTATCAGCAGTTGCTAACCATTATCCTATCAAGGGCCTATGAAAAACAAGGCAGAGAATAGCAAATTTTGATTAGGAAGGGAAAGGCCATCAGGCAAGTTGAAAAAATTTTGGCAAGGTCTAAAAGACAGGCTTGGCTGGACTCCAGTACGGCGAACCTAAAAAGCTAGGAGTAGAAGGGATGTGCTAGGCAGGAGAGAAATACGAATAGAGGTGGGAAAGAATGTTTGAAGCCACTCAAAATAATTTACCCCTGTATGCTTTCTCTTTTGGCGACTTTATGGTAAAAAAGACATTCATTTCTTCTATGTTTCATGATACAAAGGAAGGACTCTAAAGTGGTTCAAGTTGAAATGAGGTGTTTGGCTCATTTCATGTAACAAAATTATATTCAAAGGCATATAAAGACAGAAAAGGTGTTAGAGAAGCCTTCTTTGATTTGAGCCATCTAAGAGGCAAGGGGAAATGGCAACATCTCAATATGTAGGGAGGAAAAGCTGATGGCAAGTTCCTCAGGTATCTTCAAACTTTTAAAAAGTCTCAACTTTCAGCACTTAGCTCTTAGAAGCAACTTCTTTAATAGATAATATAGCACCTATTGTAGTAATAATACATTCATTAGATGTAAATAATAAATGTATGTCTCTGACGTCTGCTAGACAGTGTTGCAGATGTCAAAATAAACAGAAGGGGACATTTCACCTTACTATTAAATAGAATAGGATAAAGCAAGATCTGATGCCTTACTCCCTATATTCCCGAAGTGCTTTCCCAACACAACTTAGACAAACTGATATAACTGAGTGCTGCATTGCCTCTAATCCTCTGTATATACTGTCTGAAATGCCATTTTTCCTTTCACTCCTATTACTGATTCACTCTTGCACATCCCTCAAGTCTCAGGTTAGGTTTCACTTTCAAACAATAACAACATTGGCAACAATAACAATAGCAACAAGAAAATTCCTTCATTGGCTGCCTCCACCCTCCCTGTTGCTCTAAGTCCATGTTGGCTGCATTTCCCGTATGCTGCCTTTTACTGTCTCTATCTTAGTACTTACCATATAATATAATTGCCTGTTTAATTGTTGCTATCCCTTACTAGACTATAAGTTTATAGAGGATAAAATAGTGTCTATTTTGATCATCACTGAGTCCCCAGTGCACAGAAAGAGACAGCTACAAGTAAATGGGATGAATGGAATGAACAAAAGGATGAAAAAATGAATAGACAAATGTGTAGTTTCACATATCAGTGACTACTAGGCTACGTTTGGGTACGATATGATCTGAATGGTGCTAGAACAATAGTTTCCTCACCTACTTTTCTTGGGATCTGAATTTCCACTATTTACAATCCAAATTTCTTTAGTTTGGGGCCGGCCCGGTGGCGCACTGCTACAGTGCGCCGCTTGGGAGCGTGGCGGCGCTCCCGCCGAGGGTTCGGATCCCACATACAGACCAGTTCCCACTCACTGGCTGGGCGGGGTGCGGGCGCAACACCGAGGGTTGCGATCCCGTTG
>NW_007726145.1:1083161-1129572 GCF_000696425.1 Galeopterus variegatus
TATGTCTGGCTCTGGGGGGCAGGCGTGGGGGGCCGCTGCTAGTGTGGGCGGCTGGGGAGCGTGGTGGCGCTCCCGCCGAGGGTTCGGATCCCACATACAGACCGGTTCCCACTCACTGGCTGGGCGGGGTGCGGGCGCAACACCGAGGGTTGCGATCTCGTTGCTGGTCCCGGTCCGGTATGGGCATGACACTGAGGGTTGCGATCCGTTGCCAGACACGAAAAAAGACAAGAAGGAAAAAAAAAAAAAAAAAAAAACAAATTTCTTTAGTTTATAAAGACCCTTTGGCATCCGAATAGCTCTTTTATGATTATGCAAATGTTTTTGAGTGAAAATAATATGTTAACACACTGTTTTCACCTTAGAAGAAAATATAAGAGTCTTGAGCAATGGCACAGACAAGACAAGATTCTAGGACAACCATTGTCCAGTCAAACTATTGCAACTGAGAAACTGAATTTTAATTTTATTTAAATTTAATTAACTTTAACTTGAATAGCCATATGTAGCTAGTGGCTACTGTATCGCACAGTGCATTTCTAGAGGGAAAAGAACACTGAAAAAAGGAAAAGAAGATTAGAAATGGAAAACAATAAAAAGGACTTCAAAGTCTGCCTTGAAACACTCACAAGTCCAGTTCTGGTTCAGGGGCAATTTGAGTTGGATAACTTATGATGACAAAGTCAGAAAGGAACCAAAGATACTGTAGTTAGATAAGCCACAACATATGTAGTTAGCATTGTGAAAGAAAAATACTATTAATTCTCTGCAACCAGCCCAGCAATGACCACCGATCTGCCACCTGAAACACCCTGGGCTCCCGAGCCAGAATGGTGGGGGCCGAGGACTTCAGCCACACCCCCTGACATCTGCATCCAGCCCAGCAACTACTGAGCCACCCTGAAAGCCCCCTAGTCTCCCCTGCAGGAATGAGGGAGGTGCCACGTGCCTTGGCCGAGACCCCTCTCCTTCCTCCTTCTATTTCCTTCTCCCTTCCTCTCTCCCCCTCCCCCCGATTGCTCCACCACATCTTAGAATGTAAAAATATAATAATATTAATTAATTAATTAATTTAAAAAATACTTCATTATACATTTCCTAAAAAGAAATGCTATTAATTAAAGTATCCCTGTATTCAAGGAGCCATTAAGATTGGCCTAATCTAGAATAACTACTTTCATCGTAGACTGGATTCCCACCTACCTTAGTCTGTTTTGTGTTGCTATAACAGAATACCTGAGACTGGGTAATTTATAATGAAAAAAGGTTTATGTTGCTCACAGTTCTGTAGGCTGGAAAGTCCATGATTGGGCAACTGCATTTGGTAAGGGTCTCAGGCTGCTTCCTCTTATGGCAGAAAGTGGAAGGGGAGCCAGCATGTGCAAAGAGATCTTATGGCGAGGGAGAAAGAAAGAGATAGGGAGGGGAGTTCCAGGCTATTTTTAACAAACAGCTCTTGAGGGAACTAATAGAGTGAGAACTCACCCTCCATGGGGAGAATTAATCTATTAATGACAGCTCTGCTCCCATGTCCCAAACACCACCCACTAGGCCCCATCTCCCAACACTACCACATTGGGAATGAAATTTCAACATGAGTTTTGGAAAGTATAAACATCCAAACCATAGCACTACCATCATGCACACAAACCTAAATTTTTTTCATGTAATTTGATTTAAGTTAATTAAAATTAGAATCTCAAATGTTTTAGAGCATTTTTTCTTTTGCATTTAATTCCTATTTCTACTTATCCTTGTTTGTAACATTTTTAATGTTGTTGAATCATAGCATACTGACATTTTCCATAATGCTTAATGGCACATGATGACTTTGCAACCAGAAACACAGACTATTTAGGAGACATTTAATGAACGGAACAGTCACCAGAATCAATAAATGCAGTGGTTCATTCCTGAGTTTAAGACAAATCTTTCATGTGTGCAAATAACTTATCTAATAACTTTACTTTTTACTATTGGTGCAGAAACTTCAGATAAATATGCAAATTGTGTTCTTTGACTTTCTGTAATTTGGTATCATTACATGTACTTAATGTCCATAATTTATTACTATGTAAATCCTCATAAAATATTTCATCTCTGCTGGCTGCCAAATGTATGGTTGAAAAATGTAAACTTATTAAAGTTAAAGGTGGTAATGAATTCAAAGAGAATGAACTGAAACAAAGGCTATTCCTACAATGATACATTTAAGGTACTAGTTTTAGCATTTATCTGGCTGCTTCTAATATGTAATCTTTTTACATAACTATCGGGTAGTTTGCCTGTTCTACCTAGATAATCACTTAGATTTGTCCACCCAATGCTGAAAAATCAATTGACTTAGTGACTGCAGTCAAATAATGGGTCAGTTTACTGGGGAAACAAAACATCATTAAGCCAATAATGTGACTGTAGTAACTGAGTGTTTGACTGAATTGACCAGTTAATTGAGTCAGAGATGTTGCTTCAGAAGCCCAAGATACAGTAAACTTAGTGTCTTTGCGTCTGATAAAAAGAACAAGGATGAAATGGAACCATATTTATGTGTGTGTGTGTGTGTGTGTGTGTATTTGTTTTATTTTTATGAATTGCATTAAAATCAGACTTGAAATTAAGGCCACATCAAGAGTGTGTTAAAAGGAATGCAGTTCTGGAAAGTTAAAGCTGTAGATGTTGATATGACAATAAAGGATTGGGGGTTTAGGGTTTTTATTGTTTCTTTTGGTCAAATCAATCAGTATGACCTATCTTCTCAGTGCGAGATCAGCTGAAAACACAGAAATATTTTCTTTTTCTGCCATGCTATCACGTTGAGAAACTGAGCCACTCAGTTTATAAAATACTGTGTTTGGAAATCTTTTCAGTTCCCTCTGTCTGTGGAGCCATGTAGATAAAAGGTAAAATTAAATAAGGTGAGATAAAGAATGAAAATGAACATCTACCTAAGCCTAAATCTAAATCTACTCTCAAAGTTCAAAGGTATTCTCTGGAGAATCACGTATTTGACAGGTTCACCATGATTTCTGTCCCCAGCGTACCTGGTTTATACAGTAGCTGAAGAACCTGTGGTCAGTATATCGTTTCCTTGCCTCACTAGGAGATACTTGATAATGTAATGTAACCTGAAAATATGAGCTGTACTGTTTGCAGCTCACGGAAATGGATAGTAGTGAATTGAACCTGGAAAATAAATTATTCTCCAGTGCCTAGAGAATGACATAAATTCCAACCTAGCCTCAAAACTCATCGTCACTCAATAGCTATAGGACTTGGGTCAAGTACTTTATTTATTTATTTAGTTAGTTACTTTCTATTTTTTTCCTGCTTCATTCAGATATCATTAGTATCAAAAAAAACTACGCATAATTTGCTGAGTTTGGACATTATGTATGTTTTGACATATGTATACACTTATGTCACTATCACCACAATCAAGGTACTAAATATATCTCATCACCTCCTAACATTTCCTTGTATCTCTGGGGTTTTTGTTTGTTTGTTTTATGTTTGTGTTTATGTGGTAAGAACAGGTAATGTGAAATCTATCCTCTTACATTCTTAAGTGCATAACACCTTATTGTTAACTATAGACACTACATTGTACAGCAGATGTCTGGAACTTACTCATCTTGTATAACTGTAACTTTATACCCACCGGACACCAACTCAATGTATCTCTCTCCATCATCCCCTGGTAATCACCATTTTATTTTCTACTTCTACACATTTGATATTTTAGATGCCTCATATAAGAGGTATCATGCAGTATTTGCCCTTCTGCAAATAGCATTTCACTTAGCATGTCTTCCAGGTCTATCCATGTTGTCACAAATGTTTGAATTTCCTTCATTTTTAATGTTGGAAAATATTCTGTTGTGTATGCACCACATTTTCGTTATCTGTTAATCGGTCAATGGACATTTAAATTGTTTCCATATCTTGCCTATTGTGAATAGTGCTGCAGTAGACATGGGAATGCAGATATCTCCTTGACATGCTGATTTCAGTTCTTTTGGATATATACCCAGAAGTGGGATTGCTGGTTCATATGCGAGTTCTAATTTTAATTTTTTGAGGAAACTTCATACTGTTTTCTATAGTGGCTTCACCATTTTACATTCTCACCAACAGTGTACAAGTACTCCAGTTTCTTCCAACCTCACCAACACTTGTTATCTTTGTTGTTTTCTTTTTTTATATATATATAATAGCCATCCTAACAGGTGTGAGGTGTTATCTCAATGTGGTTTTGATTTGCGTTTCCCTGATGGCTAACAATGTTGAGCAACTTTTCATATACCTGTCAGCCATTTGTATGTCTTCTTTAGAGAAATGTCCATTCTGGTCCTGTAATGGATTGAATTATGTCCCCCCAAAACTCACTGAAGCTTGAATTTTGTCCCCCAAGTTTTACATACTAGAAACTTGGCCCCCACTGTGACTGTTAAAAGGGTGGGAAATCGTATTATGGTGATTGAAAGGTGGAGCCTTGAAGAGGTGATTAGATTGTAGGACCATGCCATAGCGAATGGATTAAAAATGGTGGTCAGGGGCTTGGTTCTGAGGGCTTTAAAAGAAGAGAGAGGAGAGCCTGTCTATCTGCTCTCTCAGCTCTGCCATTTCACAATGTGATACCCTGTAGTCACTGAAGTCACCACCAAAGAAAGTTTTCACCAGACGTGTTCCCTGGACTTTGGACTTCCTAGCCTCTGAAACTGTAAGCAATAACTCATGTTTTCTTCATAAAATACACAGTTCCATGTATTTTGTTATAAGTAACAGAAAAAAGACTAATACAGGTCCTTTCCATATTTTTTTATTGCACTTTTATTTCATTTTATTTTAATTGAAATGCAATGATTGTACATATTTAGGGGTACAGAGTCATATTTCAATGCATGTATGCAATGTATGATGGTCAAGTCAGGGTAGTTAGCATATTCATCATAAAAATTAATCATATCTTTGTGATGAGAGCATTTGAGCTCCTCTCTTCTAGTCATTGGAGAACATACAAAAATAATTGTTAATTATAGATGCCTAGCACTACTGTACATCACTAGAATTTATATTTTCTTATCCAGCTATAATATTTTATCAATTAACCAACCTCTCTGTATTTCCCCTTCCCACTCCCCTTCCTAGCCTCTATTAACCACAATTCCACTCTCTACTTCTAAAAGTTCAACTTTTTTTTAACTCCCACATATGAGTGAGAACATAAAGTATTTTTCTTTTTGTGCCTGACTTATTTCACTTAACATAATGTCTTCCATGCTCTTTGATTTTGCCACAACTGACAGGATTTCATTCTCTTTCATAGCTGAGTATTGTTTCATTGTGTATATACACCACATTTTCTTTATCCATTCATTTGCTGATGGACACCTAGGTTGATTCCATATCTTGGCTATTGTGAATAGTGCTGCAATAAATATGGGCATGCAGATGTCTCTTTGGTATACTAATTTCCTTTCCTTTGGATAAATGTCCAGCTGTAGGATTGCTGGATAATATGGTAGTTTTATTTTTAGTGTTTTGAGGCACCTCCATAGCGTTTTCCATGATGGTTGTACTAGTTTACATTCCCACCAACAGTGTAGAAGAGTTCCCTTTTCTCCACATCCTTGCCAGCACTTGTTATTTTTTGTCTTTCTAACAATAGTCATTCTAAGTTCAGGTGATATCTCACTGTGGTTTTGATTTTCATTTCTCTGATGATTAGTGATGCTGAGCAGTTTTTCATATACCTGGTGGCCATTTGTATGTCTTCTTTAGAAAAATGACTTAATTTTGTTTGCCCATTTTTTAATCTGATTATTTTCCTTTTTTCTTTCTTTTTTTTTTCTGTTCAGATGCTTAAGTTCCTTCTATATCTCTTGTTGGATGAATAGTTTGCAAATATTTTATTCTATTCTGCTGGTTGTCTATTCACTATGTTGATTGTTTCTTTTGCTATGCAGAAGCTTTTTAGTTTGATGTAATCCCATTTTTCTATTTTTGCTATTGCTGTCTGTGCATTAGAAGTCTTCTCCATAAAATTTTTGCCCAGACAATGTCTTGGAGTGTTTCTTTTGTGTTTTCTTCTAGTAGTTTTATAGTTTCAGGTTTTATACTTAAGTCTTTGATCCACTTTGAGTTGATTTTTGTATATAATGAGATATTGGGATCTAGTTTCTTTCTTCTGCATATGGATATCCAGTTTTCCAAGCACAATTTATTGGAGAATCTGCCCTTTCCCCGTGTATGTTCTTGGTGTCTTTGTCAAAGATCCATTGACTGTAGATATGTGGATTTATTTCTGGGTTCTCTACTCTGTTCCATTGGTTCATGTGTCTGTTTTTATGTGAGTATCAAACTGTTTTGATTACTATAGCTTTGTAGTATATTTTGAAGTCAGGTAGTGTAATGCCTCCAACTTTGTGCTTTTTGCTCAGGATTGCTTTGGCTATTCGGGAGTTTTTGTGGTTTCATATGAATTTTAGGATTTTTTTTTTCTATTTCTGTGAAGAATGTCATTGGTATTTTGATAAGGATTGCACTGAATCTGTAGATCACTTTGGTTAGTATGGTTATTTTAACAATATTAAATCTTCCAATCCATGAACATGAAATATCTTTCCATTCATTTGTCTCCTTTTTAATTTCTTTCATCAGTGTTTTGTAGTTTTCATTGTAGAGATCTTTCACCTCCTTGGTTACATTTATTCCTAGTTGTTTTTTTGTTTTGTTTTGTTTTGTGTTTTTTTTTTTTTTTTTTTTGTGTTTTTTTTTTTTTTTTTTTGGCAGCTATTGTAAATGGGATTGCTTTCTTGATTTCTTTAGCTAGTTTGTTTTGGTACATAGAAACATTTTTTAAATTGATTTATTAGGTTTTGTTGTTGTTGCTGTATTTTCTGCCTGTATTTTTGGTGTTATAATCAAGAACTCCTTGCTAAGACCACTGACTGGAAGCTTTTCCCTATGTTCTATTTTAGGTGCTTTAGAGTTTCAGCTCTTACATTTAAATCTTTAATCTATTTTGTGTTTATTTTTGCATATGTGTAAGATAAGGGTCTAATTTTATTCTTGAATGTGGATATCCAGTTTTTCCAACACCATTTATTGAGGAGACTATCCTTTCCCTATTGTGTATTCTTGACTGTATGTGAGTAGGTTCTATTCTGTTTCATTGGTCAATGTGTCGATTTTTATGCTAGTACCACACTGTTTTGATTACTGTAGCTTTGTAATGCATTTTGAAATCAGGAAGTGTGATGCCTCCAGCTTTGTTCTTTTTGCTCAAAATTGTTTTGGTTATTCACTGTCCACTCAATAGCTATAGGGCTTTGGTCAAGTTACTTAAGTTCATTTATTTAAAAAGGGAGAAATCATGAAATGAAAATCTTATAAGACTGTAGGGCTTGGTACCTTGTTAGCCTTCCATGAATGATTTCTTTCTGACCCCCATCCCATTAATTTTCTGAGCATGATTTTCAGATTTATAATGTCACTGGGAATAACTTGATAACTTTGGACTTATATATATCTCAACAATTCCGTTTCTAAAGGGTAATAATGATATTAACACATATGTAATTGATGACAGGTCAGCCATTCGTCAAGCCATCAAAAGCTTATTATAATGGTTTAGAATTTTGTGACTTCTAAGTACTGATCTCTAAAATTCTCATTTTTGTATTAAGACCTCCTTATATTTCATTTCCTTTTATTTACTAAACCAACACTTCACCATCATTAAGACTAAATGTCCTTTAAATCCTCCCTATTTTCTCAAATAATACTTTACTTCTGGTTTTCTTTTTTTTTTTTTTTTACCTATTCTAGAAGCTATGGTCAGACATCTGAATAATATTTTTTACAGCATCTAAGAATTCTCAGCCACCTTGGCTTTCCGTATATTTACCAAACCCAATCCTAAACCCTGAATAAATCTGCAATGTCTGTTTTCTCCACAATCTTATACAGCTGCTGAGCATTGCTGAAGAAAATTGAGAAATTGTACTAATTAGGTTTACCTTCATTTGGTCCTTGGCAGCTTCTCAGCAATTCTTGTACTTATCTTTTCTTAATGTCATTCTGTAGCATGTACAACAGTTATGCTAAATCATTTCTACTTTTCTTAAGCCTTTGGCTATAATTCTACCTCCCCATTCAGTAAATAACTTAATTTCTTTACTGAGAAAAAGGCCACACTGCATTAACTCCCTTGACTTTCCCCTCTCCACCTCAAAGTTTCTCTGGATTTTCCCTCATTATCTTTTCCTTTTGTCTTGTTTGTGAGGAAAACGTGTCACTCCGACTTTCCAAGGCTAATCTCTTTGTCCTCTCCTTCTGTTCTTTTTGGTACCATTATTTCACCTATTATCCCCTTCTCTCTTGCATCTTTAGAATTTTTCTATTCCCACCATCATACTCTGGTCTAAGAGACACCAAAAAGAAGACAAACAGAAATAATTGAACTAACAAATTTTTTTCCTGTGAACTACCATTCACGAAGCTTATGGCATATATACAGCCTTCTTTTTATCACCAAACGTCTCAAAAATATAATCCGTAGTCACCTCTCTTACTCATCATGACCTACTTCAACCCACTTCAATCAAGTAGCTTCTCTCCACCCCTATATTGAAACTGTTTTTGGAAGGTCATTAATGACCTCTTAACTGCTAAATTTCAGTCTTTTCTTAGTCCCCACTCTTCATGAACTCTCCATAAAATTTAATGCAATCTATTACACTGACTCCCCTATTTATTGAAATTGCTCTCTTGGCTTCCACAATTTCCTAGCCTTCTGGATACTCCTACTGGTTTGGCCATTTGTCTCTGTCTCTTTTGCTGACCCAATTTATTTTTCTTGTTTCCTGTATTGTAAGTATTACCTAAAATTCTGTCTTTGGTTCTCTTCAATTCTCTTTCAATAATCTCCATGATAATGATTGTATCCATATGTATGATTTCAAATACCATCTCCGTTCTAGTGATTTTTTTCTAATTTATTTCTTCAGAAACAACTACTCTTTTTAGCTCCCAGCACCACATTTCCGAACGTTGAATGAACATTTGAACATTTCCACCTAGATAAAAGTTTATACCTGAAACTCAACATGTCCAAATGTCGGCTTATTATTGTTATCTTCAGACCTTCTTTACTTACTTTATTTACATCTTCCAAATCCCCTAGATTTATAAATACAGGAGTCTTCCTTGAAATCATTACTCTTTTCCAAATCATACAGGTAGTCAGTCAGAATTTCTTATTGATTTTATCTCTAAGATCCCTCTCCCCATCTTTTCTCTCTCCTTTCTTTTTTTCTTCTTTTTATTCTCACTGCCACTATCCTATTTAGCTTTCTAATACCTCACACATGGACTTATTCTAAAACTTTATACATCTG
The DNA here is from genome assembly GCF_000696425.1 of Galeopterus variegatus. Taxonomy (NCBI): domain Eukaryota; kingdom Metazoa; phylum Chordata; class Mammalia; order Dermoptera; family Cynocephalidae; genus Galeopterus; species Galeopterus variegatus. The sequence continues at coordinate 1,092,563 of NW_007726145.1, forward strand.
ACCTCCAATGTATCCCCACTCCAATTTGTTCAGAGTTACAAAAGCAAAGCTCCAGTCACTTTGCTCAATACAATGAGATGAGATATCTTATGTGGTTTCTCCTTACCAGATAAATGAAGTCCAAATTTCTTAGTCTGGTATGAAAGTTTTTGTAGTCTGATTCTTACTTACATTTTCTAACTTTATCCACAACTACTTCCCAGTATATTCCCTATTCTGTAGCCAAACCAGACTACGTGACATTCCTCAAATCAAAAATGACTTTTCTGCCTATGCTTTCTTTGCTTCTGGAAAGGCCCTTCTCACATCTTTGTTGTTGTTGTTGTTGTTTTGTTTTTTTTTAAATATCCTACACAACCTTCAAGGATCATATAAAGTTTTTTTTTCTCTGCAGTCTTCTTCCCTGTTTCCCCTTGGCAGGAAGTGATTGCTACTTTGCACGGGACTTAAGAATTCTATTTTTATTTCTCTTATTGCATGTGCCCCATATTGCCTAAATAACAGTTACTAATATTTGTGAGTGGTCCTGCTACTCAATTGTTAAAGCCATAAGTACAGGAGTTTAGGCTTGTTCATTCCCATCTATCCCTAACAGCTAACACAGTACTGTATACTTAGTAACAGCTCAAAAATATTTGTAAAATGGATGCCTAATTACAAATGGATCAAATATTTAAATTCAGAGCTTTTCCCTGTACAGCTTTGAACACTATATGGGCATAATCAAACATCTTGAAAATGTCCTTGGGAACAAAGCAAGGAGCAGTTGCCATTATTTCTGTAAAGTCTAAGTAGCAAAGCAATCTACTAGAGTTGGTAGCATAGCTGCAAATCCAAGGTGCCTGACTGTAAGACAAGTGCTCTATCCCCTCAACCATGCTTGCTCTCAAATTAAATTAATTCAGATTAGTTTAGAAGTAAGTTTCCATCTCCTTTGTTTATCCAACAGTTAGCTTTAATAGCCACATTTTCCTGGGTGGATTGTTTTTTAAAAGTCCAAATCGCTTCACTTCTTCCTTTACCCTCTGCCCACTGGAAGGTCTCACTCCTCACAGTCACTTGTATGAAAATGCACTTTGGTTGATGTCCTTTTTCCTGGCTTTTTTAGCTTCTTGTACCAGCAATCAGGAGGCTTGTTCAGCTTTTTTTCTTTTATTCTCTTTTCTTTTCTGTGGACATTCCTCAAGTAAGCTGAATTTACCTGCACTAAATTTTACATGTCATGGGTGGCCTCACATATTGGAGGACAGAAAATGGCTGCAGCAAAAGGGAGGAGAAGGGAGGATAATGACTCTATTTTCTGCAGAAAGAGATGAGATCATTTTTTTAAAGATGTCATTTCCTTTTAGATGCAGAAGGTTGTTAGACTCCCCTTTATGTCCGTCTATCATCCAAGGTCATGGAAAAAGTAGGAAGAAGTTGCTGCCTGGGATGATAGTGAAACCTGAGCTGTCGGGCATCATTTAGGCATAAAGATCATGAAGTGCTTTGCTAACTACTAGTGTAACCAAGATGTCCATGGGCTGGATCATGATAAACATTCTACTGTGGCAGCACAATACATCAGCTTTAAGTCTAGCCCCAAGACATAGGAATTGGAGAGAGACAACCATTTGACATGCCCAGTCTTGAGCACACTGTTCTAGTGGTGTCTACACATAATGGTCAGGTGGATTTGTGCGTGTGTGTGTTTAAGACATAATTCCTGACAGCAGAATCCTCTGAATCATGTGACCCAGTCAGTATCTTTACAATCCCAACAGAAACAGTTAAGAAAATATATTAAAAGCATTTGTCATTTTGTTTCCTTGATAACAAATAGCTGGATTGACTCTACTGGTTTTTCTCTTGATTTGATTGCTCTGAGAACAAATTTTGAAGTGCTATTAGTTGTAAATTTGGAGCTGGCAGGATTCCATCTTTCCCTTTAAAAAGGTAACAACACTCAGCCTACTTGCACTTCTAATTTATAATCTAAGTTTGGAAAGCTTACAGAAAACTTTCATCTTTGGAGGACTAAGTCACATCTAATTTTCACTATAGTGTATGACAACTAAACATGTAAAACAATTCATCACTTGTTCTAGCCAAAGTATAATTTTGTTTTCAATCTATAATGCCCTCCACTTCTGCCTAAATCCAGTAAACTGTGTTATATAAATAATAATCAGTAGTAACCTGACATAAAAATGTGCTTTAGGTAATGATGTGCCTTAAAATGTCTGAATTATTTCAACAGCAGGATGTGAACTTGTAGAAAAATAATTTGGCAAACAGCTTATTGTGTTTGTCATTTCCTTACCCTCATTTGTATCTCAAAACCTAACTTCTTTGAGGGTTTCCAGTGAAATTTCTAATGGGTAGACTCTGGCAAAATGTAATTTAAGGGAGGATGACCAAAGATGATTAAATAATATAATGCAATAGTACATGGTTTACATGACTTCAGCTCCAACAAAACTTCAGTACTTCCCACTCAGTGAGGAAAAAAATCTTTTTTTTAAGTTAAAAATATTAAGTTGTTAAAGGATATTAGATTCATTGGTATTGAAACAGATCAAGTAAAAGAGTAGCCATTTTTATGCAGTGGTATGAAAATAATCCAAAAGGATAATTGCCATTGCAATAAAAATACAAACAGAGCTGAAATTGCCATGTAAATAATAATAATAAAGAGTGGCTGCTTCTGCCAAAATACTGTCAACTGATACAGATTGTACAGCACCATAATTATCAGAACTGACATATGTAAAATGATTATAAATTAATGGTTTGTAGAACAAAGTCATATGTTATAGATTTTAACTAGGTAGATACATGATCACAGGGAACAAAGGACCTTTAAACAATGTAAAATTGTGAAATTAATCTAAAATGGTATACTGCACACACAGTGTAAATTATGAAATCATTTTTCATATGATTAAGGATGAATTTATATACCTAGACACTTGAGTGAGTGGACTTCATTATGTACAGCTATTACTACTGCCTGTGTGACAGATTTGGTCAGCCTTACTGTAAGTACTTTAACAGTAAGTCAATCCCAGGAAAGGTTGCAACGTCGGAAATCAGATTTATCACAGGTTATATGATTGATTCCAAGAACTAAAAAATAAATTGGAAAGGTTGTTGCTCTTATAAATTTACATGTTTTAAGTACAAACAGCATGCTAGTTCAAGTCTCCAGCCTCGTGAATACCTAAAAGGTTTTCCTTCAATGATATTTTATTTTTTGTACTTGATAAGTTGAAAAAATAGGAGTGTAATTTTCCCAGAATGTGTTAATTCATTTTTCCATGAACCTGAGATTCCTATAGATCCTTTCTGTTTGAAGGTATAGCCATGTTGCATCCATTGGATGATCTCTTTTTTGTAGTAAATGTTGTATCCCTACTGTATTACTTTTTATATTTTTGGCAAGCCCAATATGTGGTGATGTGGCAAGGGCATAAACAAGCAAACATATAGTTTGTTTTTTTTATGAAAGGCTTCTCAGGAAACAATATTTTCTTTCCTGATTATATATTCAGAAAGTTATTTTTTGTGCATAGTATGGTTTTGGTTTACTAATGTTTAGCCAATGCTAGAAACATGCATAAATTGAGATTCAGTCATAAGAAAATGAGAGTAATGTAAATCATAACTATATGAGAAAAGACTTTGCGTTAATGTTTACACCAAGATTCCTTTTTTGTGAGCAATAGACCGTGTCTGCATGAAACCAAAACATCTGGATGCAAAGTGAAAAATATAGTCAATCATCTAGATGTTTCTAAATATCCAGATGCTTTGTGTTGGTTAGACAAAGATTCCAAATGATTGACTGAATTGTTCGCCCTCACAGTTAACATGTATAGATTACTCCATCTGCCACTCAGGGAAGGCAGACAGTCAGAAGACAGTCACAAGATAGAGCATGAGATCTCACAGAGGAAGGAATGGTTAGCTGATATTTATGATTATTTTCTTAACAATTCTTAAAGTTGATTGCTATCCTTTTTGGGTTGTCATTAAAAGAATAATTTAACATAAAAATGATTTATTCTCTAAGAATAAATGTGTTGATTCATTGAAAAACTTTACAAACTACCATGGAAACAATAGATATTAGACAGATAAAAGTGAATAGTTCTAGATACTTCCTCTCTCAAGTACCACTGTATTTAAAAACTGTATATATCAAGTATAATTATGAACATCACAAAGAACAGAAAATTTTGAGCTTCTAGAGTCAGTGAGCAAGAATTTATGGAGCATTTACACATAATTCAGCCATTTCAGCCATTTCTTCACTAAACATTGATCCTCCCTATGTGCCAGACAGGATGCATAGGATCAGGAATATAAGTTGAACCAGATAAACGCTTTTTGCCTTCAAGCAACTTACATTCCCATAAAGGATATAGAAATGTTAACAGATAATAATAGTATTGTGAGATACTATTATTGTGAGATACTGATAATAGTATTGTGAGATAAGTGCCAAAAGAGTTGTGTGCAAATTGTTATTATGTCAGTAAAGGAGCCACTGTCTGACTGGAGTCTGGGAAGGTCAATAGTTAAAGAAAATTTGTTTGGAAAAATGTTGTTTGTGTAAATTCTTGAAAGAAAAGGAGAAAGAGAATGATTAGAGTTGCTGAAACAAACAAACAACAACCAAAAAAACACCTGTTTAAAGGTATCAGAGACCTACCAGGGAAGACAGGACTTAAAGAACCAAAATTTAAGAGAAAATAGAAAAATGTACCCTGCATGTGTCAAACATTTTACCTTGAGTTCTCCTCAAGGAGTTTGCTGATTCATATGTGGCATTAACAGAGAGGCTAATAAGCTAAGCAGCTGTGTCGAAGTGGCTGCTAAGAGTCAGAGGGGTCAGGCACAGGTGTTTGGCAGTCTCACAAGGCTGAGGGGAAAAAATGAAGTTCACAGCTACCAAAGCAACCAATAAATGACTGGCAGTGATCCCAGAAAAAAAGGGAAGAGCAGAAAAGTAAACCTGACAGTTCAAGCAATTTTCTTTGTGGGATAATCACCGAATTGTAAGTGGCACAGGCATAGATGTAGAGAAGCCTAGCCGAAAGTGGCCATTAAGAGGCTGAGAAGCTAAGCAGAGTTTATCAGTTGGGATTTGATCAGGGAATCAGAACCTCTGTGAGTTTATAAAATAAAGGATTTATTATAGGTTTTGATCTTATGCAATTGTGGTAGCTGATAGCTGATGAAGAAGTCTATGAAAAGCTGTTTCCTCTGCACCTGGTGGTGGGACTAAAGTCGCTAAGGAACATCAGGGACAGTATTTGAGAAGAAAACCATGACTTCAGGAATAAGGGAGTTAGGGCACACTGTAACCCATGAGGACTAACTGAAACTCAAGAGGACCAACTGGAACCTGTGCTTGTCTATCACTGTCTTCAACCTCACCAATGCAGGTGACCTGCAGAAAGAGCTGACAACCTCTGCCGTGGCACTGCGCATATGCCCAGGACTCAGAGAGGCTGAAGGAAATCTGGTAGGAGCTGTAGTAGCTGCATGTTTAGCTGGGGCTCTAAGCCACCAAGTCAGCAGATCAGGGACAGCACACGTGGGCTGCAATGGTTCCTGAGCCACAACAACCACACCTACCTTTACAGCGTAATGGCTGCTACTCTATTTTCACCTTCCAAATCTCACAAAAGTTTTCTTAGAGAATACCACATGTTCTCAATCATAACTGGCAGCTAGGAAGGGAGGGAGGGAGGGACAGAGGGAAAGTGGGGGGTTAGGGAAGGAGGGAAGAAGAAAAGAAAGAAAGCATCACAACAATACATTGAACTTTCAGAAGGAGAAAACAAACCTAAGGATACTAGAGATGGGGGGAGGGAGGGAGGGGGTTGGAGAATGATAGGTCGGGCAAAGAGCATAAAGAAATATCATGATTTGTAAGAATGAATATGCTAATAATAAATAAAAATTGTAAATAAAAACAGAAAAAAAGAAAAAAAAATTCTTACAGGTCAATCTTAACTTAGAACCAGAGAAAGGAATTCTAAAAAGTGTAGTTCCTCCTGGATACAGTACAAAACAACCAGTCTGACCCCTGTCAATTTAGCATCCATATACATCTCTTTTAACCATATTTCTCTTCTATATAAAGACAATAGTAACATTGTTCAATTATCGTTTGTACCAATAAAAACACATTAACTAAAAGATACTTATTTAATATTGGGTAATGCCATTCATTTTCTAGCTGAATCATACTTCCTACATTAGCTTGCTAGGGTTGCCACAACAAAGTACCAAACAACATGTTTAAAAAAGAGAAATTTATGTTGTCACTGTTCCAGAAGCAAGAAGTTCACGATCAAGATATCAGCAGGTTTGGTTTCTTTTGAGACCTCTCTCCTTGGATTGCAGATATCCACCTTGTCACTGTGTCCTTTTATGGCCAGATTTGGCCTTTTATCTGTGCATGTGCACTTCTACTGTCTCATTTTGTGTCCTCTTTTTATAAGGACATCATTCATATTGGATTAGAGCCAACCCTAAAAGCCTCATTTTAACTTAATCACCTTTTTAAAGGCCCTTTCTCCAAATACAGTCACATTCTGAGGTACTAGGGTTTTGAACTCAGCATACGAATTTGCGAGAGACACAATTCAGCCAATAACACTCCTCATGACTTTGATGTCCTATAACATAAACAGTGAGATCTAAGGCTAACTACTCTTACCATATCTTTTGTTGAATGGTAGAGATATAGGACAGTGATAAAAATTGATTAATATACAGACAAACATATTTATATCAAAATTTGGAATAAATACTCATAAACATAATAGTCCTCTTTTCTGCAACTGGTCACGTGGACATAGGAAGTATTTTTAACTTCCTACATCCATTACATTGCACTTTCCTTTTGTCCTCAACAAGCACCTTGACTGGTCCTTGCCTAGTGAAGTGAGTGATCCAAGTCTTCATTCCTGAAGGGTCTGGGCCATTAGTAGTCTTGTCAGCATGGACTTGTTTTAGTTTTTGGTTAACTTTTAAAATAGGAATGTATCAGAGGATATCTTGCACGCCAGACATTCTCCTCCTTTCCCACCTACCCTGTGAAAGAGCAACCTAAAATGCCTCCTAGAAAGTCAGAACTCATCACGCCAGCTAGTACAATAATTCCTTTTTGGCTGCAGATTTACTGGAATGAGAAGCTCAAAGGAGGCAGGAGGCAGTCTCAACTCCTAGTTTAATTTTAAAAATTGCTATTTTTCTTTATCTCCTGGTGGAAGTATTTATCCCTTGGAAATCAAGATCTCTAAACCACCAGAGCCAAAAATGGTAGAGAAATAAGCAATATCTTTGATTGTAAATTACTAAGGGTAATTTGTTTCCTTGACCTGTGAATTTTGACTACAGGAGAAACAAGGCCATGTATTGGTCACTGATGTAGAGCATAATTTACATCCTGGAGAATGTTACCCTTACTCCACAGATGAAATTATAATTTAGTCTACAAAAAGTCATTTCATTGTTCTATCATCTCAGCTGCTTCAAAGTAATGGTAAAGACAGTAAGACCAGAAATTACATGAACATGAACTCATTACTACACTTCATTTACAACAAAATAAGTTCCTTGATCAGAAGAAATGCTCTCATTATGCCTTTAACAAAATTTCTTATAATTTCTCTATTCTCTTATTGTTTCCCATATGCCTTTGCTAAACTGAAACCTCTCTGTGGCTAAGAACTATGTCTTACTCATTTTGGTAACTTTAACAAATATAGCCTAAGGTTTGACACATGTTCAAAAGATACTGTCTTAGTTTGAGCTGCTATAACAAGGTACCAGATACTGGGTGGCTTATAAACAACAAAAATTTATCTCTTATAGTTTTGGAGACTGGAAGTCCAAGATCAGGGTGCCAGCATGGTTGGTTTCTGGTGAGGGTTCTCTTCCAGGTTGCAGACTGATGACTTCTCATTGTGTCCTCATGTGCCAGAAAGAGGAGGAGAGAACTCTCTGTGGTCTCTTTTATAATGGCATTAATTCCATTCACAAGGGCTTCACTCTCATGTCCTAATCACCTCCCAAAGAGCCCACCTCCTAACAATATCACCTTGGAGATTAGGATTTCAACATATGAGTTGGGGGAGTCCATTGCAGATACTTATTGAATGATAGAAAAGTTGACAATGTCAGCTATAACAGAGGAGTCAAGCAACATGAAGATAAACATTAAAAAGAAAAACTTTTATTAAAAATAAGGACCATTTAGAGATAGAGATAAAAACCTAAAGCAGAAATTGAGATTTCAGAATGGAATATTGAGAGATTTCAGGATGGACAACTCTCTTATTAGCTATATAAACATGGTCTTCTGTTATGAACTGAATGTGTGTGTCCCCCCAAAATTCATAAGTTGAAGCCCTAACCCCAAGGTGATGGTATTTGGAAATAGGGCTTTTGGGGGGTTCTTATGCTTAGATGATGTCATGAGGGTGGGGCCCTAATGATGAGATTAGTGACCTTATAAGAAAAGGAAGATATCTCTCTCTCTCTCTCTCTCCTCTTTCTCTTTCTCTTTATCTTTCTCTTTCTCTTTCTCTATCTCTCCATGTGTGTGTGTGGGTGGGGGGTGTTTGTATCTGTCTCTCCAGGTTCACACATTGAGGAAAATCCGTGTGAAGGAAGACATAGTAAGAAGGCAGCTGTAACAACCAAGAAGAGAGCCTTCCCCAGGAACCTAATCAGGCTGGCACTTTGATCTTAAACCTCCCAGTTTCCAGAATGATGAGAAATAAATTCATGTTGTTTAAGACACCCAGTCTATGGTATTTTGTTATGGCACCTTGAGCAGACTGTACAGCTTCCATTTCCTTATCTCTAAAATGGATGTAAAACTTATCCCGTAAGATTGGTGGAGACAGCAGCGATCATGGATGTAGAATGCCAAGCCAGTGTTCAATAACAGCAGTTATTCCTTCCATTCAGTGCTACAGTTAGTATTCTGCTGGTCTGTCAGATTTTTTCTCCTTCAATTCATTTAGGCCACTTTCTTGCTCTTTGTGTGACTATTTGATCATTGACCTTACTCTGGTACTTCATCTCTTACGGATCTCCCAACTGCTTATTGTTGACATGGACTTGTATTATTTTGGTCTGTGCTACTTATAAACTCTTGCTTTTTATTGCCTTTCTGTCCTCTGACTCATCACTAACCGGATCCTGCTTCCTTGGTTTTCTACTTGGTTCCTTTGAGTAACAATGACCTGGCTTATATCTTGAATTCCTATAGTAAATCAGGAAGGATTTCATAGGTCATTCAAAATCCATAGTTTCATTAAAATGCTGACACAGTGATCATAAAAAAAAAATGACATGTTATTTCAATCTGCTCCTACCTACCTTAGCATTCACTTAGTCATTGTAATTCCCTTTCCTTTTGGATATCTACACATAATTAATGGAGGTACTTACTTTTCTAGATCTTGCTTGCCTTCTGAAATACACAAGTACTCATGCACCATTGCGTCAACATTTTTTGAATCAAAGACCCTTTGAGTAGCTCATGAAAGTTACAGGGACCCCTACTACCACCATTCTCAAATGTCTATATTCATTTCCATGTAAAATTGTATATATAATTTCAGGAAGTTCATGTGCCTTTTGAAACACAGAATTTTAACTACAGCTTATGAACTTCAGTATTATTTATTCCTCCCACCCCAACCTACTTTTAAAATATTTAAATAAAACATTCAGTTTTGTCTTTTAAATAGAAGGAACTGATAGGTTGATAAGAGTATTGGAAACAGTAAGACAGAAATACTAACTCGTGAACTCTATGGTGAAATGATTTCTTGATCTTAAACAAAAAGGGAAAGGACATTGCCCTTCATGTGTTGTTAATGTTGAACAGAGATATGCCACCATGAAAGATTTGTCAGCCACCTTGGTAATGACTAACTCAGGTTGGTAGCACTGTTGATAAGGTCACATGCCCACTCTCTGTTCAGCATCTTACTCTTCACTGACACGTACTAACACCATTAAGGTAAGACTGGCTTTGGCATTTCTGTTGTTCGTGGATTAATATATGAGCCATTGTTTGACCTATTTTTATAACTTGACATAACTCTCACATATTTACTACAATATATACTGGCATGTCTTTTTAATCACATCTCTCAATGTGGGTTCTACACAGATTGCACTGTAGCAGTGCTGCCATCATATTCACTGTGACATCAAATTGGCATCATAATGAATCCATTTTGGACTTGTACCCTTATGCATTTTCTCATCCTAATCTCTCACTATAATGGCATCATAACTGGGTCCCTGCTGACTTTCACTGAAGTTATTATGAGATAGTTAACATCATAGCGACTCCAGATTGAATTGCACAGGAAATCAGCATTGTAAAAGAAATTTAAATAAAATCCTGGTAAGTAATTACTGGTTATGCGCAGTGATTATTTTGTATAAGCAACTCTCTTAATTCAAAATGTCCCCCAAAGACAGTATTCCACATTTAAAAAATAGCTACCTGGCAACCAGGAAAATTGCATTTTTTTAAAGTGGGCCAATTTTCAGTTGAAGTTTGGCAAAACATCCAAAAGCATAGCTTGTGCTTTAATGACTGGAAAGTAAGCTGACATTTTTTATTTTATGCTGATTTTAAAATAGCTGGTTTCCAATAGAGCTATGAGAAAAAGAAGCTGCAAATATCACACTTCTACTTGAAACCACCAACTCAGAAAAAGCAGAGTTTTCACCTCTCTAGATAAAGAAACAGTGGAGAAGAATCTGTGGCATTATGACCTTTAATACCATCTAGCAATTGAGAGGGGAAAAGTGTTTGTTTAGAAAGAAATGAAAAACATCCTTTACCTTTGTAAGGAGTCAACACCTTCAGTATTGTTGAACACCTTTTGTGCAAAGGATTGTATTCAATTCAGTGGATACCAAAAGATGTGACATGTTTCCTGCTCTCTAAGAATGTACACTCTAATTGTGGGAAAAGAAGCATATTCTTTAAAAGTTGGATATCAATACAAGGCTTTCCCACTAAAGACCTGATTAATGTGTGGCTTAAACAATCAGTTCTACAGGAGTTCACCAAGATCAAGTGTATTGGTTTCCTATTGCTGTTCCAACAAATTACCACAAACTTTTTGACTTAATATAACCCAAATTTATTATCTTTTGTTTCTGTAGGTTAAAAGTTTGACACAGTCTAACTAAGCTGAAATTAACATATTGGTAGGGATGCATTTCTCTCTGGAGAACCCAGTACAGAATCTTTGCCCTTGCTTTCTCCAGCTTCTAGAAGTCACCTGCATTCCTTGGCTTATGGCATCCACTTCCATCTTCAAAGCCAGCAACACTGTAATTCTCTGCCTTCCTTCTACAGTCACATCTTCCTCTGACTGACCTTCTCTTCCACTTTTAAGGGCCCTTGCAATTACACTGGGCCTCTCTACCTGTTTAGCATCCTTAATTCCATTGCAACCATAATTTCTCTTTGCCATTTAACCTAATGTACTCACAGCTTCCAGGGATTAGAATGGGAGGAAGTGGGCAGTATTCAGCCTTCCACATCAATTAAACATTAAGATATTGGAAAAAGCTGTAGAAGGAATCTGGGATGAGATAAGCCTTGAATATGGCTTTAAAGGAAGGTTAAAATGTGAGAGTGAACAGCAAATTATAATTTATTCTGAGGTACTCTTTTCAAGCCAATAATGTTACAACAATAGAGGGTAGAAACTTGGAATACAGACTTTGGAGCTAGAAAGACTTAGTTTCAAGTCTTGTCCCTGTCAGTAGCAACTGTGTGACCTTAGAAAAGTCACATAACTCTTCAGAGCCTCAGTTCCTCATTCATAATAAGATGATAAAATTAACACCTAACTCATAGCATCATCACGAAGATTGAAAGAGACAGTTCATGGGGACTTGCAGTTTCTGGTCTAGCATGTAAGGAGCTTGGAAATCATCACTCCATCCCAAGAATGGGTAAAAAGCTGAACAAACTAAAAAATCAACAACTCTTCCTAGATGCTTCAGAAGAGTGAGGTCACAGGGCAAACCACTGCCCCTAAAATTGGAGAGACAGAAAGACAAATACAGAGAATCACAACTTATCAAAGCAGAAATCCATGAGCAAAAACCTCTAAAGGAACCAGTACCAGTGTAGGGGAATCTGAACTGTAATTGATGAATTTCTAGAGTTTCAGTGAACAAATCTGATGGATAAAAACTCCAGAGGGACTCAGTCATAGGGGGACCCTGACATTTTAGTGAGTTTTACCTCTAGGAGCTCAACGAGGTTCTCACAGTGAATATCAGAGAAAAAATCTCTTCATTCCTCTGGCAGAGGTGAGAGGAAAAGGAACAATTTTGAAAGGTGCTAGAACATTCTGTTCTTTTTAACAAGGTTTACCCCCAAGAAAAACTGGTTAACCAGAGCCTAAATAATTGGGGTTTTATCAGAACTTAACTGATCTGTAGAAAGGGAAATGCTGACTCCAGTCCTCTCTAGTCAACCTTTTTCTATCTAAAAGCGAGAAGGGACTGAGAAGCACTTGTGAATATCACAGTTCAGAGGCGCAGGCTCACTAAAAGACTGAGACTTAATCATAAGTCTATAGAATACTTTCTCTCACTCCACACCTTACCACCACATTACTAACAGCCTATTTATAGCACTTTCTTTTACCTAGTATATCATGTCTAGTTATCAAGGAATAAATTACAAGGTATAGTAAAAGGCAAAATTAAAAAAAAAAACCTGCAGTTTAAAGATACAGAGCAAGCATTAGAATCAGACTTAGATATGGCAGGGATGTTGAAATTATTAAACCAGGAATTTAAAACAACAATCATTAATATGCTAAGGACTCTAAAAGTAAACAGCATGAAAGAACAGATGACCAATGTAAGCAGAGAGATGGAAATTAAAAGAAAGAATTAAAAATTCTAAAGATCAAAAAGACCATAACAAAAATGAAGAATGCCTTTGATAGGCTTGTTGGTAGACAAGGCATGTCTCAGGAAAGAATCTCTAACCTTGAGACTATATCAATAGAAACTTCCAAAACAGAAATTCAAAGAGAAAAAAAAAAAAAAAAGACTGGAAAAAGAACAGTAGGACAAGTACAAAAGGTATAACATGTGAATAGCAGGCATAGGCCTACCAGAATGTAAAAAAACGTGAGGAAGGAACAAAATAATAATGACTGAGATTTTCCCCAAATTAACGTCAGACACCAAACCACAAATCCAGGTGAATCAAAGAATATCAAGCAGGATGAACATCCCCCAAAATACACCTAGGTATATTATATTTAAATTTCAGAAAATCAAAGATGAAGAAATTTTTTTCAAGAAGCCAGAGGAATGAAACACCTTACCTGTACAGCAGCAAATATAAGAATTACATCTGATTTCTCCCCAGGAATCACTCAATCAAGAAAAGAGTGGAGTGAAATATTTAAACTGTTGAGAAAAAAAAACACCAACCTAGAATTCTGTACCCTGCAAAATTATCCTACAAAAGTGAGTTAAGGGCTTTCTAAAATAAACAAAAATTGAGAAAATGCATGGCCAGTACACCTACCTTAAAATGAATGTTAAAATAAGTTATTCAGAGAGAAGGAACATTATACAGGTTAGAAACTTGGATCAACATAAAAAAGGAACAACATCAGAGAAGTAATAAGCAAGGGTAAAATAATTTTTTTTCTTATTCTTAATTGATCTAAGAGATAGTGGTCTGTTTAAAATAATAATAGTAATATTGCATTTGATTAGACATGCATGGATGGATGGATAGGTAGATATATATGCTAAAATGCTTATGTATAAGTGAAAATAATGACAGCAATAATACAAAGGATGGAAGGAAGGAATTAGAATTATTTTGTTATTATAAGGTACTTGCACTACCTGTGAAATGGTATAGTATTATTTGAAAGTGGACTTGGATTAATTGTAAATGTAAATGTATTTCTCAAACTATAGAACAACCACAAAAAAGTGAAAAACAAAGTATAAATGATATGTTAAGAAAGGAAAGAAAATGGATTTATGTAAAATGTTCAATTAAAACCATGAAAGACAGGAAAACAGCAGAAGACAAAAATAGAAACAAAGAACAAGGGCAACACATAGAAAACAGTAATAGTCATGGTAGGATTAGTACAACTATATCAATAACCACATTACAAGTCAGTAGTCTAAATACACCTACTCAAAAACAAGGATTGTCGCAGTGGATCAAAAAACAAGACCCAACCATATGTTGTATACAAGAAACCAAAATTGAATATAAAGACACACATGTATTAAAAGTAAAATGATGTAGAAAGATCTACCATGGTAACAGTAATCAAAAGAAAGCAGGAGTAGTATATTAATTTCAAACATAACAGACTTCAGAACCAAAAAAAATTATTGAGGATAAAGAGGGGCATTACAAAATGACAAAAGAATGAATTTCTGAGAAGATATAATGATTCTTAACATATATATGCCTAACAACAAAATGTCAAAATATGTGAGGCAAAAACAGTTAGAGAAAAAACTGCAAGAGACATAGATAAACCCACTATTATAATTTGATATTTCAACACCCATCTATCAAAAAATCAACAGATTCAGTACACATAAAATCAGGAAAGACATAGTTGAACTGCACAGCACCATTAATCAATTGGATATAATTAACATCTGTTAACTAGTTTGTCCAACAACATCAGAATGCACATTCTTCTGATGGTCATATGGAACATTCACCAAGATAGACCACATTCTGGGCCATAAAATACATATCAACACATGTAAAGGAATAGAAATTATGTAAAGTCTCTTCTCAGACCACAATAGAATTAAACTAGAAATCAATAACAAAAAGATAGCTAAAAATACCCAAATACTTGGAGATCAAACAGCACACTTATAAGTAACACAAGTCAGAGAAGAAATCTCTAGAAAAAGTAAGGAAATATTTTTAACTAAATAAAGATAAAACTACAAACAACTTAACAAAATATGCGGGACACAATGAAAGCAGTTCTTACAGGGAAATTTATAGCATTAATTGTGTATATTAGAAAAGAAGAAAAAACTTAATAATATAAGCTTACACTTTAGGAAAACATAAAAAATAAATTAGTTAAATTCAAAGTAAGCATAAGAAAAATAATAACAAAAATTAGAGCAGAAATAAATGAAATTGAAAACAGAAAAATCAATAAAGAAAAGCAAATAAAATAAAAGCTGTTTCATTGAAAAGGTCAGTGAAATCCATAATCCTCTAGGCAGCCTGGACTAACTAAGAAAAAAGAGAGAAGATACAAATTACTAATATCATAAGTGGAGGCAAGGAAACTATTATATATCCCATCAACATTTAAAGGATAATAAAGGAATATTATGAACAACTCTATGGCCACAAATTTGATTACGTATAAGAAATGGATCAATTTCTTGAAAGATGCAATCTACCATAACTCACACAAGGAGAAATAGGTAAATGGAATAGGCCTATATCTATCAAAGAAATTTAATCAATGACTAATAACATTCTGAAACAAAAAGTATCAGGCCTAGATGGGTTCACTAGTAAATTCTACCAAAAATTTGAGAAAAAATTTATACCAATTCTCTACAATCTCTTTTCAGAGATAATAGCAGAAGGAATACCTCCTAATTTATTCTATGAGGCCAGCATTATCTGAATACCAAAACCAGACAATGACATTACAAAAAATAAAATTTACTGACCAATATCTCTCATAAAAATATATGCAAAAAATTGTCAACAAAATATCAGAAACCAAATCCAACAATGCATGAAAAGAATTATATACATAACCAAATGGGATGTATCCCAGGTAAGCAAGGCTGGTTCAACATTTTAATATTAATTAATGTAACTTATCACATCAATAGACTAATGAAGAAAAATCACATCATTATGTTAATAGACACAGAAAAAGCATTTGACAAAATCTAGCATCCATTTTTGATAAAAAAAATAAAAAACTCTCAGTAAACTAGGAACCGAGGAAAACTTCCTCAACTTGATAAAGAACATCTACAAAAAAACCTACAGCTAACATGGTTAATGGTGAGAAACTGGAAGTATTATGGTCAGAAAGAAGACAAGGATGTCACCTCTCATCACTCCCTTTAACATCATACTGGAAGCCCTAACTAATGCAGTAAGATGAGAAAAGGAAATAAAAGTTACAGATTGGAAAGGAGGAAATAAAACTGTCCTTGCTTACAGATGATATGATTTTCTTTGTAAACAATCCAAAAGAATTGACATAAAAAGGAAAACAATAAAACCACCTGGAACTAATAAGCAACTATAGCAAGTTTGCAGGATATAAGGTTAATATATAAATCACTTTACTATATACCATCAACAGACAAGTGAAATTTGCCATTAAAAACACAATGCCATTTACATTAGCACCCCCAAAAATGAAATTCCTAGGTATAAATCAAACAAAATATGCACAAGATCTATATGAGAAAAGCTACAAAATTTTGATGAAAGGAATCAAACAAGAACTAAATAAATGTGTAAGCATTCCATATTCATGGATAATAAGAGTCCATATTGTCAAGATGTCAGTTCTTTTCAATTTGATCTATAGATTCAATTTGATCCCAATAAAAATCCCAGAAAGTTAATTTGGGGATATTGACAAACTGACTCTAAAGTTTGTATGGAGAGGCAAAAGACCCAGAATAGGCAACACAATATTGAAGGGTAAGAACAAAGTAAGACACTGACATTAGACAACTTCAAGACTTACTATAAAACTACAGTAAACAAGAAAGTGTGGTGTTGGTAAAAGTATATACAAATAGATAAATGAAACAGAATAAAGAGCTCAGGAATAAGCCTACATATATATATAGTCAACTTTGACAAAGGAGCAAAGACAATAAATGAAGAAAAGATGATCTTTTCAACAAATGGTGCTGGAACAATTGGACATCCACAAGGCAAAAAAAAAAAAAAAAATCTACTCACAAACCTTGCACCCTTCAACCCTTCACAAGAATTAACTCAAAATGGTCATAGACCTAAACGCAAAAAGCAAAACTATAAAACTCCTGGAAGCAAACAGAAGAAAATCTAGGTGACCTCCTTTTTGGCAAAGAGTTTAAACACAACACCAAAGGCAAGATCTGTAAAAGAAATAATTTTAATTTCATTAAAACTGAAAACTTCTGCTTTGCAAAAGACATTGTTAAAAGAATGAGAAGGCAAGACTGGGAGAAAATATTTGCAAAAACATATCTGATAAAGGACTGTTACCCCAAATATACAAAGAACTCTTAAAACTTAAAAATAAGGGGGGCCGGCCCGGTGGCACACTGCTACAGTGCGCCACTTGGGAGCGTGGTGGCGCTCCCGCCGAGGGTTCGGATCCCACATACAGACCGGTTCCCGCTCACTGGCTGAACGAGATGTGGGAGCAACACCAAGGGTTGCGATCCCGTTGCCGGTCCTGGTCCGGTACGGGCGCAACACTGAGGGTTGCAATCCGTTGCCAGACACGAAAAAAGACAAAAAGGAAAAAAAAAACTTAAAAATAAGAAAAAGAACAACTCAATTTAAAAAATAGTCAAAAGACCTAAACAGACATTCCACAAAAGAAGATACACATATGGCAAATAAGCATATAAAAAGATGCTCAACATCATGTTATTAAGGAATTGGAAATTAAAACAACAATGAGATACCAGTACATACCTATTAGAATGGCCAAAATCCAAAACACTGACAATTCCAAATGCTGGCAAGGAGGTGGAGCTATGGAAACGCATTCATTTCCAGTAGGAATGCAAAATGGTACAGCCACTTTGGAAGACAGTTTGGCAGTTTCTTACAAAGGTAAACCTACTCACAACATGTGATCCAGCAATTGTACTCCTTAATGTTTACCCAAATTAATTAAAAACTTACATCATACAAAAACCTACAAATGCAATTTTATTGCAGCTTTAGTCATAGCTGCCAAAACTTAGAAGCAACCAAAATGTCCTTCCGAAGGTAAATGAATAAATACACTGTGGTACATCCAGACAATGGGATATTATTCAGTGCTAAAAAGAAATGGGCTATCAAGCAATGAA
Source organism: Galeopterus variegatus (assembly GCF_000696425.1). NCBI lineage: Eukaryota > Metazoa > Chordata > Mammalia > Dermoptera > Cynocephalidae > Galeopterus > Galeopterus variegatus. The sequence goes on from NW_007726145.1 coordinate 1,110,716, forward strand.
AAGACATGGATAAACCTTAAATGCTTATTACTAAGTGACAAAAGAACTGACAGGCTACATAGTATATGATTCCAAGTATATGACATTGTGGAAAGGGTGAAAGTATAGGGACAGTAAAAAAGTAATGGCTGCCCCAGGTGACAGAGAAGGAAGGGATGAATGTTTGGAGCAAAGAGGATTTTTAGGGCAGAAAAACTACTCTATGTGATACTATAATGGTGGGTACATATCATTATAACTTTGCCCAAAACCCATAGAGCGTACAACACCATGAATGAAACCTAATGTCAACTATGGACTCTGGGTGATAGTGATAGGTCAAAGTAGGTTCATTTATTTTAACGGTGTATCACTCTAGTGTGGGATTTTGGTAGTGGGGAGGCTGTGCATATGTAGGAGCAGGGGATAGATGGGAAATCTCTGCATGTACTTCTCATATTTGCTGTGAACCTAAAAACTTCTCTAAAAAATAAAGTCTACTGAAAAAAAGAGAGACAACACATGTAAATTGGTTGGCATGTGGGTAGCAGATTTAAAAATAAGCTAAATTCTTTACCTCGATTTTAGCTCACATGGTCTCTAAATAAATTGTTCTTCAGGATTTTTTTTTTCTTTCAATGTCCATCTTACTGACCTCTTTTAGCACAAATTAATCCTATGATACAGTCAATTTTGTTTTGTTTTTAGGCTGAAATAAAATACCCAAATGGTGGTGGAAAGCTGGTTTGATTCTGTTTCCCAAATGCTAGGATGACTGGCCAGTATAGTATCACACTATGCCTTTCTTGCTGAATCTATGGAGAGATAGAATCCTTACTCTTCAGGGATTTACGCTCTAATCATGGAAATAAGACATTCACTAAAATGCTATGTTTTAATACAGGCCTGAATATATTTAAAAGCTCCTTGCTAAATTTATGGAACAGACAGGTCTGAACGTAATCCTTGCCCTAAGGATTTACAATCCTGTAAGGAGGGAGCTAATAAACACACAACTGTAGTACAAGGTCAAGTAGACTAACTTTGGGAGACAGCACAATGCAAGAGTTAAAAGTACTGGCTCTATAGACAGGTTTGGGTTTATAATCCCGGCTTTATCATTTCTTAGAAACACAATGGTGGACTAGTCATTTATCTCCTCTCAGCCTCAGTTTCTCCATCCATAAAATGGGGATAAAATTAGTACCTGCTTTGTACGATTGTTTAGATAAAGCATATAATACATAGTAAATGACACATAATCTGTACTCAGAGTTACTATCAAGCTATATAAACATAATTTTACGGAAGTTCAAAGGATAGAGAGCTCACATCCGGCTATGAGGAGGAGGGAAATGTTTTTAAAGGAGGTAACATTTACTGTGGATCTTCCTAGTTTCCCCTGCCTATGTCTTCCCCCATTCCCTGAAACTGGTCTCACTGATGAGCTCTATCTTCAGGCATTGGTCCATCTCAGCTCTTGAGCCAATAGCAACAGGGACTGGAAGTATACCAGTGATTCCACCTTCACCACCTCAACATCTGAAAATAATTCTTCTCAGCCTTGGATCTAGTAATCTAATTATAGCTAACCCCTTCCCACCACTTTTGCTTCTTATGGACACCTTTCATCAGGGTCAAACTGACAGTATGTGCAAATACATTAGAAAAAAATGGCTCAGAAATTCTTAAATCTTTCTGTAAAACTGATGTATTGATGGTGCCAAATGCCTTAATGTAGAAATGCTAAAAGTCTAAAACGGGAGCAAAGCAGTTGAAAAACGTGTTCTTGATTATGTTGTTAAAGCTTACCTGATTTGTTTGATTTTCATCATGAGCAAAAAGATAAAAAACTACACCAAAGGGCACAGTGTAAGTTGGACTTTCATAATTTGTTATATTATGTAAATTTAAAAGATAATTATTATGAACGCCACATTTTCTCACAGTAGCAATGATGGAATTGCCATAAGGAAGATGTTGAATACTGAGAGGGAAGAAATGGAATAATCTACTTCTAAATGCTAACAGCTTTAGGGAAGGACTATGAGGAAAAGTAAGCTGTGCAAAAACAGATCGTAAATCTGTGTTGTAATTGTACTGGTGTTGTGGAAGTGGTGAGCTGGAATTGTGTCATCCTGCCTCTGATCCTCCTTGCCGTCTTTCATTTATAAAAAACAGAGAACAAAATCAGAACTACATATATTCATTCCTCTGAAACACCTGGCCCTATTCCTAAGATAAGTTTTGACTTCTTGTTTGAGGAACGGTTGAAATGTAGTTTTGGTCTCCCTACCCTGCTTCTCTGCAATTCTGTCTCCCACTTGGAGTAGCTCTTCTCTCTGCCAGTATTTAGCATTTACAATTAGGAGGAAAAGAGATCAGCTATCTCTTAAGGTTTATCATAAACTCCTCAAAAACAAGAACATATCCTATATGTCTGTGTATTCTGCACGGTGCCTATTTCACACAGTGTGTGTTTAACAAAAAAATTATTTTATCATGTCTAATAATAACAGTTTACATCTGTCATATATCTACCAAAAGCTTAATGGATGCAAAGCATTGTTCTATTAATATGCGCATTGTTCTATTAATACATCAGGAATCTCATGAAGTAACCAACTTCATAATTTTCACTTTCATTAGGCTTAAAGAAGCCAAACAGCTAGTGAATTTCACAGACAAGATTTACTCTGTCTGTTCACTATGAACTCCCACCTCTTAACCACTAAACTCTACTCCCAATGCTCATTTAACATTCTCTCATTACTAACATCATGTTGTGAATTGGTTTAGCATATCATATTTCCCCAAAGTATGTGCATTTTGTAAGACAGTGTTAAAGAGCATATAAGCTGAAGAAATCAGTCTTCAATAATGAACTTTGCACAAACTGTAGGAGGAATTGGGAGGGTATTTTTGCAGTAGCTTGCCACCTGTTCCTCAAGTTGCATCGCTCAAGTGTTTCCCCACAAATGGTTAGTAAAAGTGTAAAAACAAAAACACCTAAGGTATTTTTTTTTTTTTTTTTTTTGTCCTTTTTCAGACTGGCCGCACCACGCTCAGCCAGTGAGCGTCCCGGCCATCCCTATATGGGATCGGAACCCGCGGCAGGAGGGCTACTGTGCTCCCAGCGCCACACTCTCCCGAGTGCGCCACGGGCTCGGCCCAAAAACCTAAGGTCTTTAAGGAAGGTAGAGAAAAGAGCAAACCTCGACAGTGGCAGTACATTTATAAATAGCTCTTTTTAATATGATACTGATTTCTGTCTCACTGTTCATTTGTATCTTTCCAGAAATTTTGTACGTCTATGCAAATAGGATCAACACTATAGGATTAAACATTGTTTCTTGCACCTGTTACTGTGGTTAATTTTATTAATGTTTCCTAATATGAAACATTACTGAATTCCTAGAGAGAGCCCCAAATCATCTTGGTGTATTATTCTTTACATGTAGGTTCTAATTGCCAATATTTACTTTAGGATTCTTGCATCTGTATAGATAAGTGAGATCAAACTTTAGTTTTCTTTTGGGAGATATTTTTTAAGATTTGGTGTCAATGTTATGTTGACTTTGTAACAAGAGTATAGAAGCTTTCTCTTTCTATGCTCAGGAACTGTTTAAATACTTTAAGAACAAATTATTTCTTGAATGAGAGAAATTACCTTGTAACACTCTTCAAAACTGATGCTTGTTTTGGGGGAAGGGCATAGCTCTTCAATAAGATTAGACGTTTTCAATGGCAATTGGTTTATTTAGTTTTTTAAAAAATCTCATCTGGAGTCAATTTATGGTAATTTATATTTTCATAGAAAATCATCTATTTTATCCATATTTTTAACTGTATTTGCACAAGGTTGAGCAGTGTCATCTCATACAATTATTTTGCATTTCTCTGTGTCAGTGCTAATTTTCCCTTTTTCCATTTCTAATTGTGTTTGTGCTTTTTCCCTTTCTTCTTGATTAGATTAGCCAGTGGTTTATCTATTTTATCATTATTTTTGAAGAAAAAGCTTTTGGATTTATTCATTAGTTATATTGCTTTCTCTGTTTTCTAATTCATTAATGTTAGCTTTTATCTTTATTAATTTTTTGTTTCTACTCTTCTGGTATTAGTAACAACTTATATATATATATATATATTTATATATATATGTATATATACAGACACACTCATGTATATTTATATATGCCAGATAGTTTTCAAAATAGTACATTTACATTAATGCATATCATTTTCATAACAACCCTAGGATGTAGATGCTACTTCTATCCTCATTTTACAGACCGGGACAGTAGAGCCAGGATATGAAGTCAGCTCTGTGTTCTTATCCACTATGCTATATGGTCTCCTTCAATTTACATCATTGCTTTATCCCCTAATTTCAAGAGTTGAATGCTGAATTAATATATTCTCAATATTATTGGTTTACCAATAATGGTGATTAATGTTATAACATTTCTTCTGAGTATAGTTTTATTAGGATCTGATATGTTTTTTTCTTACTGTTATTCTCTGAGTTTTCTACAATTTCAGGTTTTATTTTCCTTTTGACTCAGGAATTATTTAAGAGACATTTTTTCCTGATGTTTGGGTTTGTATGGGTTTTATTTGTTTGAATGATGTTTGTTTTAGTATTTTTGTAGGTATTTTTCAAGTTAAAGATATGCTAATTTATCCTTTTATGTTAATATTTTTGTAATAAATGGGGGTTCAATTTTTCAACTATTTTCTTCAACATATATTGAGATGGTCATATAATTCTTCTTTTCTAATCTGTTAACAGTGAATTAGATTGCTTCATTTGCTTATATTAAAACATCCTTAGGATTCTGTGATACAGGCATTTTGTAATATTCGTTTAACTCACCTTTAGGTTTGGGTTGCTAACATCTATTTAGGCTTTTTTGCATCCATGTTCACACATGAGTTTTTTTTAGAGTTTTATTCTACTGTCACTCATAGCATCCTCGTGAGGTGATCTGGTTATCTCTCTTTTTATTTGCTATTTAATGGTATATCATGTAGGTGTTTTAGTTGATAAAAACAAAAAATAATTCTGCTTTACCTAAGTAGAAAATTAATTTATCATGAGGAAATCATGGAGCTTTTACAATGGAAAGACTAGAGAACAGGAAGCTAAGCAGCTGAAAACACCTCTGTATTCTTAACTACAATAAAGTTGCTTTACATAATCTGTAAGTCAACCAGGACCTTTTTCTACTTCCTCCATATTGTCAAAATTTTGGGTAGAAGCATGTGATTGACTTTGCCTAATGTGTGTTAGCTACTACAGGTTAAGGAGAAGAAATACCTAAACCCCTTCAACTTCATAATGTTAAGAAACATTTAATATATGGTCAATTTTTACTCATTCAGTCTAACATTTTTATCCAATTTTGTCAATTGGCCCAATAAGGAACCAGTCTAGGATCAGGTACTATATTTAGTTGTCATGTCTCTTTAGCGTCCTTTAATCTGGAACATCTTTTCTTTGACTTTTCTGACAGTAACATTTTTGAAAAATACAGTCCTCTCCCACCCCATGTTGTTTTTTATTATTTATTTTATTTTAATTTTAGCAAAGTTTGAAATGGTTGAGGATGTATATGGAAAGTCACTATTCATTCCACTCACTTTTTATGTAAACCAAAAACTGCTCTAAAACCAAAATCTATTTATTTGTATTTATTTATTTATTTATCTATTTATTTATTTATTATTTTTATTTACACATATTTATGGGGTACAGAGTTGACTATCAGTGTTTATTACTATTTGTTTTAATAAAACAATCTCATTTGGAGTTTTTCTTATATTTCCTAATGATTAGATTCAGGTTATGCATTCTTTTTCTTATTTATTTATTTATTTATTTATTTTGTCCTTTTTGAGACTGGCTGCCCTGCGCTCAGCCAGGGAGCACTGTGTGCGCACCGGTCATCCCTATATAGGATCCGAATCCATGGCGGGAGCGCTGCTGCACTCCCAGCGCTGCACTCTCCCGAGTGCGCCACGGGCTCGGCCCAGGTTGTGCATTCTGAACCAGAACACTACATAGGTAATGCTGCGTCTTCATCAGGATCACATCTGGATGCACACAGTGTCTATCTGTCCCTTACTGGCAATGTAATTTTGTTGTTAATTTTGATCACCCAAGTCAAGCTATTATCCAATTTCTCCACTGTATATTTACTATATTTTTCCTTGCACCTAATACATTTGTGGAAAGATACTTTAAGACCATGTAAATATCCTGCTCTTCATCAATATTTTCCCCTAAATTTAGCATCCTGTGATAAGTCTTGCCTGCTCCAGTAGTTACCCTGATGATTGTAAAATGCTGATTTTCTAGCACTACCTCCTCATTTACTAACACTTGCTATTCTACTGTGAGCAAATGCCCTTCCTCTCCTTATTTGGTTTTTTATTTGTTAGTTGTTTAGTTATTGGTAGGGACTCACAAACTATTATAAATATTTTTAAATTAATTACTGTACTTAATTATTTATCCTAATTATTTTACTGTGAATTCTGTTTTCTTTCCTATTAATATTAGCATACTTGCTTTCGTTTTGTTAGGACTTGCCTGGCATGTATTTTTCATGCTGTTATTTTTAACCATCTCAGTATTACTTATAAGCAGCATGCTGCTGGCTATTGTTTGTTTTATATCAAAGTGTTTGTCTTTTAACATGTGACATTAACCCATTCACATCATGATTAGTGGTATATTTACTGATGACTTATTCTTGCCATTTTTTTATTATTGTTGTTTCTTCATACGCTTTCTGTTTTGTATTGTTCTTCCCCATTTCTGTTTTGTGTTTTATTGAGCGAATTTTACATTACAGTACATTTTTACCTATACCTGGCTGCCTCTTTAGTTGGAAGTCCTGTCGATTCACTAATGATACAAGTCCTAAGCATAAACATGATAAAAAGCTACCTATAGGGAGTGATAAGTAGGTTTTAATATTGTTCATGGGTTTTAATATTGTTCATGGTCATACTTTGAAATGCATCTCTGCTGATATACAAGATTTTCTGGAAGATTTCTATTCAAATTCTGATAGGGTCTGATTTATTTACTAGTGTCCCAGTGTAATTTGCAAGGTTACTTTCTATTTATAAGTTTAACTACATGCCCTGCTATGTTAAATGTGGAAATGCATTGGTCTAACTTCAACAGATCCTGGTAGGAAACAAGAATAGATATTGCTGCTGTGTCTAGTATCCATTCAATTTTGATTATATCCCCTTAAATGAAGATTCAGTACCCACTCTCCTCCTCTTAGCACCTAATATACAGAGATTCTCAGGCTTAATATGCCTTTCCATAGCTTCCATATTATAGGTTAAAATAATATTGTCCCTAATCATAGCAGATGAAACTATTTTTATGGAATCAATTTCAATTTTAAGAGTAACTTGAGAACTGCTAACAATTTTGTAAGTTTTTTGGTATTAAACCAATAACAGTTTCTAAAGCTGAGATTTGAGATCCAGACTATCAGTTTGGCCTCAATTTGATTAAGTGTAAAGGTAATGTCTGAAAGAATTGCCTCAGGTAAAACCTCTGAGCCATATATTATAGCACTACCTTCATGTACCACCATATCATCCAGGGGAATCTCTGTGTTAGATTATGTTTGGGTGTTTGTGGATGTGAGTCTCTGTGTGTGTCTGTGTCCACTCTAATGTTAAGCCAAACCAGAATCCTAGAATGCCCAGGGACTGTAGAAGGAGAAAGAGACTAACATTTATCACAATGTGCTAAGTGACCGAAGCTTTATACACAACATCAAATTTTATTTCAACAGTAACTTTACAAGGTTAGTTATATTATTTTCTTTTTTAGGTGAAAGAACTAAAGTTCCGATGTTAAGCAACTTGCCCAATGTCACACCATATAGGGACTTTTATTTGTGTACTAAGTATCCACTTCCTCTTTCTTCTGGCAATGGATTTTTTATGTAGTTTGATTGAAAATATTTCCACCTGTACTTTCAGCCCCAGGGTTTAGCATATAACTCAGGTGTGGCAAATAAGAACATTCCATCCCTCTGGCCACAGTGATTTGTTCAAATATGGGCACATGATCTAATCCAGACCAATGACATTTCATCTGCCACTTACACTGGGACTACTGAGTTTCATCCTCCCTTTCCTCTGGCAGTGGAAAGCCTTTATAATATAAATCTAAAGCTACCAGGAACCACTTGCCTGAAAATAATGCTAACATAAAGAAAGGCAGAGACAATAGATTGAGATGGCCTAATGTCATCATTTGATTCCTGGGTTCCAGCAATGACTGAAGCTAGGTTCATAGTCATAGAACTTATAGTCATAAGAGCAAATAAGTTATTTTGTGTTGCTAAGCTTCTGTTGGGTTTCTATCATCAAAAGAAAAAATAGCCTGGCCGGTTACTCACTTGGGAGAGCATGGTGCTGATAACACCAAGGTCAAGGGTTCAGATCTCCATACTGACTAGCCACTCCCCTCCCTCAAGAAATAATGTCTGATTGATAAAGACATACTTAGAGACAAAGCTGTTTTTATAAACTCTACCTACACTTTAAGGTGCACTTAAAGTGAAATCTCCACTGTAGAACTTTCCCTGATGTCTCCCCCTTCTAAATGTACTCTCCTTCCTAGGCACAATATACTTATTTTATACCACTTGTTACATTTTATCCTGTACTACCTCTATTCTAGAAGAGCAGTGATTTAAGAAATTGTGATTAACCAATAGGAAATCCCAGCATGCTATCCTCTGGTAAAAATTTCGTGTCAGAAGAACCCCAAGTGAACTTGTCAATTGCTACTATTGAACTAATTAAAACAAGAACATGATCCCAATGCAGTCTATTTAATTTTATGTTGGCTTCACACTTTTTAAACTCTAGTTTATATATGGATTCTTTCTTTCTTTGTTCACCTCTTATTGGTAAGAAAATAAACTCTTTGACCCCTTCCTTAGTTTGACTTTAAAATTAACACTGCAGTTTGGCATTCTACTACAAAAATTATACTTCTAAACTGCATGTTTTACGGAGCATTTTGAGATCCCGAAGCCATCTGATTGCTTATTGTGTATAATCCTGATTATTAAAAATACATATCTTTCTATTTTGAGTAAGAAATGTTTTATCAGTTGTTCATTTGTTTTCAAAGACATCAAAATTGCACATGGAATAAGATCGTCATGGAGTAGATTTGGAAGAAAAACCACACTAAGTTGAAAAGACCTTCCTGTTCTTTATAAAAAATTGTTTGTTACTTCCAGGCTGAAAGTTGACTAATGTCCCTTTAATTTCAATTCCAGTTCCAATCCCATTAAGCAAAGTAAATCTTCTCAATTACTGTTCTGCTTAGTAAATATGGCATTAGAAATTAGCTATTTGGGGGAATTGTGGACATAATATTAATTAAAATTATTTTATGGCTACAAATATTCTTTAATACCAAGGGGGCAAACCTATAGATTAAATAAATAAATAAGTAAAAATAAACAGGAGCTAGTATTTGTGGAAATTATACTATTAGAAAATTATTGCTGTCATGTCTGGACTTATTGATAGAAGTCTGGGCAAGACCATAGGCTTCAGGATAATATGCAAATTGGAAAGGAAAGGGAATATTCTATCTTTTGGAAAGTCTCCATTATGTGAAATGACTTTATCTCTTAACACCATATTAACTTCCACGGAATCTAATTTAATGTTCACTTATACTTTTCTCTTTCCTCAGCCCCAGCTTGCATTTCTAGAGCCACATATGTTAGACTAAGGAACAGTTCTTAGAGTTACCGTTTTCTGGTATGTCTTCTTGCTGCCCAAGCATTTTGCATGTGAACATAGAATATGCAGTTTGACACTATAATTTGAGCCTTCCAGCTCATCTGCCTGTCAACTAAAGGAGCTAAAAGTAAAGTTTGATCTAGTGTGTAGTCATGCTATAAGCTTGAACTCAGATGGCCAGTTTATCTGTGTATCTCATAGATCCACAAAAGCAAGTATTATTTAATTGACTTGAGTGTTGATAATAGCTTCTCATTTTAAATTTAAATTTGATTTAAATGACTTAAATTGAATTAAATCATTTAAATTAAGATTGCCAGTAATAAATAGAAATGCAAATAAAATATATTAAATGTTTTACCTCTGGCAATATTTGAACATTTAGTTGAGTTAATCGTGTCAGACATATTAAGAGAATCACCTTAACTTTTGCTTTTCCATAAAGATTTATCCTAGGACTTTGCGTTTGACAGTCTATTTGAGAAAATAAAGTAAAAATTCAAACAGTTTCCAAGAGAGAAGTTTTTGCTCATTCATCTTTTCATTTTCCTGTGCATTTTATTGCTTTTTTTATTTATAGATTTCAACTTTTTTTATGTTTTGCATAATTCATGCTTACATCTGAAAACAATTGAAAAAAATACTTTTAAGGTTTTTTTTCTTTAAGAAAAAATAAAAACTACTTGTATTACCTTCAACAAAAATCAAGTAAATTTCATCTTTTACCTCAGCATTAAATTGAGTATGCTCATATTTATAGTTAAGTAAAGGAAATGGATTTGTCTGGTCCCAATACTTGCATATTATATGCATTTGAGTTCAAGGAAGCAATAGAATAAAAATCTTCATCATGACTTTTTGTTATTGGTGCTGAATATTTTAGTACTTTACCTGGCATTTGGTTTTTACCAAAAATTCTCAGAGTCTTCTTAATTCTTACATTAGTTTGTATTGATCCACTTATGAGATTAAATATATTATGCTTCCAAAAATCAAATCAATCAATGAAAATGGATTTTTTTGGTTACTATAGAAAGTAATAGATTGAATTACTATAATACTCATTTTTATCCAGAGAACAGAAATTAGTACAACTAATACTATTTTAATGAGCTACCTGGAGACTCCAAATATCCACTAGTAACATTATAGCAGGAAATGAAATAGATGTTTTACCTTCAAATCCCAAACCCTGATTTTTAGCTCTAAGTCTTTAACTATATAGAGAATTTCTAATTGAATATTGCACAGTGATTCTACATTTTTTGAATTAGAAGATCTAAATAATATATAAAATTTAAAGCCAAAGAGAATAAACACATATGATATACCCATACAATAGAACACTGCTGAGCAATAGAAATGAATATACTACCAAAACATGCAATACCATGTATGAATCTTAAAAACATTATATTGGAGTGATGTCAAGAAGATGGCAGAATAGGAAGCCCCAGACTCTTCTCCCAACAGAGACACTGATTCACAACAATACACAAACCAATTGTTTTTAAGAAATCCAGAAACCAGTTAAGACGCTTATGCATGCAGGTGAGTACCAAATCAGCCACAACAAACCTAGTAGAAAAATCCATGGCAATAACGTGTCATCATCCCTCCCTCTTATTCAGTGCAGTGTAGTTGGGAGAAAACTGCCAGCCCTCAGCTTGTCCCTGAGGAGAAGATTGAAACATGCATGCCATGTTCAAACTTTTGGGGGAGCTGCCTGAGGGACTGGTTTCTGTCTTGCCTGTATGTAAGCACTGATAGGAAAGAGCATCAGATTGGAAGCCACTGAAAACAAGGGCAATGTATAGAAAAGCATGCACTCATTTGCCATAGTCACTCCCCCTGGTTCGGTGTAAAATGAGTGAGAGAAAATCCCTACTCCCAGATTCTCACTGGGGAGAGAAAGAAATGGAGCATGAGTCCAATATTACAGCTTTTGGGGGTGCTGCAAGGGGTCTGGTATCTCTCTTGCCTGTCTTGGAATGCTGATGGAATCTGGCATACTCTACAAACCTGGGAGGAGTGGAAAACAAAAGAGATGTGGGTGGTTTGCTGCTGCTCCAGGGGACCTGTAGTATAGGAGACAGAAGTTAATATAGCTGGGAAGACTCTCCCTGCAGGGGATTGGGAAAAGAAGAGTGGAACATGTATCCAGCATTCAAGCTCTAGTCAGCTGATTGGTGAAGGTCTTTTCATGTATAAAGCAGTTTGTAAGGACTGGGAGAAGTGGCTGTTTTATCAAATACATAGATCTCAACACAAAGTTAAAAAGCATGCAAAGGAACAGGTAAACATGGCCTAATCAGAGGAACACAATAAATCTCCTGAAACCAAGAGATAAAGATTAAAGCAGAAATAAATAAAATAAAATAAAACAATAGGAAAAATTAACTCTTAGTTATATTAAAAGAAAAGAGAGAGAAGACTTAAATAACACTTCCGAACTTATTTTATAAGTCCGGCATCCCCTGATACCAAAACAAACAAAAAAAAAATTAAAAACCTACAAGAAAACTACAACCCAATATCCTTAGCAAATATAGATGCAAAAATCTTCGATAAAATACTAACAAACTGAATTTAAAAACACATTAAAAAATCATATCCTATGAACAAGTGGACTGTGAACTAAAATTACATTTGTTCTCAGATGACATAATTTTGTAGTATATAGAGAATGAAATAGTATGAGAAAAAAACTGTTGGAACTCATAAAAAATTCCAGCATAGTGCAGGATACACAATCAACACACAAAAATCAGTTGTGTTACTAACAATGAGTAATCTGAAAAAAAAAATTAAGAAAATAATCCCATTCACAAAAACATCAAAAATAATAGAATATTTAGGAATAAACTTAACCAAGAAGGGAAAGGAATTGTACACTAAAAACAACAAAACATTGCTGTAAGAAAATAAAGACACAAATAAATGGAAAGCCATCTGTGTTCTTCAAGTAGAACATTTAATATTGTTAAAATGTTTATACAACACAAAGCATTCTAAAGATTCAGTGAAATCTCTATCAAAAACCCAGTAATATTTATTTTTGCCAAAATAAAAGAAAATAATTCTATAATTCATATAGAACCACAAAGAACATGGCATGGCCAAAATATTTTTGAGAAAGAACAATGCTGGTGTAAAGACAGACAAATAGACCAATGGAACAGAATACAGAGCCCAGAAATAAAACCATGTATATATGGTCAAGCAATCTTCAACAAGGGTGCCAAGACTACACAATGTGGAAGGAATTGTCTTTTTAGCAAATAGTGTTGGGAAAACTGATGATCTACATGCAAAAAAAGTGAAATTGGACCCGTATCTTACATCATACACAAAAATAAACTCAAAATTGAAGAAACACTAACGTAGACCTGCAACTACAAATCTACTAAAAGAAAACAGGGGGAAATCTTCATGACATCTCCCTCTGCAATACATTCTTAAATATTACATAAAAAGCACAGGAAACAAAAGCAAAAATAAATAAGAGGGACTACATCAAACTAAAAAGTTTCTGCGTGGTAAAGAAAACAACCTACAGAGTAAATAACCTATGGAACTGGAGAAAATATTTGTGAACTGTATATCTGATAAGGGGATATCCAAAACGTATAATGAACTCCTACAACTCAACAGCAAACAAACTAACCTGATTTAAAATGGGCAAAGGACTTGAATAGATATTTCTCCAAAGAAGACATACAAATTGCTGATAGGTATATAAAAAGATGTTCAACATCATGGCAAAATTCAAATCAAAACCACAATAAGGTATAACTTCACACATGGTAGGATGGCCATTAGAAAGAAAAAGAAAAAAACAAGAACAAAAACAAAACAGAAAACAAATGTTGGTAAAAATGTGAAGAAATCAGAATCCTTGTGCACCATTGCTAGAAACATAAATGGTGCAGCCACTATGGAAAACAGTATGGGATTTCCTCAAAATATTAAATATGGAACTACCATATGATCCAGCAATCGCAATTCTGGGTATTTATATAAAAGTATTGAAACAGGATCTTCAAGAGTTGTTTGCACTCCTGTGTTCATTACAGCATTATTTGTAATAGCTAGGAGGTGGAAACAACCTACTCTCCATCTCTGGATGAATAGATAATGAAAACGTGGTATACACATACAATGAAATATTATTCAGCCTTAAGAAAGAAGAAAATCCTGCCATATTCTCCAACATGGATGAAGCTGAAAGCCATTATGCTAAGGAAAATAAGCCAATCATGAAAGGACAAATACAGCATGATTCCACCTATGTGAGGTAGCTAGAGTAGTCAAGTTAGAAGAAGCAGAGAGCAGAATGGTGCTTGCCGGGGTGTAGGAGCTGGGGGTAGGGAGTGGTAAGTTGCTGTTCAATGAGTACAAGCAAGATGAAAAAGTTCTATTTTTCTGTTGTATAACAATGTGACTATAGTTAACAATCCTGTACAGTACACTTAAAAATTTGTTGAGGTTAGATCTCATGTTTTTTTGTTTGTTTGTTTTTGCCGCAATTTTAAAAAATTACTGAGTAAAAGAAATCAAACACACAAAAAATTAATACTGTATAATTCTTTGTAGATTAAGACCACAGATGGCAATAGTATGGTGATAGTGCTCCTCTGGTGGTGGTTGGGGTAGTGACTGGAAGGGTTCATGGGAGAACTTTCTGGGATAATCTTGTTCGGAGTGGTAGTTACATGGGTGCATAATACTATAAGAATTCATTGAAATAAACACTTAAGATCTGTTTTGTTGTATACGAAGTATTCTTAAAAGAAATAGAAACAAAAGGGTGTTAAATAAAGAAAAAAATGTTACTCAAAGGATACAAAGTTTCAGTTTTGCAAGATCAATAAGTTCTGGAAGTCTAATGTATAGCATGATGATGATAAGTAACAACACTGTACTGTATACTTGAAATTTGCTGATGGGGTAGATCCTAAGTGTTCTCACAGAGCAGGCACACACACATACACACGAGGTGATGGATGTGTTAATTAGCTTGATTGTGGTGATTATTTCACAATGTTTGTAAAAGAAGAAACATTGCTAATGAAAAAACGGTTATACCCTATACTTGATCAGATAAAAGAAATGCTATGCCCGATTGCAGAAAAATTGGCTGTAAGTTAAAAAAAAAAAACTGTTTCATATTACACTAAGCACATAAAAAGGAATAAAAAGTGGAAGTAGGAAATGTAATTATAAGTATGTTTACCTAAAAAGTTGATAATAAAGATTCACTTAATCAGTGTTTCCCTGTAGCTTGTTTAGAAAATGTACATAGGAAAAGAATGCATTTTCAGCTAATATCGGTATATCTGCAAGCAGTAGGTCTTAAATAAACAGTAGAACCTGGGCAAAAACTGAGAAGGTAGAACTGTGGCATAAGATACAGAAAGACTAAATACCACATGCCCTAGAAACAGTCCAGGGTCAGAAACCAGGAAACATAAGATTAGCAAAACCAATATCCAAAGTCAGGCTCAGCTAAATCATGAGGTTGAGGTTAAAATTTTTCAAAAATAAAAAAATTAAAACTTAAGATTTTAAAAAATGCAAGCAGGAAATTTTCTTTCAAAACACAGCTGTTGTGCTTACAACATTAGCCTCACTCTCAGGTGTAACTAGAAGAGTATTATAAAGATCCAGAAACCAGACACAAACTCTGAACAGCAGTGATTCGAAAACAGCTAAGTTTTATAATATAAACAGTGATTCTTTTATGCCTACAACTGAAAAACAATTTAAAATGTATTAAATTCTGGGGCCGGCCCAGTGGCGCACTGCTATAGTGCGCTGCTTGGGAGGTGCAGCGGCGCTCCCGCCAAGGGTTCGGATCCCACATACAGACCGGTTCCTGCTCGCTGGCTGAGCGAGGCGTGGGAGCGACGCCGAGGGTTGCGATCCCGTTGCCGGTCCCAGTCCGGTACGGGGGCGACACTGAGGGTTGCAATCCGTTGCCGGACACGGAAAAAGACAAAAAGGAAAAAAAAAATGTATTAAATTCTACTTGGGACAAAGGAGAAATGTATTGATATAGGTTTGATCACTGGGGAAGACTTTTATCAAATCAGAGCAACAAGAAAGTTGTATTGGGGGGTTGTATTATTTTATTTGTATGGTTTCTACTACATAATTAGTAACCATGTTAGAAAATATGTGAGATATCTATATCTATATATATCCAAATTGACCAGAGATGGGGACTGGTTGCATAGCTTGGTCACCATTTCATCCTGAATTGTATGTAATCTGTCAGTATTTAACTTGTCATTTAGCCATTCAAAACAAACACAAATTACATGCCCCCACAGAGCATGTTATAGATTCTAACTTGGACCAAAGGTCAACAATTATAAAGGAGGTTTGGGAGGGAATGAATAAGCAGATTTTACACACGCATACACATAAACATCCTCTTTTTTTTTCCTTATGGTATAAGTTTCATTTTGTTTAAATTCTCTCTCATTAATCTAACCCAAAGTAGAAATCTATAACAAATATCTGTTATAATTTCAGCATTGTAAGCGCATCTTGTAAATATTCTCACAAAACAATTTTAAGACTAGAAATATACTTTAAAGAAAGTGTAGCAATGTGTAAGTTTAAATAGTCATAAAGAAAAATATGGTTTTGAATAAAGAGAGTTACTGAAGAATTTTATGTTCTGCAACATGAAAAGTTGTTAACATTTTACTTTTCCAGTATATCATAATATTTTATGTATTATTAAGATATGTTTTTGATATGCATTTTTCTTTTCCTTTTTTGTGCTTTTTCTCTGCAAATATTTACCCAGAGTAGTATAAAATATGATTATCTATTCCCTCTATCATTTCCTGTAAATACAAATACCTTTTAAAAAGAAAAATAAATATATTATCAAGTATCTACTTTTGCAGACCCCAGCAGTTTTATTGAACAGCAAATGTTCATTAGTATGCACTGATATGAAGGCAATCTTACTGACAATTCCCAGAGTGTTCCCTCTTTCATAAACAGATTGTTGATGGCTGATGCATAGTCCATCTGAGTATTGCAATAAAAAGAAAATATCACAAAATGTGCATAGGGCTTCGTAGAAATGAGTGCCAAAAGTTTCAAGAGATAGGAAGAGAATATTTGCATGTGCACACACAACTATATTTGTTACTTTGATTTGACTGATTTGTAAAAAATTGACTCCCGTTGTGTTTTTTTTACTGAATAATGTGCCTTAAAATAGGTTTAATTCAGTTGTCTTAATGAAGCTCTTTGTTTAACCAAAGGAGAAATACTATAATCTATACCAAAGTGATAGTGTGGTTTTGAGAGAATTTAGCTATTTTACCAATGCCAAAGCATCCAGACAAAATGTAAAAATATTCTGTTAATCATGCATATGTTTTACTATTTGATGCCAACCATCCAGATGTTCTAAATATGTGCCTGTTTTGGCATTACACACAATAAGTAGAAAGAACTCATGATAATTCCTGGTAATTAATTCATTTATGTATTCACTCATTCTACAAATATTTATTTTGTACCTATTATATGCAATGTGCTGTTTAGGTGTTGTAAAGGAGGCATCAGAATCTGTGTTCAAGAAGCTTACATTTATATAGAAGGGATAGAATGTAAACACAAGACAGAATGGGGTTTATGCTTTAAGAGGCTAAAATTTGCCATTAGTTAATAAAAGAAGATAACCTTCCAAATTATATGAACAAGGTAGTGTTTAATCTCAAATGTGAAATAGTATGTAATAACTTTATAATCAGTGACTAGGAATACAATAGGAAATTCCATGTGCATTCACGAATGGTTGTAATTGGGGGAATAGTGATGGGCAAAATGGGGGAAGTAGGTTTGATTTACAGTGGAAAGAGCTTTGAATGTGCAAGAATGAATAATTTGTGTTTTATTTGTTAAGTTATGAGATGCCATTTAAGGCCATGTATTATGCTGAAAAGAGTCTTACAAAATCAATGTTTTACATAAGTAATTTTCTCTCCATCTTCAGTTTTTCTATCTGGCAAATAAAAGGGATGCATGATGTGATTCCTAGGGTCCTTTCAAGATCAAAAACTATGAAAACAAGATTTTATTTGCCATCGAGAGAAGTCCATCCAAGGTTGGTAAGCATGAGAAAGACAATCATAATACTCTAGGAAGTTGTGTCTGTTACTGATGTCCACGATGCACTGAATTATGGAGACTGTGAACATAGAGAGACCAGTTAGAGGACTTTTATGACTGTCTTCACAAAGCCTGATCTGGGATGACCACACTGGAAATGGAAAGAGACCTTAAAGATCTGTTTGTTGGTCAGAAAATTGGGCATGAAATCAATGTAATTTTAATTTCATTTCTAATCAGTCACAGGCAGACCATTTAAAATTTTTATAGCAGTGCTTCTAAATAAGCAGAGAAAGACTCATAATTCCTGTACTGCCATATCGGAATGCCCAGGGAGTTTTATTGCCTCTGTGTGTGTCTCTGTGTGTGTGTGTGCATGTGTGTGTGTATGTGTGTACGTGTGCTTAGAAATGCTGTGATGAAAGATACTTTAAGAACAAAGTATCTATTATATCTTTCTGTATTTTTCCGTCATTTACATTCACTAATGGGCATTTTCATGGAAACTCTAATTACTCTCATCCCCACATAAAGCACATATTAGACTGCCTCAGAACACCAATTTCTCAGTATTTATCTAAAGCTATTTTTAAGCAGAGATGAACATAACACAGTCATAATGGTTCAATGAACAAAAGGATATTGTTTATTTTTTATATGAAGATACATTTCACACTCTCCCATTACCAGTGGAAGTCCCTTCTAATATTTCAGAAGCCAAATACTAAAATTAAAAAATAAAAAATAAAATTAAAAAAATGCTCAATATTAACAAGAAAGAAACACAATATAGTATAAAATGCACTGACTTTGGAAACTGACATATTGGAGTCTTAAAACTTTAGGCACTGAATAGCTCTAAGATTGAAACAGAAGCAAAGCTTCCAAACACATTCTACGAAGCAAACATCATCCTGATACCAAAA
>NW_007726145.1:1131401-1152888 GCF_000696425.1 Galeopterus variegatus
AGAGGGGGGAGGGAGGGAGGTCTCGGTGATGGGACACAATAATCAACTACATTGTATATTGACAAAATAAAAATAATAAAAAAAAAAAAAAGAAACCAAGATTTGGGGCTGGCCCGTGGCTCACTCAGGAGAGTGCGGTGCTGATAACACCAAGGCCCCGGGACACCAAGGCCACGGGTTCGGATCCTATATAGGGATGGCCGGTTTGCTCACTGGCTGAGCGTGGTGCTGACAACACCAAGTCAAGGGTTAAGATCCCCTTACCGGTCATCTTTAAAAAAAAAAAAAAAGGAAAGAAACCAAGATTTGGGCCCTGGGGGTGCTTACTGCTACCACGACTGAAAAATATGTATGTATCTGTACATATGCATGTATATGTGTCTATTTCTGTATGTTTCTTTCTATATTAAAGCTGTGATTTTGCACTGAAAAAAAAAATAAAATAGGGGGCCGGCCCGGTGTTGCACTGCTATAGTGCGCCACTTGGGAAGCGCGGCGGCGCTCCCGCTGAGGGTTCGAATCCCACATACAGACCTGTTCCCGCTCACTGGCTGAGCGAGGCACGGGAGCAGCACCGAGGGTTGCGATCCCGTTGCCGGTCCCGGTCCGGTACGGGGGTGACACTGAGGGTTGCGATCCATTGCCGGACACGGAAAAAAAAAGACAAAAAAATAAATAAAAAATAAAATAAAATAAAATAAAATTCTATTTACTTGTTTTTAAAAATTAAAACAGTGATATCCTAAAAATGTTATGCATTTCAAGTGAGACAATGAATAAAAGGTCTAGTTCAACAGCTGACACATAGCATATATAGTAGTTATTAAAAACACTCATAAATTAATTGTAGCTTTCAGATGGTCTTTGCAGGTGGATATGAGTGGAATGAAAGAAAAAGCATATTAATCAAGCTATATAGTAGCAATGAGGGGACAAAGGGCAATTGCTTTTCTTGTGTCATTTCCAGAAACAGGAAGAATAGTTGCAAATAGTAGTCACAACAGCACCAGGTGCTACTCTTGATGACTGGAAATGCATTTAATGGTTAATTTACTTATGCTTATAGATAAATGTGCTTTATGTCAAGTTTTTGCTTACTATTTATAATCAGGTACTTTCTCTGAATATGGGACATATTAAATGTACATGGTCTTAACACTGTTGCAAATACTGGAAATTATTAATAATATACTATAAATTAATAAACACGTTCTCCTTATATATATTTGTCAAACCAAATATAAGAGAGGTGAACAGCTGAAAAAAATTTCTTCTGGCATTGAATAAAGGGATTTGAACGAAATAAAAAATAAAACATTGAGAAAAAGCCAGTTGTATTATTAGTTTGTAGTCAGTACTTATTTGAGTGCTTGGTTATTTGAAGTTAATTTACAGTCACCAAAGAACTCAACATAATAGGAGATACATGTTAACAAATTGGAAGGATTTATTGCTTTAAAAGACCTTTCAATATGATAAAATAAAAATGTATATTGTTTTCTAAATATAAAACTCATTTACTTACCTGCACTTCCTTCTAGTGATAACCATGAATTGTTTCTCCCGGTGAACATAGAACTCGAAATTTTTCACCTTTGGGCTTCTAAAGTTTCGGAGTGCCTCCACACTGTCAGAAGACATGATGCCATGGAAAACTCCAGTTACATCAGTGGTTAATAATGTGTTACTCTGCAGACTGTCTCTGTAAATTTTATGATAAATTGCAGTTAAAATTTTTCATTGCATTTTAATGGTTGATTTACTGATGTTTATAAAACCAAAGGTCAATTCAATAGTTGAAAATAGTTGTAATAGCATTGAGAGTAAATGAGCACTTACTTGTATAAAAGAGAAAGAATACAAAAAATCTCGCTGATAAGGTCATAAAGTTGCACAGCTATATATGTCTAATTGCCCTATTTTCTTCCAAAGGCCATAAACGTTGTCACATTGTGTAAATGCCAGCGTTGCAGACTCACATATAGAAATATTTCTAATACATACTATCAAAGATGGAAGTTCAAAGGAAGATGGAAATGGAAGTGAATGAATCCTTCTAAACAAATTATCTGCTGAAAAGGGCTTCAGGAAAGTGTGAAATAAACGCTGACAAAGAATAAAAAGAAATATTTTGCAAGTGAAAATATTTAAAAATTATTCAAGCATCTACAGCTATCTGGTTTTAGATATATCTAAGTTGTGACAAGATTCACATCTCATTTCGTTCATAAGACAGGAAGGAAGAGAAGGAAGAAATTATTTGCAAGATATCTGAAAGTCTGTGCTTGTGTTTAGCATTTATTATTTATTTTCAAGTTTCAGTTTTGATGCTCAAATATTTTGTTTTAGAGGAAGAATGAACAAGAAGCTTTTTATAGTGTCAGTACATGTCTCTAGTAGTTCCCAGAATGTATTGAAGTTACTTATTTCCATCATATGTAAAAGGTAATTTACTGATGTTTATAAAACACTTCACTTATAATTACTTGATAATTGTAATTATATATTTTGTTTCCAATTTCAGTGTCAGATTAAGAAAAATTATCCAAAACACGGAAATAAAATGGAAAGGGCAGAGGTAGCACGTCCTGTCAAATATTTAACAAGAAAACTCAAAGATTATATAATGCACCTGTGTTTTACTTTGCAGATTACTATTTGATTAGAGCCCAGACTCTGTGAAGTTACTTGTCAATTTACAAGTTTCTGTTGGGTAGGAAAGATAATACCAAAAGTCATGCTTATTGCCCTGTAGACATTTACCGATCTTGTTTCTAACTGAGCAAACATTTCAGAATCCCTTTTCTGGTGAATTATATAACTCCTCTTTCTCAGTATACTTTTTGAACCAGCTTTATTATCTTAAAGATTTCCATATTAACTAAACAATTAATTAATTAATGTGTTTATTCTATATTTTCAGGACAGTTATGTTTTTTTTTTATTTTCTGAAGATTATACATAATAGACTATTGTAATTGCATGCAATATATAGAAAAGTAGTAATGACCATCAAATAAAAATAAACTTTAGATATTTCTAAAAGAAACATAGCTTATTTTTCTTCTAAATGAAGGTGTAAATATTGGAGAAATAATAGCTAATATATTTATTTCTGTGATAAGAAAGTTTAATTCATCTGTATATGTTATGTATGTATTTTTTTGCTTTTTAAAATATTAACCTCTTAGTTCAAATACAGTAGTAAATGTGAAGATAAAGCTACAAGAATACAAAATTATATCAAGTTTCCACCCTCCAAAAGTTCTTCCTCATTTTAAATATCAATTCAAAGGAAAATCAAAATTTATTAATGTACCTTTTTAAAAATGTAATACTATATGAGGAGCCAGGGGCTCTTAGTCCTGTTCGTGATGCCAATTGTCTAGCTACTCAACTATGCCAGTTGTTGCGCTCTTTTACCTGCCGGTAATCCCATACCGACTAGGCCGATTGTAAAGCTAGGACTGGGTCTGGAGCTCCCAGACCCCTTACATGCAGGTCTATGAGCTAGGTAACTGGCCAAAAGGTCCTTGGAGCCATAGGCTGGAAAGCATGGCTGTGCCAGGCAGATGCCTGAGGCAGACGCCTGCCTGCCTGCTTCACTAAAACTCTCTCTCTCTTTCTTTCTCTCTGAAGAACACAAGAATAGCAACAAAACTAACAAGATACACTGGTGCATGTGCACACCAACTCCACATACACACACACACACACACACACAATTTGCTTACATAGAATGCTGAACCACACCCAACTGGACCCAAGGCGAGGGCCCTAGTCAAACTATTCCATTTTCCCAACACTATATCAGAAAAGATGTTGCCTCCTTGAAAACAATTGTCTCAGTTTATATTAGGAGAAGAAACAATTGGTTTAAATAGAAAACTGTATGATTATGATTGTTAAATTCCCAGAATATCTTAAACAGGAGAATATCAACAAGAAAGCTGATATTATACAATGATCAATTGTTCTCTTGGGTTAACATTTTTTTAATCCATTAAAAGACCTATAATTAAATAATTAAAGCTCTATAATTATGTGCCAGGCATAGAGCTTTCCTTCCCTAATATGAGTTTCTTTCACCCCTCCCCTGTTATTTTAATTTAATTTTAAAGTTTTTATACAGTAAATTTAATTCTTGATCTACTGTCTTAGAAATTTTAATGCATGGGCTGGCCCGGTGGCGCACTCCTACAGTGCGCCGCTTGGGAAGCGCGGCGGTGCTCCCGCCGAGGGTTCAGATCCCACATACAGACCGGCCGCTCACTGGCTGAGCGAGGTGCGGGGGCAACACCGAGGGTTGCGATTCCGTTGCCGGTCCCGGTCCAGTACGGATGCGACACTGAGGGTTGCGATCCGTTGCCGGTCATGAAAAAAGACAAAAAGGAAAAAAAAAAAAAAGAAATTTTAATGCATGTATAGATTCATATAACCACTACCACCATAATCAGGATACAGAAAAGTGCTGTCACTTCCAAAAATGCCCAGTTCTACCCGTTATTATCATACCCTCCACCCATCCCTAATCCAGGCAATCACTGATTTATTTTCAATTATCATAGTTTTATCTTTTCAAAGTCATGTAAGTGAAATCATACAGTATATAAACTTTTGCAACTGACTTTTTTCTCTCAGCGTAATGACTGAGATTCATCCAAGTTGTGTATATCATTTAGTTTTTTTCCCTTTTATTGCTGAGTAGTATTTTATTGTTGGTTGTACCATTGTTAGTTTTATCTGTTTACCTGTTGAAGGACATCCAGATTTATTACATTATAAATAAAGCTCTACAATCATTTTTGCACATTGTTTCGTGTTTGTAAGTTTCCACATAAGTGTAAATACACAAGAGTAGGATTGCTGAGTAATATGCTAAGTGTATGTTTAACTTTATAAGGAACTGCCAAATCATTTGTCCAAAGTAGCTATGTAATTTTGATTTCCCACCAGTAATGTATGAGAGCTCCACTTGCTTTTCATCTTTGGCAGGACTTGGCATTGTCAATATTTTTTATTTAAGTCATTTTAATAATTAATGAAGTTGAGCATCTTTTCATATACCTATTTGCCATCCATATATCATCTTTGACAAAGTGTCATTTGAAATAATGCTCATTTTAAAGATTTTGGGTTATTTCCTTATAGTTGAAGTTTGTGAGTTCTTTATATTTTCTGAATACAAGTCTTTTGTCAGACATGTGATTGCCAAAAATATTCCTGCCAATCATTATCATGTTTCTTTCTTTTTTTCCCATTCTTTGACCAGTGTCTTTGGCAGAGCAAAAGTTTTTCAGTTTTCAGTTTTAATGAAGTCTAATTTTACTTTTATGGAACATGTTTTATTGTCGCGTCTAAAACCTCTTTGCCTTACCCTAGGTCACAGAGTTTTTCTTTCCTATTTTTTTTCCTAAAAGTATAATAATTTTATATCTTTGTCAAAAATCATATGATTATATTTATAAGTTCTCTATTTTTGTTTTATCAATCTATGTGCTTATCACTTTGCCCAAACCACATATCCTTTAGTAATGTAACTTTATAGTGAGACTTAAAATTGGGCAATGTGATACTTCCAACTTCATTCGTCCTTTTCAAAAGTGTTTTATATATATCCTAGTTCCTTTACTTTTCCATACGCATTTTAAAATCAGCTTCTTTTTATCTCCTAGTAATTCTTCCGGGATTTTGATTGGATTTGCATTGTGTCTATAGATCAATTTGGAGAGACTTGATATCTTTATTGAGGCTTCAGATCTATGAGCATAGTGTGTTTTTCCATTTATTTTTTACTTGGATTTCCTTCATCACCATTTTGTGGTTTTCAGCAGAGAGATCTGCTGTGATCTAAATGTGTCCCCCAAAATTCATGTGTTGTCAAGTTAATCCTCAATGCAAAAATGTTAGGAGGCAGGGCATTTGTGGAGATGTTTAGATCATGAGGGCTTTGCTTTAATAAATCAACTAATTCTCTTATAAAAGGGTTTGACAAGGTAGTTTGGTCCCTTTTTGCCCTTCTGCCTCTGCCATGTGAGTGCACACCTTTTCTCCCCTCCAGAGGATGCAGCATTCAAAGTGCCATCTTGAAAGCAAAGACCAGACCCTCACCAGATAAAAAAATCTGTCAGCACCTTGATCTTGAACTTTTCAACCTTCAAAACTATAAGAAATGCATTTCTGTATTTTACAAATTACCCAGTCTGCCGTATTTTTTTATACCACCACAAAATGGCCTAAGATAGAAGTTGGTACCAATGAATGGGGCTGTTGCTATAACAAATATGTAAAAATGCTGGAGCAACTTTGGAACTGGGTAATGGTTAGAGGCTGTAACATTTTTGAAGTGAATGCTGGAAAAAGCCTGCATCACCATGAATGGAGCATTAAAAGTGATTCTGGTGAGGATTCAGAAAAAGAGGAAAGCTTGAATCTCCTTAGAGATTATTTAAGTAATTGTGAACAGAATATTGGTAGAAATATGGACAGCAAAGGCCATTCTGATAAGATATTAGATAGAATTGCAGAATATCCAATTGGATGCTTAGGGAAGGACATCCTTGTTACAAAATGACAAAGAATATGGCTGAATTATGTCTGTGTCCTAGGACTTTGTGGAAGGCAGAACTTAAGAGTGATGACATAGGATATTTGTCACAGGAAATCTCTAAGCAGCAAAGTGTTCAGGATGCTGCATGGCTTGTCTTAACTGCTTATAGTAAAATGCAAGAAAAAAGAGACAATTAAAAGATGGAATTTATAATTAAAAAGATAGCAGAATATAAAGATTTGGAAAATTCTCAACCTTGTTATGTAAAGAATAAAAAAGCATGTTTAGAAGAAAAAAAAAAAGAAGGGTGTGGCCCAGGGACCCTTTGATAAGGAGATTATATGGATAAAAGGGAGCCAGGTACTATTTAAGACAATAGGGGAATAACCCCAAAGGCATTTCAAAGATCTTTGAGGCTGTCAATCTCATCACAGGCTCAGAGTGCTAGGGCCTTGAGGACAAAATTGTTTAAAGGGAGGGGCTGAAGGATCTCATGGGAACTCAGGGATCTCTGCTCCGGGCTACCTCAGGTCTCTGCTCCCTGCATTCTGGCACAGTGCTCCTTAACTGCCCCAGTTGTGGCTCAGTTGGGCCCAGGTGCAGCTCAGACCATTGGTCCTGAGGTCACAAGCAGTATGCCTTGGCAGTATCCATGTACTGTTAATTCTGCAGTTGCACAGAGTACATAAGTTGTAGAGGCATGGCTACCTCCACCTAGATTTCAAAGGATAACTCAGAGAGCCTCAGGGCTCAAACTGAGACTTGCCACAGAGGTGGAGCCACCACAGAAAGTCCCCATAAGGAAATTATCAGCAGAAACATGGGATTGGGGGCACCACAGAGATTCCCTTTCCAGAGTGTCTGGAAGGCAGGAAA
This sequence comes from Galeopterus variegatus, assembly GCF_000696425.1. Lineage (NCBI taxonomy): Eukaryota > Metazoa > Chordata > Mammalia > Dermoptera > Cynocephalidae > Galeopterus > Galeopterus variegatus. Next base: position 1,138,828 of record NW_007726145.1, read on the forward strand.
TGGAGTCAAAGATCATTCTTAAGCCTTAAGATCTAACCTGTTGGTTTTTAGACTTATTTGGGAACTGCTATTCTTTTCTTCTTGCCTTTTTCTCCCATTTGGAATAGGAACACCTGCCCTGTGCCTGCCCCACCATTGTATTTTAGAAATACATAACTCATTTTATTTTACAGGCTTACAGCTGAAAAGCAATTTGTTTCACGTCATATAACTGATTTATATGATATTAAGATAAGACACTGAACTTTAGACTTTTGAGTTGATTCTGGAATGAATTAAAATTTGGGCAGCTATTGGGACTGAATAAATGTATTTTGCATGTGAGAAAGACATAAATTTAGGGGGCCAGGGATGGAAGGCTATGGTATGAATGTATCTCCCAAACTTCATGTGTTGGAAACTTAATCTCCAAAGCAACAGTGTTTAGAGGTGGACCCTTGGAGAGATGTTTAAGTCATGAGGGCTCTGCCCTCATGAATATATTAATTCCCTTACAAAAGAGCTTAATGAAGGAGTTTGATCTCTTTTTGATCTTCTACCTTCTGCCATGTGAGAACACAGATTTTTCCCCTCCAGAGAACACAACATTTAAGGCATCATCTTGGAAGCAGAGATCAGATCCTTACCAGACAATGAACCTGCTGGTGACTTGATCTTGAACTTCCCAGCCTTCAGAACTGTGCAAAAAAAAAATTTCTGTTCTTTATAAACTACCCAGTATGTAGTATTTTATTATAGTAGGAAAAAAACAGACTAAGACAAGATCCTGAACATGTTTTGTTAGATTTGTACCTAAATATATCCTCTTTTCTGAAATATTTATTGATGCAGCTAAAATTCATTGTAAATGGATTATTTCAAATTCCAATTTTTAATTGTAGATTGTTAGTATAAAGATATAAAATTGATTTCCATGTTTCAATTTCATTGATTTCTGTTCTTATATTTAACATTTTCTTTTTGCTTACTTTGGGTTTATTTTCCTCTTGTTTTTCTACTTTCTTAAATAAGAAGCTAGATTTTTAATTTCAGACATTTCTTGTTTTTATTATATAATCATTTAGTGCTATAAATGTATCCCTAGGCACTGCTTTAGCTGTCCCACAAATCTTGACATTTTGTGTTTTAATTTCCAATCAGTTTAAAATATTTTCTAATTTCCCTCATACATTCCTTATTCACAAATGGGTTAACAAGAAATATGTTGTTTAATTTCCATGTGTTTTGTGATTTTTTTTTTGTTGTTATTAATATCATATTCAGTTTCATTTTTGTCAGAGGACATAGTTTGTATTACTTTAATTCTTTTAAATGTGTTAAAGTTTAGTTTTTAAACACATGGTTATTGTTCCATTTGTACTTAAAAAGAATGTGTATTTCACTTTTATTAATTTTTATTTTTTTGGCAGAGGTCTTTATAATAGTCAGTTGGATCCTGTTGGTTGATGGCATTATTTAGCTTTTCTGTATTCTTTTTTTTTTTTTTTTCCTTTTTGTCTTTTCTCGTGACTGGTAATGGGATCGCAACCCTCGGTGTCGCGCCCGCACTGCGTTCAACCAGTGAGCTGACCGGTCTCTATATGGGATCCGAACCCTCGGTGGGAGTGCCACCGCGCTCCCAAGCGCCACACTCTACCGAGTGCACCACCGGGCCGGCCCAGCTTTTCTGTATTCTTGCTAACTTTCTGCTTCTTAGTTCTACCATTGAAAGGGGAAGAGTGCTGAAGTCTCCAGCCATAAATTTATATTTGGCTATTTCTCCTTTTAGTTATGACAGTTTTTCCTTCATGTATTTTGAAACTGTTGTTTGGTGCATACAAGTTTAGAATTGCTATGTCTTCTTGATGGACCAATCCTTTTTATCATTATGTAATACCCCTCTTTATCATATCTCTGGTAATTTTATTTGTTCTTAAGATTATATTGTCTAAAACTTACATACTCACCTCACATTTGTTATGAATGTGGTTTATATGATATATCTTTTCCCATCCTTTTACTTTTATCCAACCTGTATTGTTACATTTAAAACAGATGGATGACCAGGGTTCTCATTTGAATAGCAGTTTACCTATGTTAACAAAGGATAGGGCAACAGGAAAAACTGACACAATGATTGATGAATATGGAAGCAGCATAAGCAATACAAAAACTGTACATACAACTAATTTCACCTACAAATAGCTAGTTTTGTCTACAATTAGGGCTGTATCTTTCAAATTAGATGTAGTTAACCAATCATAGCTGCAATTAGTCATGCACATCATTTTTGCACCCTCAGATAACTCTGGGTGCATAAAATTTTCCCCAGAGATATTCAAATATGATAAATGTTTCATAATTGGTGAGAACTCCTTCCTTATTCTTCTGGCATATATATATATTATAGTCATGATCTGATACGACAGGCACTAAAATGTAAGAAAAAAAGGAATTTTGAAATTGTTTCACCTGTTTTATTAAAATAGAATTATAGCTTGCAAAAAAAAGTGAATTGTTTTCTTTATGCAAAATTGTTGATACTTCCTTAATCTTGACCTTTATTTTTATTTTTATTTTTTGCACAAATATTCACCTTGGAACTATAATTGACAAGTGTTTTATGTTTAAATGTTCTCAGGTGTTTAATGTTCAACAATGTGTGTATGCATAGATATATATATTTTTTTCTGTATCTTAACTTCCTTCTACTTTTTATAGATCTTCCAATTTTCCTTTCTAACAGATATATTTTTAAAAACCATTTGTGTACTGCTTATACAAGCCTATATTCTACGTAATCATATTGGCCTGTGTTTGCCCTCTTCCATCTTTAGATTTAATTAAGTTGTGTTTTATCGAAATTTTTATGTTATTTAAATATTTCAAATTTCTTTGAATAAGATTACAAAAATCATTATGCAATTTATTCAGAAGTTCTGAGGACAGCCCATTATTTCCTCAAAGTCACCTTCCCCCAAATCACAAGATGCTATGTTGCTTCTTTTATGCACATACAGCACTTCATAGTAGATGATGCAAATTTCAATGTTTTAATTACAACTGCTTTACTCTCCCCCCCAGAAAACCTGGGATAGTTTACATCTTACATAATTTAAGAGAGGGAAACTCTGTTGTGTTTGTAAAATGTGCTTTTATATCACTGATATCACAGCCAATATCTGAGTGATTAAAACCTCTGAGATTTAATTTCTTACCTATTTCAAGCTTCTGATCAGTAAAAGTACTTCCTGATCAAGTACTTCTCTTATCAGTAAAAGTGCTTTCCCTCGCTGCCTTGCAGCTCTGCAGTAACCTGGATAATATTGTTGCCAATATCTTCTATGCTTTTATGTGTCAGCTAAAATATTTGTATTATTTTTACTCTGCAAATTCAGTATTCTCTTTTGCTACTTCATCACCCTACTTTGTCTATTGTTACACCATTTCTCTAGCAGATTTTTTTCTTGAGTTTTATATTTTCTGATTTTTTTATATAATTGAATGTTTGTAATATCTGGTGAAAATCATGCAGTGTTGAGTTGGGGTCTTAAGAGCTACATGGCTTAGAGGATTAATTATCATTTTTCTTATTAGCTGTTTTAGTTCGTAACTTTGCTATGTCCCCAATGGAATGTAAAGTTCTAGAGGATAAGAACTGTGACTTTTCTATGTAAGTCATGCAGATTAACTCTTTTATGCATCATATATCTGCAAGAAAATAAATAAAAATAGACATAGCCTGAGGTAAATCTTATTCGGTTGTAAAGAATCGATGGAAATGGTAGCAGTAATAACTGCCATAGTATTCCTCTTCAGACAACTTATGCTCTCTAACAAGAGAATAACATAGCTATGACAGTGGAAAGTCGTGGAAAAATCAGCCAAAGGCTGGTAACTTTTCTTTTTAAGTTAGATTAATATTTAGAATCACTTTTGTGACTATTCTCTCATATTTTGAAAGTTTAACAAATATTTCCACTTTGAAGTTTTATGTATTCTAACTTTAATATGAGTCCTGCCTACCAGGCAATTTTCCATAATGGTAAGAAATCTATCTGCCCACATTCTGACAAATACTCTGAGGTTTGCACATATTTTCTCTGAAATTATCCTATTTGCTTAAAAATTTCTCAAAATATTCCACTTAAGGACTGTCTAATCCCTGACTCATCTGTAAAATCTAACTGATGGATGAATCATATTGCAACTGGTTTATTTTGAAAATAACAAATCAAAGCTAAACAACATCAATACATCTTTTCCACATTTATAAACAGTGCTTGAAATTCTAGATTTTCATCTCTCTATTTTAGCATTGACAACTCCAAGACCAAGTATATTCCTAAGAATGAACTTCTCTTAAACCTAAAAAAAATTCTGCAGGTTATGGTTGCTGGGTCCCCAGCAAATCCTGGGAGGTAGGACAGCTCATGAGCATGGGACACAGAGAGGATGGGGAATGCTACATCCTTAGTTTAAGACTAGGTGATCTCTCCTGCCTCTTCCAGGTACACAGCTAGAGAACATGTATGTATACTGAGTAATACTAGAGAAGGGTAAAAGGAGGATTGTTTGTCCCCATGCAAAGTAGAATGCTTTATGATGACCTTCCTGGCGTGAAGAGCAGAAAAAAGGTCCATGATTTTTTTCTGTCCTGAGCTTCAATTTCCTTAATGTTTTTAGGCCCTGTTAACATCACGCTTCTTTGCTCACTCACTCATATCTTTTGCTTTTTGAACTAACATGCTTTTTTTGTCTATAATAAAACATGTACAGTCACTGATCTTGAAATGTTGTTTTTGACAAAGAAATTCACTGCAACAGGCTACTGAAATGTACGGGGGCTATTGAGAATTGTAAGCACTGAGGAAGCAGGGGAGTTATTTGGGCTGATACAAGCATGTGCTGTAGAAATGGAAATAGCAGGTTGAAATTGAACACGGGAAAATTTAGTCTGAATGTCAGGAAAAGTTGTCAACTTAGAGATTTAATTAGGTAGTAGAATAGTTTCCCAGAAGAAATGGCAGAAATTTATTGCTGGAGCTATTTAAAATTGGCCTGGACAAAGCATTAGGGAATATACAGAAGGGGGCAATCCTTCACAGATTCTCTAGGATTGATGTAGATAGCAACTGGTCTTTTGCATTTCTAATGTTCAAGATCATTATTCTAGCATTTCACTTCACAATGCTAACTAAATGTAATGTCTTTACTACTGTAACTCTGAAAATCAGAATTTTACATGATACCCATAGGGATATCCGCAGTTACTTTTTGAAAAAAGTGATTTGAGCTGAGTGTTCCCATTTACTTTTATTAATCACATGGTTGTTCTTTCTTTATTTCCTCCTTCCTTTTATGATTGGGCAGGGAAAATATCCTTCCAGAAGTCTTCCAATTAGTGACCCTTTTTTCCTATCTCTCATTGCTATGCAAAGGCCAAAAACACTCATTTATTTGTTTATTATTTTACTTTCCCTTTTGGGTTAAATAATCAGTTCTTTCAATAGCTCATCTATTTTTCATTTTTCATCTCAAGAAGTGTCCAGAAAGGGATTTTTTTTTCTTTGAGTATCTTTTTATTTATTTATTTTCTGTATTTTTTTTGACTTCTTGATATACATTATAGTTGATTTTCATGACCCTTTACCCATTCCTCTTCCCCTCTTCCTCTCTCCTCTTCCCCCACTACATCATATCTGTTCATTTGTCTCAACAAGTTCAAGGAATTGTTGTAATTGTTGTGTCATCTCCCCCCCCCCACCCTTTATATGTTTGTGTGTTTATTTATTTATTTATTTTAGCTCCTCCAAATAAGTGATAACATGTGGTATTTCTCTTTCTGTGCCTGACTTGTTTCACTTAATATAACTTTCTCTAAGTCCATCCATGTTGCTGTGAATGGTAGTATTTCATTCTTTTTTATAGCAGAGGAGTATTCCATTGTGTAGATAAATACAGTTTCCTTATCCATTCATCTGATGATGGACATTTGGGCTGGTTCCAGCTCTTGGCTATTGTAAATAGTGCTGCAATGAACATTGGAGTACAGGTATCCCTTCAGCATGATGATTTCCGTTCCTCTGGGTACATTCCCAGCAGTGGAATAGCTAGGTCATATGGTAGATCTATCTGTAATTGTTTGCAAAACCTCCATACCATTTTCCATAAAGGCTACACCATTTTCCAGTCCCACCGACAGTGTATGAAAGTCCCTTTTTCTCCACAACCTCCCCAGCACTTATCATTCTCAATCTTTTGGATATTAGCCATCCTGACTGGAGTGATATAGTATCTCAAAGTGGTCTTGATTTGCATTTCCCAGATGCTGAGTGAGGTTGAGCATTTTTTCATGGGTCTGTTGTCCATTCGTACATCTCCCTTTGAGAAATGCCTATTCAGCTCCTTTGCCCATTTTTTAATTGGGTTATTGGGTTTTTTGGTGTAGAGCTGTCTGAGTTCCCTGTATATTCTGGATATTAATCCTTTGTCAGATGTATATTTTGCAAATATTTTCTCCCACTCGGTGGTCTTTTCACTCTATTGATTGTTTTGCTGTGCAAAAGCTTTTTAGTTTGATATAATCTCATTTGTTTATTTTTCCTTTAGTTGCCTGTGGTTTGGGGGTCCTATTCATGAAGTCTGTACCCACTCCTACATCCTGGAGTGTTTCCCCTATGATTTCTTTAAGGAGTTTTATTGTTTCAGGATGTATATTTAATTCTTTAATCCATTTAAAGTTGATTTTCGTATGTGGTGAGCAGTACAGGTCTAGTTTCATTCTCCTACATATGAATATCCAGTTTTCCCAGCGCCATTTGTTGAAGAGGCAGTCTCTTCTTCAGTGTGTAGACTTGCTGCCTTTCAACTATATGCCAAAAATTTTGAAAATCTGGAGGAAATGGATATATTTCTGGACCCATAAAAACTACCAAAACTGAGGCAAGAAGGTATTGAAAATCTGAATGGACCAATAACAATAAAAGAGATTGAAGCTGTTATCAGAAGGCTCCCAACAAAGAAAAGCCCAGGACTGGATGGGATCACTGCAGAGTTCTACCAAACCTTCGAAGAGGAACTGATACAAATTCTCTACAAACTGCTGCAAAAGACTGAAACACAGTCCATTCTCCCAAACTCATTCTATGCAAACATCACTCTGATACCAAAACCAGGTAAAGATACAACTATAAAAGGAAACTACAGGCCGATATTGTTGATGAATATAGATGCAAAAATCTTCACTAAAATACTAGGTAACAGAATACAGCAACACATATGCAAAATTAATCACCATGATCAAATGGGATTCATCCCAGTGATGCAAGGTTGGTTCAACATATGCAAATCAGTAAATGTGATACACAGTATTAATAAAATCAAACACAAGGACCATATGGTCTTCTCTATAGATGCTGAAAAAGCATTTGATAAAATTCAACATTCATTCATGACAAAGACCCTCTATAAATTAGGTATAGATGGAAAGTATCTCAAAATAATTAAAGCCATATGTGGTAAACCCACTGCCAATATCATCCTGAATGAGGAAAAGCTGAAAGCTTTTCCTTTAAGAACAGGAACTAGGCAAGGATGCCCACTCTCACCACTCCTACTCAACATGGTGCTGGAAGTACTAGTCAGAGCAATCAGAGAAAAGAAGGAAATAAATGGCATCCAGATTGCAAAACATGGATTCAAACTGTCCCTGTTTGCAGATGACATGATCCTATATATTGAACAGTCTAAAGCCTCTACAAAAACTCCTAGAGTACCTAAATGATTTCAGCAAAGTTGCAGGATACAAAATCAACACACAAAAATCAGTAGCATTTCTATACTCTTTGGGTCTCTTACAAAGCCCTCTAGATATGCCTATAATCAGTACATTTAGGACTCTTGTTTAGCAACTTTATTTTTTCATTCAATCTCTGGATAAGAGGAGAAGTAGAATCTGAAACCAGATGACATGCTACTACTAATAATTATCTCTTTAATAATCCTTTATGCCCAAATCAATAATTTTGGATTTTATGAAGTATGTGAGTATTTTTCTCTTGGAGAAAAAAAAAATGTATATATATATACACACATATGTACACAATATTCCTTGGCCATAGTCAGCAGGCTTGGAATGTATTTTATTCAGTGACAAAGATTTCTTCCTTTTAGTAAAGGTTTTAGACATGCACTCAAAGCACCTAGCTAGCATACAGCAAGGTAGATCTTACAGGAATACAATATTCTAGTCAGTTTTTGGCTCCTCCCCTTGGGCTTTTTGAGCCACTTTGAAATTTAGAGTGCCTCCATACCTGCTCCTTCATTTTCTTCCTAATAATAATGGCTAACAAAACAAAACAAAACCTAATCTTTGCCAGACAATGTGCTAGGCTCTTTTCATTGGTTCTCACATTAAATAATTACAACAACTTTGTGAGGTACTTTATTTTTTATTTATTTTTTATTTTTATTTTTCCTTTTTGTCTTTTTTCGTGACCGGCAACAGATCGCAACCCTCAGTGTCGCGCCCGCACCTTGCTCAGCCAGCGAGCAGCCGGTCTGTATGTGGGATCCGAACCCTCGGCGGGAGCACCACCGCACTCCCAAGCAGCACACTGTAGCAGTGCGCCACCGGGCCGGCCCTGTGAGGTACTTTATTAATCTCATTTTCAAGAAGGTAACTTGTCCAAGACCACAGAGCTAGTAATTGGTAGAATTAACCCTGAAATGCAGATAGCCTGACACTGGTGTACTTGCTCTCAAAACCTCTATAATGAAATGCTTATAGCCAATGACTGAAGTGCCTCTGAATGAAGAATAAGGATTCCTGTAGAATGCTCTGAAATTTGATTTTTTGAGAACCTTAGGAATAACTGCAAATGAATTATCTTCAGTGTGGTAATGTATGCTCCGGTGATATGTGCAGAGGAAAAAAAAGGCAAAACAAGTTCTTTGAATATTTGATAATCAAATTCCATGAGTCTCCCCCTCCCCCCCCCTCTCTGGTTTGTTTTCTGATGTCTACAAGAGGTTCGGGTGAACTGCAAGTTGAAAAGTTCAGTTGTTCACCAGATGCTGGTACCCAGTGGTTGATGGTTTGTAGGTGTTTAAGAGTTTCTCATAGCTTTTAAATACTAATGAAGATAACTGCACTCTTACTCAAAATTTTCAGAACTTTTTATAATTCTGAAAAATATAATTAGGTCACGACCAAGCCATTTTTTTTAAACTGGAATACCTTGATTCCCTTAAGCTACAATTATTATACATACCCTTGAACTATTTGGGGACAATGATTAGATACTAAGTTCAGCTTATGTGTCTTTCCTGTGGAACAGTATATTAGAAATGTACACAGCTTGACAATATAATGAGGACTATACAGAAAGAATTATCTTTGCTATTCTGCTCATTATCCTCATTGTTTCAATTATTTATGGTATTCTAATATGATCATATTTTTATTATTTTTAAGAATGCATCACATTGCTTAGATTATAATCAATTCCATAATTTAAATTCATAATACATGTCTTATAATTTGTTTAACTAATATATGAAGATTATAGAATATCTAAACATGGGAAACCAGATATGCTTTATACTCAAATATGATATTATTATTTCTTTTTTTAAAAATATTTTATTTTATTTTGTCAGTATACAATGTGGTTGATAATTGTGGCCCATTACCAAAACCTACCTTCCATCTACCTCTCCCCGCTCCCTCCCAACAATGTCCTTTCTGTTCGCTTGTCATATCAACTTCAAGGAATTGTAATTGTTATGTCTTCTTCCCCCCACCCATTTTTTTGTTTATTTATTTATTTTTAGCTACCACAAATAAGTTAGAACATGTGATATTTCTCTTTCTGTGCCTGACTTGTTTCACCTAATATAATTCTCTCTAGGTCCATCCATGTCATTGCAAATGGCAGTATTTCATTCTCTTTTATGGCTGAGTAGGATTCCATTGTGTAGATGTACCACCTTTTCCATATCCACTCATCCGATGATGGACATTTGGGCTGGTTCCAACTCTTGGCTATTGTAAAGAGTGCTGTGATGAACATTGGGGAACAGGCACACCTTCGACTTGATGATTTCCATTCGTCTGGGTATATTCCCAGCACTGGGATAGCTGGGTCATATGGTAGATCTATCTGCAATTGTTTGAGGAACCACCATACTCTTCCATAGAGGCTGCACCATTTTGCAGTCCCATCAAACATGGATGAGAGTTCTTTTTCCTCCACAACCTCGCCAGCATTTATCGTTCAGAGTCTATTGGATATTAGCCATCCTAACTGGGGTGAGATGGTATCTCAGTGTGGTTTTGATTTGCATTTCCTGAATTCTGAGTGATGTTGAACATTTTTCAATATGTCTGTTGGCCATTTGTATATCTTCCTTAGAGAAATGCCTGTTTACCTCTTTTGCCCATTTTTTAACTGGGTTGCTTGTTTTTTTCCTGTAAAGTTGTTTGAGTTCCTTGTATATTCTGGATATTAATCCTTTGTCAGATGTATATTTTGCAAATATTTTCTCCCATTCTGTTGGTTGTCTTTTAACTCTGTTAATTGCTTCTTTTGCTGTGCAGAAGCTTTTTAGTTTGATATAATACCATTTGTTTATTTTTCCTTTAGTTGCCCGTGCTTTCGGGGTCATATTCATGAAGTCTGTGTCCTGTCCTACTTCCTGAAGTGTTTCTCCTATGTTTTCTTTAAGAAGTTTAATTGTTTCAGTGTGTTAATTAAATTCTTTAATCCATTTTGAGTTCACTTTAGTGCACAGTGAGAGGTATATGTCTTGTTTCATTCCCCTGCATATTGATATCCAGTTATCCCAGCACCATTTGGTGAAGAGGCAGTCTCTTCCCCAGTGTATAGGCTTGGTGCCTTTGTCTAAGATCAGATGGCTATAGGTGTGTGGGTTGATTTCTGGATTCTCAATTCTATTCCATTGATCAGTGTGTCTGTTTTTATTCCTGTACCATACTGTTTTAGTTATTATAGCTTTGCAGTATAGTTTAAAGTGAGGTAGTGTTATGCCACCAGCTTTATTTTATTTTTTTGCTTAGCATTGCTTTGGCTATGAGTGGTATTTTTTTATTCCATATAAAGGTCTGGATAGTTCTTTCCATTTCTGATATAAATGTAATTGGAATTTTGATGGGAACTGCATGGAATTTGTATATCACTTTGTGTAGTATGGACATTTTCACAATGTTGATTCTTCCAATCCAAGAGCATGGGATATCTTTCCATCTTCTTGTATCCTCTCTAATTTCTGTCAGCAGTAGTTTGTAGTTCTCATTATAGAGATTTTTCATATCCTTGGTTAACTCAATTCTTAAGTATTTTATTTTTTTGGTGTCTATTGAAAATGGGCAAGCTTTCTTGATTACTCTTTCTGCCTGTTCACTATTGGAGAATAGAAATACTACTGATATTTGTGAGTTGATTTTGTATCCTTCTACTTTTTTGAAACCCTTTATCAACTCCACGAGTTTTTTGTAGAGACTTTAGGCTGTTCAATATATAGGATGATGTCATCTGCAAACAGTAAGAGTTTGACTTCATCTTTTCCAATCTGGATGCGGTTTATTTCCTTCTCTTCTCTGATTGTTCTGGCTAGTACTTCCAACACTATGGTGAATAGGAGTGGTGAGAGTGGGCATCCTAGTCTACTTCATGTTCTTAAAGGAAAAGCTTTCAGCTTTTCCCCATTCATGATGATACTGGCAGTGGGTTTATCATATATAGTTTTAATTATGTTGAGATACTTTCCATCTATACCTAACTTATAGAGGGTCTTTGTCATGAATGAATGTTGAATTTTATCAAATGTTTTTTCAGCATCTATAGAGAAGACCATATGGTCCTTGTGTTTGATTTTATTAATATTGTGTATCACATTTACTGATTTGCATATGTTGAACCAACCTTGCATCCCTGGGATGAATCCCACTTGATTGTGGTGAATAATTTTACGTATGTGTTGCTGTATTCTGTTTGCTAGTATTTTAGTGAGGATTTTTGCAACTATATTCATCAACAATATTGGCCAGTAGTTTTCTTTTATAGTTGTATCTTTACCTGGTTTTGGTATCAAGACAATGTTTGCTTCATAAAATGATTTTGGGAGATTTGTGTCTTTTTCAATCTTTTGGAATAGTTTGTAAAAACTTGGTGTCAATTCCTCTTTGAATGCTTGGTAAAATTCTGCTGTGATTTCATCTGGTCCTGGGCTTTTCTTTGTTGGGAGCCTCTGATAACAGCTTCAATCTTCTTTATTGTTATTGGTCTGTTCAGATTTTCTACGTCTTCTTGGCTCAGTTTTGGACGCTTGTGTGTGTCCAGAAATGTATCCATTTCCTTCAGATTTTCAAATTTGTTGTTGTATAGTTGTTTATAGTAGTCTCGAATGATTCCTTGTATTTCAGATGTATCAGTTGTAATATCACCTTTTTCATTTCTAGTATTTGTTATTTGAATCTTCTCTCTTCTTTTTTTAGTTAGACATGCAAATCGTTTGTCAATTTTATTTATCTTTTCAAAAAACCAACTTTTTGATTCATTCATGTTTTGTATTGGTTTTTGGGTTTCAATTTCATTAAGTTCTGCTCTGATCTTAATGATTTCTTTCAATCTGCTAACTTTGGGTTTGGATTGTTCTTGTTTTTCTAGTTCTTAATGTCAAGTGTTAGATTGTTCACTTGCCATCTTTCCATTCATCTGCAGTAAGCAATTAATGTGATAAATTTCCCCCTTAGTACTGCTTTTGCAGTATCCCACACATTTTGGTATGATGTATCATAGTTTTCATTAGTTTCAATGAATTTTTTTATTTCCTGCTTGATTTCTTCTTCGACCCATATGTCATTAAGTAGAATGCTGTTTAATTTCCATATGTTAGTATAGTTTCCAGAATTTCGTTTGTTATTGATTTCTAATTTTAATCCATTGTGGTCTGAGAAAATACATGGGATAAATCCAATTTTTTTGAATTTGTTGATATTTGATTTGTGACTTAATATGTGATCTATCCTAGAGAATGATCCATGTGCTGATGAGAAGAATGAATATTCTGAGGTTGTTGGATGGAATGTTCTGTAGATATCTGCCAAGTCCAATTGGTCTATAGTATTGTTTAGATCTTGTGTTTCTCTGCTGATTCTTTGCCTAGATGATCTGTCCAATATTGACAGTGGGGTGTTCAGGTCCCCTGCTATTATGGTATTAGTGTCTATTTCCTTCTTTAGGTCTAATAGAGTTTGCTTTATAAATCTGGCTTCTCCAACATTGGGTGCATATATATTGATGATTGTTATGTCTTCTTGATGGATCAATCCTTTTATCATTACGTAATATCCCTCATTGTCTCTTTTTATGGTTTTTAGTTTAAAGTCTATTTTATGAGATATAAGAATAGCTACTCCAGCTCGTTTTTCTTTTCTGTTCTCATGGTAAATCCTTTTCTATCCTTTCACTCTTAGACTATGTGAGACTTTATGGGTGAGGTGGGTCTGTTGAAGGCAGCATATAGTTGGGTCCTCCTTTTTAATCCAGTCATCCAGTCTGTGCCTTTTGATTGGGGAATTTAAGCATTTTACATTAAGTTGTTATTGAAAAGTGTTGATTTATTCCTAGCATTTTATTGGTTATTGTTTGGATGTCTTACGGTCTTTTGTTCCTTTCTTTCTGATGTACTGTTTGTTTTCTGTATTTGTTGGTTCCTTGGGTTGTAGATAGCCTTTTTGTTTGTTTTCTCTCCATGAACGCCATTTTTATTACACTAGGGGGTTTTGAGTTTTCTTGGGTTTTTATGGCAGTGGTAGTTATTTTTCAGGTACCAAACCCAGCACTCCCTTGAAAATTTCTTGTAAGGGTGGTCGTGTGGTGGTGAACTCCCACAGTTTTTGCTTGTCAGAGAAATATACAATTTGCCCTTCATTTTGGAAGGATAACCTTGTGGGGTAGAGTATTCTTGGCTGGCAATCTCTGTCTTTTAGTATTTTGAATATGTCATCCCATTCCTTTCTGGCTTTTAGGGTTTGTGATGAAAAGTCTGATGTTA